>NC_080540.1:164330084-164650917 GCF_028640845.1 Ahaetulla prasina
CGAGCCAGGTTATTATGGGTTTGCTGCTTATTGAGATTGCTGGTTGATTAAAATTTATCAACAGTTTTAGGGGCAAATTAGCAAATGAGTTGGAGGGCACAATGTAGTTCATGATACCATAGCTATGTTTTCTTGGATAACAATCACTCACATTTTTTCCCAAGTTAAAAAGCATATAGTATAGCCTTATTAACGATGTGTTTCATCAATAAATAGAGGTTGAGTGATTAAGCCAAAGGTTTTGCAGAACAGATGAGCTTTGAAGAAAAAGATAGATGTAAATAAAATCCACTGAGCATACAGTGTGTTTAGGCTGAGTTGATGCAGCACCAAAAATAGATAGGATGAAGGCAAAAGCACTTCAAATGCTTAAGTTGTAGATGCTGCAAAGTCTGATCTTCCCCAAAGAGCTGCAGTCTGGGTAGAACTAACATGGCAAATCTGCCAGTAAGAAGAATTTGCATTGTCTTTGATGGAAGAAATGAGCGAAGTTGTGGTGCACCTGAGCCAGGTGCCATCTGATGTAGCAGACCTAAAGCAAGGTTTTCTTCTGCTATCCTTTATAGTTGAGCCCAACCTCTCAAGATTCCAGAACAGCAAAGAAGTGACAACTGCTCTTGATTTGGGGGTTATTAAGAGTGTGGGTGTTTTAAAAACACATGAATTGTGATTGACTCTTTTGACTAGCAAAATTAGGACTCAAAAATTAGTCCTTGTATTTTCTGAAAAGCCCACAGCTTGCAAATAAATCCATGAGGCTTATTCATGCATAATATTTTTATAGTGTTACTAAACAATCCATGACCCATTGGCTCATTCTTTTTACATATAATATATAGGCTTTATTTCCTCTCCCCACATGATCCTCAAGAGAGCCCTAGTGAAGCTGCCTCCTCCACCTCCTCAGCTGACCCACAGAACTGTCTGCCACTTTGCTGGGAGATGGGTAATTTCCCTAACAGATTCCTTAATGCTTCTATAGTAGCAGAGTTTCTATTGTACTGCCTTCACTAGAAAAGTTCTTAAAAATTCAGATATTCAAAAATGTATCTGCCTGGAAAGTGTCCCTATTCCACAATTAAACATCAGGAGCTGAGCAGAGGAAATGTTTTATGACATTTTCTTTTATGTCATAAAATACTTTATGATAATTTTTGTCATAACTTGTTCTATAAATTTGTTAGATTTCGGTTCCACCGGAGTCATGGGTGCTGCGCTTTGGATGCACATTCTGTAATGAAGCCCATTTGTGGTACCTTGTTTCAAAAGGTTTTACCCTATGGTGCATTGTTTCACCCAATTGTGAGTTACAGACACAAAGGTTTGAGTAATAAACAGATACAAGGCCCATGATTGTAATCAGCCACTAGCCATTACACAGCTTGTGGTATATGTGTTTGTGCCTTCAAATCTGGACTCGGCCTGGACAAGTTCATACAGTTTTCTTGGCAATGTTTACCCAAGTAATTTTCATTTTTTTCTTCCTAAGCCTGAGAGAGAAGTTCATGTAGGTGGTTTCATGTCTAACAACTAGAACTCAGTCTCCCGGTTTCTAGCATGATGCATTTAAGCACTACACCAAACTGACTCTCATGTGGTTTTTACAATTTATCAATTTTTTTATAAAGCTTGTTATGGGGGAACATATCTAAATATCCAGAGTCCACATCCTGTATAATAAAATCCCCAAATTAAAATAATTTAACCATAAAATCCCTGCTTTTATAGTTTCCTAGGAATACAGCAAGCAGATGGCGATATTTTTCTTTATTCTATTTGTCCCATAAAAAGTAGATCATAATCCAGCACTTTTTATGACCCTAACCATCATCATATAATCTTACATGATGACCTGCGTGTTACGGTAGGAACATTGTAATATTAAATCCTTGAACAGATTTTAGGCAAGTACAGGTAGTCGTCAGTTAATGACCTCCTCATTCAGTGGTGCTGAACAAGTGGTAGTAACAACTGCTTCTTGGCAACCTTGCAGCGTCCCACAATCTTGTGATTGCCATTTCTAATCTTCTCTGCTTGCTTTCGAACCTTCCCCAAAGTCAGTGGCAGAGCCAGGAGGGAAAGTTTGTTGTTGTTGTTGTTGTTGTTGTTGTTTACATTTATACCCCGCCCTTCTCCGAAGACTCAGGGCGGCTTACAGTGTATAAGGCAATAGTCTCATTCTATTTGTATATTTTTTACAAAGTCAACTTATTGCCCCCCCAACAATCTGGGTCCTCATTTTACCTACCTTATAAAGGATGGAAGGCTGAGTCAACCTTGGGCCGGGCTTGAACCTGCAGTAATTGCAGGCTTTGTGTTCTTAATAACAGGCCTTACCAGCCTGAGCTATCCGGCCCCTTGCAAGTAACCTGGCTACTTGCCAGTTCTAAGCACTAAAGCACTAAAGCCAGTTGCAAGTAACCTGGCTACTTGCCATTTCTAAGCACTAAAGTCATGTGATGTGTACTTTACAGTTGCATTGCTTAGCAACAGAAATTCCTATCCCAACTATTGTTGTTAAGTGAGGGCTACCTGTATGATATTAGAGATAATAAAGGAAAGAGGTGTCAGCTCATCTCTTTTACATCTGTAAATTTTCTCTTACCCTCTTCTGTCATTTTTCAGCACCATCCAAGCTGGTTTCACAAGAACAGCTGATGAAACTAGCCCGGAAAATGGGCAAGAACTGGAAGGAGATTGGCATTTTGTTCCTGGGTATGGAAATGTCACGTCTGGAGCAGTTTGAAGAGGAGCATTCTAAAAACATGGTCATGCAGATTTTCTCCATGCTGTTGGACTGGAGGAATCGTGAAAAGAACAAGGCCACTGCACGCCACCTGTATAACATTCTCAACCAGGAAGGGGTAGAACTTGACGTCAGTGCCTATGCTTTTCTTTTAGAGTAAAATGCATCAGAAAAAGCTCACCCAACCCTGCAGAAGATGAGCCTCACCAGCATTCAGTGTCTGCCTCACCACCTGTGGTACTTAATATTGTCATATGAAATACCAAAGTTTCTATTCAATGGGATGCCATTGTAGGGATTTATTTATTTTTTTAATATCAGGAGAAACAAGGTGCTTCAGAACAAGTGCTGGTGCTGTCTTAACTCAGGTATACATTTTCCTGGAATTGCTACTGTTGTGAGCCCTGAAAAAGGTAGTCCTTCTTTAAGGAAGTGACAAAGGTATACAATGTGTGACCTCACCTGCTTTAAAGCATATTCTTAGCTTTGGATCTGAAGTGCTGCGAAGTACTAGTAATAACAGTAATGTGGGATGAAGGTTGTTGGTAACTTTCCGTACAGGACAAATTTTTAACTTCTTTCCCAAGTTTTCTTCCCCTTGCTTCATCTCTGTTGCAGTAGCTCCTTTTTGATGAACAGGCCTGCAATTGTTCTTTTCTCTTTATTTTTTCTCCCTTTTTATTTTCTCCATTCCATTGCTTTATATAAAATGACAAAGCAAATCTAATTCTCTGTCTTCTCCCCTGCATCTGCATCATGTACTAGTCTTGTCTTGTCCTGACTTCTTCATTGGATCCTCTCCCATTTATAAAAAAAATCTTTTTAAAAGATTAGATAGATAGATAGATAGATAGATAGATAGATAGATAGATAGATAGATAGATAGATAGATAGATAGATAGATATAGACAGACATGCACGCATACATACATAGATACATATATGTGAAGTGCGCCGCACGTGCACTTCCAAGCCGGTAAGGAAGGTAAGTAGATTTCATCCTGGTTTAGAGGTTAATAATAATCATGATAGATTAGAGAGAGAGAGAGAGAAATATAGAGATAGACAGATAGCAGTAACACTTAGACTTATATACCGCTTCATAGTGCTTTATGAGAGAGATATCATCAATCAGTTCACACTTCATTCACTGACAGTGTTATAAAGAAGGGAAATGAAACATTTTGAAACCAAACTCGGAGAGAACCCAGTAATACTTACCTCTCTAATCACAGACTGCATGTCCTTTTAAATGCATGTCATTGGTTTCCCATCCCTTTCCAGTACAAACTCCTGAGACGGGGCCAAATACTGTGCTAAGTTGGTGCAATGCTGTTTGTTCATCTGCAATTTGATACAATCCATGATTTTATTATGTCTGATTGCATTACCTTTTTTTTTTTTTGCTGTGGCCATTAAATGAATCACATGGTCCTTAAGCAAATCCAGCTTCTCCCATTAACTTTGCTGTGGGAAGCCTTCTAGGAATGTCATAAATGGCAATCATGTAACCCCTCCTGGATGCTGCAAATATAGGAAATAAATGCTTGTCAAGTACCCGAATTTTGATCATGGCGTAGTGGGGATGCTGCAATGGTCACAAGTGTAACGACTGGTCATAAGTCAAGTTGTCAGCACTGTTGTAATTGAATGGTTGTTAAACAAATGATTGTAAGTCAAGGACTACCTGTACTCACTGCAGCACATGTTAACTCTGGGCAGAAGTAAACTAGTTATTTCAGTTTAAGGCTTAAATTTTAGGTTTAGATTGTAGTTTAAATAAATGTCCGTACCTTGTTGATTGTTATTTTAAAATTCACTTTAATGATTAATTGCTTACATTATACTGGCTGTAGGGCTTCTTTCCTGTTTGTTGTCTTTGCTTCTGTAAATTCTAGGTCCGTGTTTGTCCTATGTTTGTTTTTATACTTTTTAAAAAATAAAAAGGATCACTTAATACCTCTACCAAAATAACATGTTAAAAAATATAAAGGACTTAATGCTGTTCGGAGGCAGAAGCTTTACTATTTCTAATGCTGCCATGTATAAAATGGTGGAGTTTTATAAAAGCAGTACATTTAAATACATAGGAAGGTAAGTAAAATGCGCATACAGTACATAAATTCAACCTCTGTAGCAATTAAGCTTTACGTTGTTTTCATCTTTCCCTTTCATTAAAAATACAAATAACTTTAGTAGGTTAAACAAGTAAAGCTAGAACCCAGGAGTCTGTGAGTTCTAATCACACCTTAGGCACAAAGCCAGATGCATGTCTTTAAGCCAGTCACTCCCTCCCAGCCCCAGGAAGAAAGCAATGGCAAACTACTTTGAAAATTCTTGCCCCAAAACTATAGAGACTTTTTAAGGAGTCAAATGGGGAAAGAGAGAGAGAGAGAGAAGAATGTGGATTAGATTTTAATTAAATCTTACTTGAAAAGTAGGTTAGTTTGCAAAAAAAAAAAAAAGAACTATCCATTTTTATCTTCTAAAGCAGGGCTTGTCCATATCATTTTCTTGGTAAAAATACAGGAGTGATTTACCATTGTCTTTCTCCCCCCCCCCATATGAATCTGAATTAATGCCTTTGCCATTGCCACTAAGTGATCATCTGACCCAACATCTTCCTATACTGTTCCTGCCAACTATAGGTTCCTGCTTGCTTTAGCTGGGTGACCTTCCCATCTGCTGGGAATATATACTCTTGGCATTTCAGTTGGCATCATTCAGTCTCAAAAGACTATGGTATCATGCTCTGGAAACAGCATCGAGTGTGGCTAAAAAGGCCAATTCGAGAGTGGCAATCCCTTCCACACTGAGGGCAGATACATCCTGTCCCCTGCCCAGCCCCCAGATTTCGCTGGTTCCGGGACTGCCTCTTTGCCTCAGCCTGCTGAACAAATGTCTCTTCGAATTGGAGAAGGCCATGCTGTGTCTTTAGCCTCCAAGCTGAACGATCGGAGGTCAAGGTTTCCCAGTTGTTAACGTCCATTCCCAGGGCCTTTAGGTCCCTCTTGCAGGTAACCTTATATCACAGCTGTGGTCTCCCTCTGGGGCGCGTTCCCTGCACTAATTCGCCATACAGGAGATCTTTCAGAATCTTGGCATGTACTCCCAATATTCTTCACTAGTCCCTCCCAGAACAGCCCCAGTTCACGATGAAGCAGCACAGTAGAAATTGGGGGAAATCTCAGACCAGGTTAGGAGCAAATCATTCATGGAGACTATGAGTCCTTAAGACCCAGCAACACATAATCAGAGCAGGGCTCAGGAAGCAGAGATGCTGTACTCTTGATCTGCTAATCCCTCAAACCAGCCTCAATCATCTTTTCTTTCTCCAGCTGCTCCTCTTCAAGAAGAGAAGGGCTACAGAAAGGTATACCAGAAACTTATGGAAAAGCACTGAGGTGATTCAGACAGAAGAGGTGAAGCCAGAATAAATGATCACTAGGGAGTTACAATTTCCCAAGGGCTACCAGTTCCGAACTGCAAAACTCCAAGCTACTAGCTGGCAGCAAAGAGGTTGAATTGTCTGTATCTATTTGCTGCTACTTGGTGGCTGCTGGATTTTGGAGTTCACCTCTGATAATCCTAGGCTTTCCTTGTTTTTTGCAGAAGGCAGCGAGGAAATTAAAAGCATGCATTCGCTTTAATTTTGGAACACACCCACAGTTACAGAAAGAGAGAACAATGGGGCGGGGGGGGGGAGAAAAGGGTGGGGCGCACACATTATTGTGACATCTTCACAGCATGTTTATCTATAAAATGGTTTGGTAGCAGCAAAGACACCATGTCAGTAGTTGGAGAAGTGTAGCTTCCAAGCTATTTCAACCATGGTGCACGGTGATTGGAATTAAGGTGGCTGATGTCTGCTTTTGAACCACATACGTAACTGTTCCAGTCCGTATTGTACACAATCTATAGATCTCTGCCAAGCCTCTCAATTTCATCAAGGAAGAAATCTAGGTCATCCCTGGTGACTGCTGGATTGGTGACCACCTGGCGGAAAAAGTTCACCTTTTTGCCATGTGGCTGATAGCCCACCAACATGGAACCTTTCTTCATCATCCGCTCCTTAATCAGTGGAGCTACCTAATCAAGGAAAAACAAACAAAACCTCTCAGAAATTGGTTGCACTATAAGGTATTCCCCCTCACACCCCTTTTATTTTCTTTTATCAACCCTGTACTCCCTTGCATTAGGGTGGAGGCCGGGCAACTGAATGAAACTGAGCATTTACTAGCTGGGTGCCCTTCCTGTTGCCTACACAGAGTTCACAGCAGATATTTTCTCTGCATCCAGAGACAAAAATATCTGCCACTACATAGGTTCGAACTCACAGCCTCCTGATTGTGAGGCGAGAGTTCTACCTCTACGCCATCATACTACTCACGTTCCCCCACCCCCACCCTTAATGAAACTTTATTCCCAGACAGGCTCTAAAAATGGCTTTCAAATGTGGAATCAAATTAGGTGCAATTTTTTACCAAGGGTTGCCCCCTTGATGTATATACTAAATGTTTATATGAAAATCTGGCAAAACCCATATATTGAAGATTCAGTTACTATTCATGACTTTTTCCCCAGATTACCTATGTGCCAATTGATCCCCAATTCAAATCAAACCTCTTATTTGTGGCTCGGTCAACAGGCGCTCAGATTAACCATTTTTTGAATGAATGGTGGATGATATCTCATAAATTAGGACACCAGAAACCCCTGGCAAGGCTTCACAACATCACTGGCCTCTTCACCAGGGACCAGAGAAGCTCGGTATGGCTTTGCCTCCGCAGTTTGTGAGTGCTTAGCATGCACGTTCTGCACTTCTAAGCAGGGGTGAAATGTAAAATTCGTTACTACCAGTTCTGTGGGCGTGGCTTGGTGGGGGGGAATGTGACTGGGTGGGCGTGGCCAACTTTTTTTTTTTTACTTTTAAAAGCATTTTTTCTACAACCTCTTCGGCCAAAGAGGTTGTAAAAAATGCTTTTAAAAACCTCAGATGATCAGGCAACTCAGCTGAAATCACCAGCTTTTAAAGGGTTCTGACAATCCCAGCTGAGTTGCCTGATCGGCGGAACCTTTCAGCTGAAGAGGTTGTAGAAAAAATGCTTTTAAAAGGTTCTGACAATCCCAGCTGAGCCACGCGATCATCAGAGGCTTTTTTTTAACTTTTAAAAGCATTTTTTCAGCCAAAGAAAAAAATGCTTTTAAAAATAAAAAAAACAAACCTTTGATGATCGTGCGACTCAGCTGGGCATGGGGGTGGGGCAGGGATTTTTGCTACTGGTTCTCTGAACCACCCGCCGCCATCGCTACTGGATTGGGCGATCTGGTCTGAACCAGGAGCATTTCACCCCTTCTTCTAAACTTTGCCAGCTCTGTTATAGGTGGGCTTTACTAGCTTCTCTCTTTAGCTTTTTCACACAAGCATTGCAAGACAGGTCAATGGGCTGCATTTACAGATGTATAGACTTACAACCACAAGTGAGTCCAAAATTCTGTTGCTAAGCAAGGCAGTTGTTAAGTGAGCTTTGCCCCATTTTACGACCTTTCTTGCTAAGTTCTTAAGTGAATCACGGCAGTTGTCAAGTTAGTAACGCAGTGGTTAAGTGACTCTGGCTTCCCCGTTGACTTTGCTTGTCAGAACTTTTCAAAAGGGGATCACATGATCCCGGGACACTGCAACCGTCATAAATAGGAACTAGTTTCCAAATATCCACATTTTGATCATGTGAGCTTGGGGATGCTGCAACGCTCCTAAGTGTGGAAAAATAGCCATAAGTCACTTTTCTCAGTGCCCTTGTAACTTCAAACAGTCACTAATGAATGGTGGTAAGTCGACAACTACCTGTACCCTTGAGTGACTGGGTGGAGCTTGCTTAAACTTGGAACTAAATCGGACTTCGAGCGCTAGCTGACAGTTAACCCCTCCTTCATGTTCCATACTACTCTAGCCCATTCCCCTTACCCCCAATTAAGCACGCTGTGGAAATAAGGTCAATGACCAACGGATGCTGTTCAGTGGTGGAATTCTACCGGTTCTACCTGGTTCAGGCAAACCAGCAGCGGCGGCGGCAGGAAGCTCCACCCACCCACCCGGACGTCATCATGGAGGCTGAGTGCATGCGCAGAGGTGGCACGTACGCTCACAGTTCCGAATCGGTAAGCGAAGGTTAGTGAATACTACTATTGGTGGTGTTGCCTACATCTGGATCCCCATAGTCTACGTCCTCTTCTGACACTGGGAAACTGAGCATTAGGCGGCAATTCCCAACCTTGGATTTTATGTGAGTTTTTAAGCTACGTCTCCAACGTAACAAGCCGGAATGTCTAATTGCCAGTTGTAAGAGATGATTGGACTTCTAGCCCTATAACATCAATGGGCTGAGGCTGAGAACCACTGCATCACAACACAAGTGGCCCATCCTTGCCCCTTGTCTTTCTTTTCTGCAGAGCTCAGAGGCAGGAATTACTGTATTGCATCCTGCTTGATGCTGTAGGCAAGCAACAAGTCCATTTATCCTGGAAAGAGCTCTCTTTCTTTTTAATGAATGCTGGATCCAGAAGCATGTGTGAACTCGGTTTTGTAGTTCTTTACAACCCAGGAGCCTCCAGAGGGATTTTTTCCTGTTCTGATTTCCTATTTAAAAGATGCCAACATTTACCTTCTCCAATTTCACCCAGTAACCGGTGCAGCCTTCCTGCCCTCGCAGACTGGGAGGTACATACCAAAAACAGAGATTGATAAACTCTGGCTGAAAAAGTAAAAAAAAAAAAAGTTAAAAACTTGAAAAAGTTAAAAAAAAAATCTTATGGCAGTGATACATTGTCAGTAAACAAACTGGAATACAGAACCATAAAATGGTTTATTTGGTTTTAATCTAGCATGATGTATGAACCCAACCATTGTGGCTTGTAATTCATAGTTTATGTCACCTATAATAAGCAAAATATGATCTCCCTGTGAGTCAGTGGTGGGATTTCAATTTTTTTACTACCAGTTCTGTGAGCATGGCTTGGTGAGTGTGGCAGGGGAAGGATACTGTAAAATCTCCATTACCACCCCACTCCAGGGGAAGGATACTGCAAAATCCCCATTTCCTCCTGATCAGCTGGGACTTGGGAGGCAGAGAATAGATGGGGGCGGGGCCAGCCAGAGGTGCTATTTACTGGTTCTCTGAACTACTCAAAATTTCTGCTATTGGTTCTCCAGGGCCGGGATAGCTCAGGCAATAGAGAAGCCTGTTATTAGAACACAGAGCCTGCAATTACTGCAGGTTCAAGCCCGGTCCAAGGTTGACTCAGCCTTCCACCCTTTATAAGGTAGGTAAAATGAGGACCCAGATTGTTGGGGGGGCAATAAGTTGACTTTGTAAAAAAATATACAAATAGAATGAGACTATTGCCTTATACATTGTAAGCCGCCCTGAGTCTTCGGAGAAGGGCGGGGTATAAATGTAAAACAAAAAAAACAAAAAAAGAACTGGTCAGAACCTGCTGAAACCCACCTCTGCTGTGAGTACCCTAAGGAGCCCAAGGCTCCTCAAGATTGCATTACTGCAGGTCTGTGGCAAACTGTCAAATTATATGGCTTAACTTCCTGCACTGTTTTAGCCAGAGCAATAAAATGGATATATTAGTCATCGAAAAGGCTAAAAATACTAGTTCCCATTTTTTAAACAGTATGTCAATCCCCCATAAAAATGAAATCAAAATTCCTGCCTCCACCCCTTCGGATGATACTACCATATTAAAGGTAAAGGTTCCCCCGCACATGTGTGCTAGTCATTTCCCACTCTAGGGGCCGTGCTCATCTCCATTTCTAAGCTAAAAAGCCAGCGCTGTCCAAAGATGTCTCCCTGGTCACATGGCTGGCATGACTAAGCATTGAAGGCACACGGAGCTCTGTTACCTTCCCATCACAGTGGTCCCTATTTTTCTACTTGCATTTTTTATGTGCTTTCGAACTGCTAGGTTGGCAGAAGCTGGGACAAGTAACGGGAGCTCGCCCTGTTACGTGGCGCTAGGGATTCAAACCGCTGAACTGCCAACCATCTGATCAACAAGCTCAGTGTCTTAGCCACTGAGCCACCACATCCCCTACCACTACATTACTGCCCTTTTAATATTTGTTTTTAAAAAATGAGACCCAGGCAGCCCAAGAATGTTGCAAATCCCAATTTCTGAATTGAGATCCAGCCTGGTGTAGTGGCTTAAGGCATCAGGCTAGAAACTGGTAAACTGTTGAGTTAGGCATAAAATCAGCTGAGTGACCTTGTGCCGGTTACTCTCTCAGTCTCTTAAGAAGAAGGCAAGGGCAAACCGCTTCTGAAAAACAATCCAAGAAACTGCAGGGACTTATCCAGGCAGTCGGCAGGCGTCAACAATGACTTGAAAGCACACACATGGCGTGCGCGCGCACGTGCACACAATCTGGGTTAGCAGTATGTGAAAACATGTTTCAAAAACCCAAAAAAGAAAACTGTTGACTTAATGGACAGTTAGAACTGAAGTGTCAGATCATGAATTGGTAGGAATCATTTAGACCAGAGGTCTCCAACCTTAGCAACTTTAAGCCTGGTGGACTTGAACTCCCAGAAATCCCCAGCCAGCAAAGCTGGCTGGGGAATTCTGGGAGTTGAAGTCCTCCAGGCTTAAAGTTGCCAAGGTTGGAGACCCCTGATTTAGACTAGTGGTCCCCACCAACCATTTCAGCTCTGCAGACTGGGAACAGGAGCAGCAGCAGCGGGGTGGGTGGGGGCGGAGAGGATGGTTTTGCGGGCACGCACACTCGCCTGCTGTAAAGTTTCACTCACTCGCCTGCTGCTTGCAGATTCCCAATGGGGATCGTTGGGAACCATTGAATCGAAACCTCCTTCAGTTCAGGAATCCAAATTGAAGCATTTGTGACTGACGGGTATCCAGCTTCTCTTTTTCAGCACATGCAGAACCCACCTCTTCCCTTGTTAATCAGTGATCTGAGCATAAGGCAGGGTCTTAAGTGTGAGAACAGCCCATTATTTATTATGGCAGAAATACTACTTTGGACATGATGTCACTTTTTCCTGGTAGCTTCGCCAGGCTAGAAAGTAGGAGATTGCAAGTTCTAGTTCTGCCATAGCTATGAAAGCCAGTTGAATGACCTTGGGCCAGTCACTCACTCTCAGCCTAACCCACTTCACAGGATTGGTTGCTATGGGGAGAAGAGGAGGAGGAAGGTTTGTTGGATACGTTCACTGCCTTGAGTTATTTGTAAAAATCATAAAGGCAAGGTACAAGTAAATAAATAATGTCATACAATATACGAATTTCAGCAGCAAAGCAAGCCCTGAAGGCTAGATAGCTCTTACCTCTATCACTAGCTGAAAACCTTCTCTCTTCTTAATTTCATCAGCTAGATACCTAGGATAAAAAAGAAGAAAATGCTAGGGAAAATGCTTGAACCACATGCCAGTCACCAGGAATGGCAGAAGAACTTATCCCAAACTAGGGTTTTTCCAGGGGTGAAATGCTCCCGGTTTGGACTGGATCACTTGATCTGGTAGCAATGGCGGCAGGTGGTTCGGAGAACCGGTAACAAAAATCCCTGCCCCCCCCCAAGCCCAGCTGAGCCGCGCAATCATCAGAGGTGTTTTTTTTACTTTTAAAAGCATTTTTTCTTGGGCCGAAAAAATGCTTTTAAAAGTTAAAAAAAAAGCCTCTGATGATCGTGCAGTTCAGCTGGGATCATCAGAGGCTTTTAAAAGCATTTTTTAACAACCTCTTTGGCCAAAAAAAAATGCTTTTAAAAGTTAAAAAAAAAGTTGGCCATGCCCACCCAGTCACATTACCCCACCACCAAGCCACACCCAGAGAACCGATAGTAACAAATTTTACATTTCACCCGTGGTCTTTTCATGTACCTAGTGTAAGCAAAGGCCCTATCCACTCTCTGCTCCAAGCCTTTGCTGCCGTTGGCCTTCCACATCAGCCACAACTTAAAGCAATCTACTTTGCGTCCACACTGGATGGTTTGATCTCCCCTGTCATAAGCTATGTTGTAGAACTTGTCCGTCTGGAAGAGGTAGGTAGCTTGGGCACAGTGGCATCTCTGCAGGAGTCCCTGGGAAGAAAGAGGTATCAAAAGAGTTTTTTGTTTTTTTAAAAAAAACTTTGTGTTTCACATAAAATGATTTATTCTACTTGACAATGCAAAATACTCAAAGCAGAAGTTCATTCCAAAAAACTTCAAAATGAACTGGAAAACGTGATAAGAATAGGGTGATCATAGACTCAGAAACCAGAGAGTTTAAAAGAGAGGTGTGCAGCATAAGACCTTGGGAGATTGCTAAACTACAATTGGTCCTAGGTCAGTGTTGGCGAACCTTTAGTGTTCTCGCGTGCTGGCCCGCATGCCAGAAGTGGCACACAAAACTGTTCTGCGCTGAATGCGCGGCCCCGTCAGCTCCCGTCGCATTCCTGTGCTCAAACACATGCCAGTCAGCTGACCATCGTGTGTGCGATGCCACCAACCCCGGAAGTGCGGCAGTCCATCGCGCATGGGCACAATGCCAACCCGGAAGGCTGGGTTCTGGTTTGCACATGCGCGATAGACTGCCACACTTCTGGGGTCCGCCAACACCACGTGTGCGACGGCTAGCTGAGCGGCAAGCGTTTGAGTGCAGGAACGCAATAAGGAGCCAGCGAGGCCACGCATTTGGCATGGGACAGTTTCGCGTGCCATAGGTTCACCAACACTGTCCCAGGTAGTATGATCAACGGTGTGGGATAAGAAGTTAAGTCCTATTTGGAGTGTATTATTCATTGCAGTCTCTGGTTCGAAGCAGGAACAGCATGGCAGATAAAATACCTGCCAAAATTGGAAAGAGGGCGAACAGGAAGAGGGAGTGTTCAGAGGTGAACTTCTGTTATAAAGGCCTGCAAATGGAAAAGGCTCTTTTTTGGAATCCCAACCAAAGCATTTCTAATTTTCATGAAGAAAACTAAAAAGTTCCAAGAAAACTTAATTGGCAGACATACTCATATTAGAGTAGATCATCTTCACCTAATAAGAAAATAGACCTTGTCAGTTGGACAGGATCTACTCTGCCCAAAGCAAGGAATGGTAAGACTACAGCTGAGTATAGCCCACAATCCCACAAAGTTTTTTTATCGGACATTTATTTCAATACCTTTAGAAACTTTAGTTTGGGTTTATAAAGTTTCTAAATATTAGAATAAATTTAAATATTAGAATAGAATAGAATAGAATAGAATAGAATAGAATAGAATAGAATAGAATAGAATAGAATTTTTTATTGGCCAAGTGTGATTGGACACACAAGAAATTTGTCTTGGTGCGTATGCTCTCAGTGTACACAAAAGAAAAGATACGCTCATCAAGAATCATAAGGTACAACACTTAATCATAGTCATAAGGTACAAATAACAATCAGGAAACAATATCAATATAAAGCGTAAAGATACAAGCAACAAGGTTACAGTCATACAGTCATAAGAGGGAGGAGATGGGTGGTGGGAACGATGAGAAGATTAATAGTAGTGCAGATTCAGTAAATAGTTTGACAGTGTTGAGGGAATTATTTGTTTAGCAGAGTGATGGCCTTCGGGAAAAAACTGTTCTTGTGTCTAGTTATTCTGTTGTGCAGTGCTCTATAGCATCGTTTTGAGGGCAGGAGTTGAAACAGTTTATGTCCAGGATATGAGAGGTCTCAAAGTTTTCATAGTAAATAGGTGATAACATTTCAGAGATACTGAGAAGTTAGACAATATTAGCCTTGACCGGGAATATCAAACTTCTATATTCTGCAGTATGGAGTTCCCCCTTTAATGCTGCTAGCTGAGGACGTATTACAGTAATGAAGCCGAAGAAATAAGCATAAATCCAGAATTAGTTAGTAGTGTACAAGAAGGTCTCAGTTTGACTTTTGGACAGAGAGTTGGACTAGGTAGCTCTGGATTTCCTCTAACCATATTATCTGGAGGGAGAGATAACTTGTACTATAGCCTGCTTAATGTCCAGGAAGAGAAAGAGAGATTCTGAATACCTACAGAGTTATCCTGGACCAGAAAGGCAGAACACTGAAGCCCAGTCATAAGCATTTTGTGGGGATTCCAAGCCACCGAATCAGCCCTGGATGGAAAATAGAAATGAACATTTCATAATTGGATAAACCTCGTATGCAAATAAATACTAATAACCATCTTTAGAAGACTGGTAAAAATTCATTGGTGCACCTCTTTATTTTGGATCTTTCATATATATGAATTGTCAGAGAAATATGTTTATCTATAATTCAGGGGTGTCCAAACTTGGCAACTTTAAGACTTGTGATTTCAACTTCCAGAATTCCTCAGCCAGCTTTGTTCCCAATTCTGGGAGTTGAAGTTCACAAGTCTTAAAGTTGCCAAGTTTGGACACCCCTGGTCTATATGGTATCCAAAAATCAGAAGGAGCACCTATTCGACAAATAAAATTTGTATTTAAAAAACACAAGTTTTTTGAGCTGCAGCTTAAGACATCAGCTGCAAAACATTGGAGGCTAAAGTACCAATCTTTTAATGTTTTAACTTTCAACGCCCAATGTTTTTAATGTTTTAATTGTTTTATACTATTATCTAGTACAGGGGTCTCCAACCTTGGCCACTTTGCTGGCTGGGGAATTTTGGGAGTTGAAGTCCGCCAGGCTTAAAGTGGCCAAGGTTGGAGAGCTGTGATCTAGTGCATTGTAAACCACCCAATTGCTTGATAGTGAGCTGGGCAGCTTATACATTTAATAAATAACTAATTAAATAAAATTTACATTTATATTGATTTTTTTTAGACTGAAAGAAGTCAACCTATCCATGGAGATGCAGAAGACTTTTCTTTCAAGCCAATCCCTCAGAATGAGCAAACTGGCAACCTTACATCACAAGTGGCCAGCCTCGTCCACCAGCCAACCAGCACTGCATCTAACCAGCAGCCCACCTCTGACTTTCAATTATGCATGTGCCTGATCCAGTGCGTCATTCCAGCACATCTCTATGGTTGTCTTGTTTGCTCCTCCTTCCGCTTACTTTGCCTAGCTAGACTTTGGGCCTCAAACTGACTTTCTAAGGAACTGAATTGGGTCAATAACAGAAGATTTCCAGCAATGTAATTTACCAACATCATGCAGTTAGCAATACTTGATCTGCATCTACATGTTCACAGCAGGGGTGAAATCTACTTACCTTCCCTACCGGTTCGGAAGTGCGCACTCCGCACTAGTAGTCCGCACTAGTAGCAGGATACTAGACATCTGCAGCTGATGAATTAAAGCAACAGGATCCTGCAAGGGTATTCTTTGGGGCAGCTCTGCCAGGAGAGGGAACTGTTGTCTTACTGTTCGTTCTACTGACAGGGCAAATAGCCAGTGAATGTGGCCCTGTAGTTCTAATTCAGTGGGGATGGAATGGCACAAAGGCCAATCAAGATCTCTCTAACTCAGGGATGAAATGCTACCAGTTCAGACCAGTTCAGTTGAACCGGTAGTAAAAAATGCTACCGCTTCGGGCGAACCGGTACTTCCAATGATCAGCTGGACGACGATCAGCTGTGACACACGCAATTTATATTGGCTAGAATCGTCGGATTTCCTGCTTTCTAGCTAATCTAAATCGCGTGGCACAGCAGATTTCCCCCCCCCCCTCGCTGTTCTACTTACCTTTGCAGACTTGGAAGGCTTCAAAATGTTCCTTTTTTGGTGCTGTGAGGGCGCGCATCAGGCATGCATGCACGTGAAGCGTACATGTGCATGAAGCGTACATGTGCATGAAGTGCGCATGTGCATGAAGCGCACGCTCGGTAGCAGGCTCACAGAACCGGTAGCAGAGACTCCAGAGAATTTCACCGCTGCTCTAACTCCATAAAGAGACTGACTAGAAACTACAGTATTTGTTCATACATTTGAATGACATGGTTATTTGTGGCCTGATAAAATCAAGCTCAGTGTGGATTTTAAAAATCATTTTATTAGACGTGCCATACTGAGAATTTGGAACAGCTAAAAGGCAAAACTGACTCTTAAAATTCCTTTATGCTTATCACCCTGAGAAATCTTTTTCAGAAGGGAAATTGATAATTAAACAAGAATGGTTGCCGTACACTGATTTGTTGACTTTTTTTCTCAAGGAGAATTTAACTTAAAAATGATAACATTAGGAGGTTTTAAATGCCATTGGTTTCCTTCTGTACATCTAATGGAAAAACTTAAGGTGGATAAGAGGAATTATGAATGATAAAAGGGTAAAACTGATGTAGAGATTTGTACAAATGATGATCACATTATTTCTAAGATCAGGGGTGAAATGCTCCCAGTTCGGTCCGGTTCGCCCGAACTAAAAGTAAAAATGTTAAAAAAAAAGTTCCGACAATCAGGTGAGCAATGCCCGATAGCCGGCACTTTTTTTTTTTTTTTTACTTTTCTAGCATTTTTTTCTGGTAGTTAAAAATACTTTAAAAAGTTTTTTTTAAAAAGTTCCGAAGATTGCACGTCGCTCAGCTGATCGTCGGAACTTTTTTTTTTTTACTTTTTAGGCATTTTTTTACTACCGGTTCTCCCGAACCGGTATAAAAATGCTTTTAAAAAGTAAAAAAAAGAGGCTCTGACAATCACAGCTGTGCCATGCAATCGTCAGAGCCTTTTTTTTAATTTTTAAAAACATTTTTACAACCTATTCGCCTGAATAGATTGTAAAAAAATGCTTTTAAAAGTAAAAAAAAAGCTCGCGCACCACAGCTGATCACACACACCCCACACTGTTCTACTTACCCCATGCCTCCTTTTGGTGTATACTGCATGGGCGCCCACCTTGAAGTTGGTGCATGGCACGCATGCACAGCCAGCGAACCGGTAGTAAACCAGTTCAGATTTCACCACTGTCTAAGATGTACAAACTTTTATTAAAAACAGAGACAGAGGACGAACAAGTCCAAAGTCAGGCTGTATTTTTTCACAGCTCATTTCTGCAAGATCCTTACGATTTATATTGATATCGACAGTTTCCTGTTTGCTTATTTGTACCCTATCACTATCATTAAGTGTTGTACCTTAGAATTCTTGATGAAGGTATTTTTTTTTATGTACACTGAGAGCATATGCACCAAAACAAATTCTCTGTGTGTCCAATCACACTTGGCCAATAAAAAATTCTATTCTATTCTATTAAAAAAAAATACTATCTACCTTTCGATCCCATCCAGAAGATGCCGATGTCTTTGGGAGAGGAGAGCACTGCCACCCCAGGCTGCCTACAGCAGAAAAAAAGGGCCTTGTGAGTTACTTAAAAAAAAGTCCAGTCAAAAGCATGGGGATAATGCTGCTATTGGAAATCCCAAATTAAAAATACAAGACTATAATTCAAATGGTAAGAGACTAGCTAAAAGCCTAGCTTTTAAAGGCTAAAAGAATCTCAAGATAGCTTTCAAGCAGAATGTGAAAATCTGGGCTTATGCCGAATTTCCACAAACATCAAGGAAACCACTTTTCTACAAATGTACCCAAATAATAAATCACACTTCACTCAGCAAGACAGCTGTCCGCTCCACCTCTGTGTGACTGAACCATTCATTAGCTATTTTCTTACCTATCTCCATTGGGGAATAATATATCTGCTGGATGAGTTGTTAAGACAGCGTGCATCAACATCTCTAGAAGGTCTTTATCTCCACAGACTGTACTTACGTCCACATGGAACCAGAGTTTGTGTCTTGTGCACACCTCTGCAATTTCAGGCAGGGGGTCAAAAGCTCCCAGGACAGTGGTGCCACAGGTGGCATTGACAAAGAAGGGGAGCGCTCTCTGGAAGAGAAGATCACAGGTTTCATTAGCATAAAAAGGTAAAGGTAAAGGTTCCCCTCGTACACATGTGTTAGTCGTTCCTGACTCTAGGGGGCAGTGCTCATCTCCGTTTCAAAGCCGAAGAGCCAGCGCTGCCTGAAAACGTCTCCGTGGTCATGTGGCCGGCATGACTAAACCCCAAAGGCACACGGAATAGAGTTACCTTCCCACCAAAAGTGGTCCCTATTTTTCTACTTGCATTTTTATGTGCTTTCGAACTGCTAGGCTGGCAGAAGCTGGGACAAGTAATGGGAGCTCACCCCGTTACACGGCACTAGGGATTCAAACCGATGAACTGCCGACCTTTCAATCGACAAGCTCAGCGTCTTAGCCACTGAGCCACCGCATCCCTTTATATGGCCCAGTCAATAGGATCTGATACATATGGTCACATCTGCCTGAATTTCATTTCATTCATGTATAACTCTTTGATAAAGGAAGCATAAGCTATTGCATTAGCACACTGTTTCTTCACTTGCTGCACACCTCAGACAAAGAGTCAGAGTTTGCAAAGCCCCTATGCCTATTGTGTGTCTCTTTTAGCAGGATCACTGGCTTAGATGTGGGAAGAAAATGCATCCTGTTACATATAGCTTGGTGGGAGCAAAGGGAAAATTGTAACCTCCCTCAAACCCCTCCACAGGCAACATACCTCTGATTTGGCCTGGTTGATCTTTTCCTCTAGATCAGCGGGGATCATTTTCCCTCTGAGGAAGAAAAGAGTGATTGAAATGACTGAGCCATTCAGCAGGTCCTTTCAACTAGTCCCGCTTGCTTAAACCACACTGACTTTAAGTCATTCCAAGCAGGCGGGAGAATGAAGCTATGTGTTTTCACTTTGGTAATATAGAAGGACCTTTCACTTTGAACCTACCTGTCAGGGTTCCAAGGAACACCCCCAATGAAATAAAGCTCTGAGGCTTGAGGTTCCTCAAAATTCCAATTTATTAGAGATGTCATGTTGGCACAGCTGGGAAAACCTGAAACTGAAAGCTTCCAGGTTTTCCACACCCAGTGGACAGTTCACATCCCTGCCCCACACCTACAAGTTCATCACATTGTCCAATCAACTCTTCACACTCAATTGGATACAATCTTCTGGCAGTCTCCATCAGGATGTCCTTGAATACATAATGTTGTTATGACTAACTTTCTACCGCTCCAACAACAAACCCCTCCCAACTTCCCCAGCTAAAATATGTGACAGTTAAGAAGCAAAAAACAAAATTGCCTTCCAAAACTGACACCACCTCTACTGCAAATTAGATCAGAGGAAAAGGTTCCGCGTTAGCCTTATGTGAAGCATTAGGATTTGTTTTTTTACCGCAGGAAGATTTTTCCTTATAATAAGATCTGTTTCATGCACACTGAAATAATATGATTGTCGTGTCCCACTCCTCCGCTGACGGCCAGGTCAGGGAAATCCGAATCAGGCTCGCCTCTGCAGCTCTGCCCAAAGTCCTAGCAAAGTCCTCAGAGCAGGCAGGAGACCAGAAAGTGACTTCAGCAAGATAAGTTCGACTTTGCCTGACTCAGAGACTGCCAGAAAGCAGATCCTTTATATAGGCCATGGGGTGTGGCTCCATGACTCAGCACTCATTAAGGCCTGCCCCTCCCTTCCTTCTGTTGCCTCCGCCTATCCAGTCTTCTGATGCGAGGGTCACTCCAATCAGCAGCTGTTGGAAATAAACTTTCCTCAGGCTCACATGCTGTGGAGGAGGGGGAGGGGTCTAGCTGCTCCGTTTGCCTGGGCATGGAGCCAGGGCTGGGGCCGGGGGATGCTCCCTCCTCTGCAGCCTGCTTGGGCATGGAGCCAGGGCTGGGACCGGGAGGTGCCCCCTCCTCTTCAGCTTGTCTGGGCATGGAGCCAGGACTGGGGCCAGGAGGCATACATTCCTCCGTGTTCGGGAGCAGATAAGAAGGCCCTGGCTGCTGTGAGAGCGGACAAGACACAACAATGATCTAGAATAGGCTCCCCAACCTGTGGGCCATGAGGGGTTTGCAACTGGGCTGTGGAAATGGCTGGTGAGTGCACGTGCACACACCTGCTGTTTCAAGTAGTTTAATCGTAAGAAAGACCCATAACAAGCCATCATTACAGGTATATATCTACATATGACAAGAACTGGAAATACCTCACAGGAGCAGCTGAAGATAGCCCCTCAAGAGGCAAGGAATACATCTCAAACTAATCCTGCCAAGACTGCAGACATAACCACTGTAACATCTTCATTTTTTCATTAAAGCACATACATGTGCACTCCAGTGGTGGGTTTCAAAAATTTTTACTATCGCTTCTGTGGGTGTGGCTTGGTGGGCAGGTCATGGCTTGGTGGGCGTGCTTGGTGGGCATGGCAAGGGAAGGATACTGCAAAATCCCCATTCCCTCCCAATCAGCTGGGACTCGGGAGTCAGAGACTAGATGGGGGTGGGGCTGGTTCTCTGAACTACTCAAAATTTCCACTACCAGTTCTCCAGAACTGGTCAGAATCTGCTGAAACCCATCTCTGATGCGCTCCAGTTTCATGAGTGGTAAGCACGCGCACGCACCACTCGTAGAAATGGAGCTGCACATGCACACACGCACTTGTCAGTTGCTTGCGCAAACCATCGCCTTCCCCACCCAGCAGTGCACAAAGCTGGAAACATTGGGGAACGTCTGATCTAGAAGAAACTCTTTCATATGAAACCTGCTATTTATGCAGACCAATCATGATAAAGAATGAGAACTAGATCCAAGACTTGCCATAGATCTGCTTAGGTGCTCTTTCTTTGGTGCTCTGTTTTATCATACATTGAAAGTTCCTATACAAAGTGATGTTTCAATCTTAGTTCTTACTATGTCCTCAATAATTGCGCCACCAGTTAGAAACTACAGCTGATGGAGAAAACACTCTCTTGCAATCTTAAGGGCTCGAAACCCAAACTTACTTAAAATAAATATTCTTAGCAGGTTGAATTCCACAGGTATAAATAAGTTGAACTATGTAAACATGAAACTGAAAACCCAGAGTTCAGATTAAGAGATTGTAATTTTTTAGACCATAATTTCTGCAGGGGCAAAGGGTTTCTAAAATCGGGGGTGGGAGGGAACAATTGAACAATGGGATATGCAATTCACAGTGGTTCTGATAGCTGTGTTGAGTACGGTTAGGAAGATAATCCAGATTAAATGATCCATTTATAACCATGATGGCGAACCTATGGCATGCGTGCCTATCTTTCCAGGCACATGAGCTTGTCACCCAACTCACCTGCAGCTGTGCATGCGCATGTGCCCCAGCTGGTATTTGGGCCTCTGGGGTGCAGGCATGTAATTCAGGGACCCAGGTGGTCTTTGGAGCGCATGCAGCGCAAGGGGGAGAAGCCACGTGTTAGCGCGGATAGCACATGTGCGCATGTGTGCAAAGCTTGTGAAGCACACACCTGCTCGGCACTCAGTGAGTAAAAGGTTCACCACCACTGACTTATAACATCAAGATGGAACCAGGGGTGAAATTCAGCCAGTTCTATCCAGCTTGGGCAAACCGATAGCAACGGCTGCGGGAGGCTCCACCCACCCACGCGAATGTCATGATGGCGCTTTTTTGCGACGGTTTTAAGCCTCTGTGCATGCGTAGAAGGCTTTGCGCATGCCTGGATGAGGGCGCACCCACATTTGCGAACCAGTAGGGAAGGTAAGTGAATTTCACCCCTGGACAGAACCTTTGATTTCTCTAGTTTTATAAGGATTTCCAGTTATTAACACTCACTTTTCATCCACTGCTACAAGGTAGACATTGTCAGTGCCGATGCCCAAAAAAGCTGCTCCTTTTTGGATGGAGTAGTGGCACTAGAAAGCAGAAAAAGGAGGATCAGCAATTTCTTCCCTTACGAAAAACCTTCTCCCAGGACCCTGTTCTGAGTCCTGGGAAGCCATTTAGAAATCAACTATCACACAAAGAAATATCAAGTTGCATTTTTACCTAACCAACACAATCCTGACCCTGGTTCTGGGGAGAGAGCATTCCCTAGGATTATTCCCCCTTATCTTGTCTACATTTAGAGCAATAGATTACAGATTCAGACAAAGATCATGGTCTACCAGAAGATACACAGCAATAGAAGGCTTCAAAATGAAGGCCATTTGGTGTTTTCACAGCTGTTATTAGCAAAATGGGAATAATTAATTTACTTTAGGCAAGTAGAGAATAACAGCAAGATTTTCTGGCAGGTGGCCCTATCTCTGGCATTCTTTTTCCAGGGGGCTCACATATTTACCAATATCCAGACAAATCCTTTTTTTTTCTTTTTTGAGGAAATAAATTAAACTTTCTTTGGAATAAATTAAAAGCAAATAAACACCACCTCCACTTTCAGAAACCATTAACAAAACAAATCTGTTCCACTGCTGCACAAAAATATTCAGCTTTTTTCAGCAGTTTGATCTCAACTGACCCTCCAATAAATAAACAAACAAACCTAAATGAGGTCAGAATAAAATTGGATTTAATTTGATTTAAAAGGAAATGATACCTACAAAGATCAGAAATATGCACCTTCTGAAATTCCCTGCAACACCCTATGCAAGTGTTAACTGGAGTTTGAAGAAGCAAGATAGGAAGAATATTGATACTTTTGAACTTTGGTGTGGGAGAAAACTCCCGAGAAAACAAATCATTAAAAAAAATTAACCCAGAATTCTCACTCAAAACACAAATGACCAGGTTCAAATTATCCTACTTTGGACACATTAAGCAAAGATCTATCCGTTCTAGAGAAGGCTACAATGCTGGAAAAGAAATAAGGAAACAGAAGAATGGGACAATCAATCAGTAACAAGACTCAATTACAGTCATAAGGAAGGTGCCATCTGGATCTTCCCAAAATGTCTGCTGTTAACAGGTCAGTCTGGTCCAAATTCTGATGTACAAATTCCAGCTTTAGTCTCTCTTAGTTGTACCCAATCTGGTGCAGTGGTTGGATTCAGCCAGTTCGCACCACTTCAGGAGAACCGGTTGTTAACTTTCTGAGCAGTTTGGTAAACTGGTTATTGGAAGAAATCATTAGGGCAGAGAACCAGTTGTTAAATTACTTGAAACCCACCTGGTGCCCTCCAAATTAGGGGACTACACGTTCCCTAATCTCCAATATGTCCCCTCCAGAGGTTCTCATAAAGAAGCCAGCTCAATCTTATTTTAGCGTTGCTGATAAGACAAGGCCTTCTCTCTGAAGATAGCACTACTGGGTGAGCTTTTGTTCCAGAGACCATTAGTATCTTGCCCGGCTCTCCCAAATCCCAACAACAATTCTGCTGTCTGAGGCACTGCTTGTCCCCTCAGGAGTGGGTCTAGGACTGGGCACAGAATATTCAGGAACCAATAATGTTGGAAACATGGGAGAAAATCTGGGTTAGAAATGTTAAGTTTACACAAGCACAGAATTTAAGGGAAAATTTTTATAAGATGTTTTATAGATGGCACTTAGATCCCAAAAAATTATCATGTATGTATCCTAATATCCAAGCGAAATGTTGGAGGTGTGATTGTGATGATGCTACATATTTTCATATTTGGTGGACTTGCAAGAAAATTAAGGTCTTTTGGATAAGAATTTGGTGGATTATTCAAAATGTACTGAAGAAGAAGATAAAGTTCCTGCCACAATTTTTCCTTTTGGGAATTATAACGGATTGTACAGGGATTGAGACTAAATTGATTCTGAATTTAATAACAGCAGCAAGACTGTTGATTGGACAATACTGGAAGAAAGAAGAGATACCTACAATAGAAGAATGGATATTGAAAGTTATTAATTTGGCTGAGATGGCTAAAATCTCAGCGTGTTTAAAAGACAATACGCAGGAAAGATATTTAATTGAATGGAAAAATGGATTGATTATCTACAAAACAGATATCAGATTAAGAAATATCAGATTGCCTTTGAATAATTAGAAAGTTATTTTATGTAATGGGAGGGGTTGGGAGATGAAAAGCTTTGGATGTGGTTATTTGGATTGGAAGGAAAATTTTATTCTATGTTTGGTTTATGTATAACAATACCTTGTGATTGACCCGGGAAGCCGGGGGGGGGGAAAGGAGAGGGGAAGGGGGTTTTCTGGGAGGGAGGGGGAAAAAAGGGGGAAAAATGTTTTTGTTTTTTAAAACTCTTTCAATAAAAAAAAAAAAAGGAGTGGGTCTAGGAAAAGCCAGTTTTGGGGCAACAGGTCATACTTTTATTACTGATCTTTGAAAGTCACAAAGGCACAGGCAACACTGTGGCTGAATTATTCAAAATAAACATGTTAAGTGGTATTAAAGTGGAGGGCGTGTTTTAATCATACCCCAAAACAAAACATTTTGTCACCAAATTTCAATAGCATTCTCAGGAGGAAACCCCCCTCCTCCCCCCCGCAAAACTAAAACCAAGTTAGGCTGGGTTAACCAAAAGCAAGTAGGTTGGTTCTCTAGAGCATACGCAAGAAAACAATACCTCTTCTGATGTAAACACTGCCAGCTTTGGTATTGCCCAATGCCCTTTCTGCTTGCAGTCTGGGAAACGGTGATACCGTGCCACATTCATGGCATACATGTTGGAGATGGACCCTCCTACCAAGGAAAACAACGCAGAGAATTGTTCAATGGCCCACTCGTTACCATTTTAAAGTCAAATCTTAAGGTTAGCATGTAATTCCCGGACTTCTCCAGGGCATCCATTGTAGACATAATGAATGGCAGAAATGGGTTTCATTTGGATGATCAAAATTAAGGGCCTTCTCTGTGGTGGCTCCCTCCCTTTAGAACCACAATTCCCTCAGAGATTCGCCTCCATATTGTTGCTTTTCCAAAAGGTCTTGAAGACATAGTTTTGTCAGAGAGCTTGGGGACCCCATTCAAAGCCAGTCAAGTAGCTTGTCTGATTCTGTTACGGCCACCAGGTAGGTGGAAGAAAATGTGGAGGTTAAATTATGAATTTTTAACTGTGGATATGTAATGTTGTACGCCGCCCAAAAGTCACTATGTGCGTGAATTGAATTATGCAGATTTTACTGCGGATTTTTAATGTTCTATGCTGCCCAAAGTCTCTATGTGAGAGTTGAGCAGCTATATACATTTGTTTAATTAATAAATAAATAATATTGGCTGCATGTCACCTCTAAAACATTTATAAACAAACACAAGCCCTTCTAAATCCCTGGGTTGTAGGTTTTACACACCAGGGGAGAAGATTCCATCGCCTTTTTCCCAGCCAACCAATTTTCGCAGTTTCTTCAGCACCACTTCCTCCATCAAGACAAATACAGGTGCAATCTCATACGTGTATCTAAAACACAAGCGGTCTAATGAGTCTCCTTTGAGAAACAGCCAAAATAGCCAGCAAATTATCGGAAGGCAATGAAGGTGTTCGGTTTAGATTAGGAGTGAGAGTGGCTAGAATGTGCCACTGCTCTGGTCTTTAGTAAAACTGCCAAGATTTATCTGCTCCATCTAACCTAGGAGGAGAGGATACTTAGACAAATTTGAAAGTGCAGGATTTTTATAGTTTTCATTTTTTTTTTATTTTGTGTCTTTTTCTTTACTCTTTTTTCTCTTCCTTATAGAGGTTTTTATCTGATGATGATAAATGAAGTACATATGTAAATAAATATAAATCTTTGCAGGGATAAAATCAAGGGAAGCAGACTCCCATTCTTTTCCCTTTGTCCTTGTCTCTTGCTCCACACAGTTAATTGTATGGAGCAGGACTAACATATCTGGGCTGCAAAAATATGGACGATTGCTACAGGGCAGCAAGGAGATTTTTCGATACCTCTTTGTGGCCATGACTAGTAGTCATCCAGATTTCTGCAGCCTTCACCCTGGTAGCTCAAACACCTAACAACAGAAGCCATAGCAAATGAGCAGCTTGGGAGGAAGAAAGTTAGCAGTCATGGACCTTATGAGAATTTAACTACTGGGAGTAGAGTGCAAATAATACTATAGACCAGAAAGGGCTCTAGGTTCCAAATAGAGTCATCTTACCAATGCATATCTCTTGAGTATCATGGTGTCTTCATATTAATATTTACTCAATTGCAGAGATAGAATGTAATGATTGCTCAAGATAGAAGAAGTCTGCATTCAGCCACTATATTCATTGGCTGGTTTTGGGCCAATCACTGGCCTGATTCACATCAAACCAAGGTTGGTTTTAACATTTAGTTTAATGAACACCTAGTTTAATGAAAAGAAGGACTAGGGGAGACATGATAGCAGTGTTCCAATATCTCAGGGGTTGCCACAAAGAAGAGGGAGTCAAACTATTCTCCAAAGCACCTGAGGATAGAATAAGAAGCAATGGGTGGAAACTAATCAAGGAGAGAAGCAACTTAGAACTAAGGAGAAATTTCCTGACAGTTAGAACAATTAATAAGTGGAACAACTTGCCTGCAGAAGTTGTGAATGCTCCAACACTGGAAATTTTTAAGAAAATGTTGGATAACCATCTGTCTGAGATGGTGTAGGCTTTCCTGCCTGGGCAGGGGGTTGGACTAGAAGGCCTCCAAGGTCCCTTCCAACTCTGTTATTATTATTATTTTTAAGCAAGCACATCTATTGTACATCACACTAAACTCCAAGCAAAGAAGTCACATTTTGGCTTAGCTTTATGTATGAACAGAATATTTTATCTGAGCTCAAATTATTACATAGAGTGATCATGAGGATAAAAGGAAGAGGAAACACTATATGTAACAATTTTACTGTTTGCCACCAGGGGAGAAATGTTAGTATAATGATATCAAATTACTTTCCCCCTCCCCCACTCACTATCCATTTACTAGGGAGAAGCTAGTCAGCTTCCACAGAGCAAATGTTTCACAATTGGAGGAATCCACTCTATTATTCTCCCTGAATTAGAGAGAAAGAAGATTATTTATATTATATTATTCTTATATCACAATACATTAGTGTTGCTCATAGGACTATTATCCTCTGCAAAAAATTTTCCTCTGCAAGTTTGGATTGTTTCAAAACTTTGACAAACTTATCTGATACTGCTAGAGTGAAAGACATTAACAGACTTTGTAGATAAACTAGTACATCATAAAAAGCAAAGAATTTTCTTTTTCAAACTGCTTTCTAGTGGTCACTTGTAAAAATTACAATCTCTAGTCCAAAAAAGCAGCAATAAAATTCACCTATGCTGTAGCTGAGTCTTGGGAATTCTTTTCCTTTTCTTTTTCTTTTTTTTTTTTAAATGCCAATATATATGAGAAAATGGAGAACACATACTGGCTAGTGTTGAGCATCTCTGTGATCATCCGTCCAGCCAGAGCATGGGGATCAAGCCCAGAAAATAGCTGATTGCAGAAGCGTGGATGACCTGCAAGAAAAAGGAGAGACATAGCAAGAGGAAAGGAAATTGTGCAAAAGGAAATAATCTCAATGGAAGTACTTCATATTTTCTTCGCCATTACAGGTATTGATGTGATTATTGTTGCACCATGAGCAGGGCTGGCTTAACGCATGGGCCTGATGGGCACTTGCCTGTGGGCCCCACAACCATAGGGGGCCCATACTAATCTGCAAATGTTAACCCTTCAGTGCACTTTGCATCATATAAGTACAGCAACTCTAAGGCTTTACTGAGTATTATTGTGTTTTTCAAGCCTCGTATATTGTTCAAATGTTTATCGTGTTGATTAGTTGTTGCTGCACAGCATGCTTTTAATGTTTCGACACTGATTTTGTTAGAAGTGCCAATAAAATAAATATACGTTTAATTTTATCGACCACTTATATTTTTATTCCTGTGAGTAGTTGTCGTAGGGGCCCCAGTACACTGCTTTGCATGAGGCCCATAATGCTGTTAAGACGGCCCTGACCATGAGAATTTATTAACGGCTCATTTGTGTTACTGTACCTATCCAGGATATTCCTTAGTGCTTTCCTGAATCCCAGCTATCTGCTCACATTTCACTCACTTTCCAATAATTGTACAAGAACTATTTTAAATTCATTTGCCTTTACCCTTAAGAAAATTATAGTTTGGAAAGAATCATAGCAAATCCTAAGTATATAGGGCTTTTCAGTGGTGGGATTCAAGTAATTTAACAACCGGTTCTCTGCCCTAATGATTTCTTCCAGCAACCAGTTTGCCAAACTGCTCAGAAAGTTAACAACCGGTTCTCCTGAAGTGGTGCGAACTGGCTGAATCCCACCACTGGGGCTTTTCCCCCCCTCAACCTGAAACTTAGTCTCTTGGTACACGTTACATTTCAACCCAAATTACCACGTTCAAATTATCCTACTTGGGTACATTGCATAACTAACGTACCGTACTTTTCTGGAGAAATCTAAAATGCTGGGGAAAAGAAGAAAACAACGAGAAGCAAGGTGAGTGGACTCAATTATAGTAGCAATGGGTAAACCATTGGAAGATCTGAAGGACTAGATTAGAGACAGATCATCAGGGAGAAAATCTATTTATATAAGGGCACTAACTTTATGGCACATGATCAATCACGCACTTATTATTTTAAAAAAAGACCATTGAAAGTACAGTAAACTGGGGAATTAACTAACTCAAGATGCCAGAATAGACAAAACAATCTCAATAACTGGACTGGAACAATCCTATATCTACTAAGAAGTTCTGAAGAAGGAACCATACTCTCTTAACTCTTGCCGTGTAGAACACTTACACGTTTTCACACTGTATCTGATAACTTCCCGACAGCGTTCCAGCAACCTTTCATGTGGCTCCCCAATGTCTTTTAGATTCAGGTCCAGAATTTGCTGCAGTTCCTCAGGTTCTTTCCAAATACACACCTACCAGCAAGATAGTCAGTTCATGTCCGAAAAGCCATAGAAAGTTGTATGCAAGCTGAAAATCTAAGAGTGTAATCCTATATCCAGGTTATGCTTCCTGGATAACAAGGGGTTGGTATAAAATTCTATATATCAGCACAAGTCCAAATTCTGCTGCGTGAGGATACTGCTATGTTGTCAGAAATTTAAGTTAAATGTCCCAAGCTGGAGCCCTCCCAATGCCTTATGACGATTAATCCTTGACATTTTTAGCCAGCATTCCTGTCTGGCCAGGAGTCTGGGTCTTATAGTTTCAATGCTTCTTGAAGACATTGGGTGGGGAAATGTTGCCCTACCTACAGTAATAAACTGGATGTTGGGAGGGGAACTAGAAAAATTAAGAAAAAAGTGAATTATACCCAATTTACTCAATGCAAACCATCTGGGATTAGGAATCGGTGATTTTTCTGCTGAGGGACTACTTTGTTAGCTTGCAAATAAAATTTAGTTTGGGTACCTGGCCCAAGCCATTGCTTAAAGTATATAGAGTGGACATCTCAGCTCAAGGAAACTCAATGAAAATCAATATACCTTACCTTTTCAGAGGCATCCATCCCTTTTCGAATCCCTTCTTCAAGCATGATCTGGAAGGCTTCCTGCAGGAACTTCTCACCAGCTACCTGATCCAAGCCAGGAGATGACAACGAATCTTCTGCTGCCATTGTCAAGCAGACCTCCTCCTATAACAGGCCAGGAATCAGGAACATGAATTCAAATAAGACCCTGAAGGCAAATCCACTAAAATGTTTCCATACTGGCATGGTATATATCTCCAGGAAAAGAATGTTACAAAATGCAAACAGTCATTGTAACTAGGATCATATCAATTTCCAACTAGCGACACTCAGTTCTTTGAGCTTGACAATAGAACTGACAATAGAGGTACTTGGTGTTTTTTTCCCAGTACCCTTTACAGTATAACGTTTATGCTAATTTAGAGACGTAGCCATCCCTGATGCAGTCATATATTTAACAGCATGAGGGATACAACTGTAGCCCATGAGCAGCTAACCTTCAATGAACTTTTTTACTTTACGGACAATGGCAAAGGCAGCCATTCATACTGCGTAGATAGGAAAAAGCAATGGTAAACCACTCCTGTATTTTTATCAAAAAAACCACATGATTAGAAAATTCAGAACGATTGAGAAGACCTGAAAGATCAAGTTAGGGACAAATCGTTATGCAGGAAATTTATCATATGTGGTCACTAAGAGTTGACAAGAACTTTATAACGATGGCTCATAATCAATCAAGTCCATTTTTGGCACTGAGGTCCTCATATGACAACAGTGATAAACGGGGCAGCTGCTAAATATAAATAAGCATTATGACCAAACAAAGGTATATTATAGAGCAAGGGTGTCAAACCTGATCGCATCACAGGCCATATCGTGACATATTAGGATGTTTTTTTGCCTTTGCCTTTACCAGAGTGGGCGTGGCCTGCGCAGGCTGTATACGGCCCACGATGCGATCAGGTTTGACAGACCTGTTATAGAGGGACCCATTCATATTCATGCATATTAATTAGGCTCATGCATTGTGGTAAGCCAGGTTTAAGTTAATCATGGCTTACTGAATTAAACTCATGGTGCTTTATGGGTATGCAGATCTGGATTTGCAGATCAGGCAGAGTCAATAACATGAGACATTCATAGATGCATTCAATTACCAATCTATTTCCCCCCATCTTAAGCCATTTCCAATAGCAAGGAGATATAGTATCCTCAAACACTGGATATCCTTAGAAATTATGAGCTAAACCAAATCCATATTCCTTTTAAATTACATGTACTAAACAGATTTGCATAAATGCTATTTTACATTACTGCATCATAGTTCATGAAAGCAGACAAAACTATATAAAAAATGGGTCAGTGGTGAAATCTGAACCGATTTACTACCGGTTTGGTGGCTACGCAGGCGCTCTGCACGCCAAATGGGAGGTGCGTGTGCGCGCACGCGCAGTGCACACCAAAAGGAGGCCTGGGAAGGAAGTTAAGTAGAACAGCGCGTGTGGGGGAGGGGGGTGATCAGCTATGGCGCCCAATCATCGGAGCCTTTTTTTTTTACTTTTTTTAAAGCATTTTTTTACTACCTGCTTGGGCGAATAGGTAGTAAAAAAATGCTTTTAAAAGGTAAAAAAAGGCTTGACGATCACAGCTGAGGCACATGATCATTGGAGCCTTTTTTATATTTTAAAAGCATTTTTTTACTACCTATTCGGGCAAATAGGTTGTAAAAAAATGCTTTTAAAAGTAAAAAAAAAAGGCTCTGATGGTTGTGGGAAAAGTGAGCGAGCCAGAAAGAAGAGGCAAGAGGGCAAGCAGGCAAGCGGATGATTGGGTGGGCATGGGTGGGGGGGGGAGGGATTTTTGCTACCAGTTCTCTGAACCACCTGCCGCCATCGCTATTGGATCGGCCGATCTGATCCGAACCAGGAGCATTTCACCCCTGCAATGGGTATATGATAAGACGAAAGTATCACGCGCATAAAGATTAAAAAAGAGTCATACAAGCTAAGAGCTTTTGTGGATTTGGTTTTGATTTAGACAGACTCTTTAAAGGACACTGAACTTTTGATGGGTAAATTTTAAAAAACTGGGTTACTAACAGGTTTCAAGATTAATAACAGAAGACAAATATATTAATAAAAATACAAAGATAAAATATCAAACAGAATTGAATGTATAAAACAAATCTTAAAATTGAGAAAGTAAAATATTTGGGTTGTTTTAGTATCATTTTACTTAAGTGATAAGTAAAAATAAATTGTTAACTAATTGTGAAGTATTAGAATTGTCTCAAAGAGACTAAAATGAGATCAAGAAAAAGAAGATAACAGAACACTATTCTTGTCAATGGATGTCTTATGTATAATTAACAGAAAGCTTTAAACTGGTTTTAAAAGGACATCATTTTGAACAAAGACCAAGTCTGAAACAGAATTATATACGGATGAGGAAATGTTATTGCTAAAATGTATGAGCTTTTGCTGAAATGTGAGACAAGATAAGGAGTAAAAGAATGTATGATAAAATGGATAAATTTTTTGGTTTTCATATACAAATGGAACAATGGAAAAATATGTAGTTGAAAGCATAATGTACGTTACGTGCTAGTCTTCTAGAATATTTTTATAAAATGATTGTCATATGTCACCAGAGAAATTGTCTAGATCTAGAAGATATAAAGGCACTTCAAATTTATGTTGGAAATGAGAACAGTAATAAGGAACATTTTATCATGCTTGGTGGATTTGTAAAAAAGAAAAAAAAAGGGGGGGGTTGGATATTGATTCAGAGGATTTTAATATATAATTGAGATCAGCAGTCTGCTTCCTGAGACTGATGGATAAAGACTTGAGGGGTAAAGTCATGTTACTTTGATTCTGTATATGATAACTGCACATTGCATCTTATAATCAGTGAAAGATTCATTATAAATCACTTTAAGTTCTCAATCTGTAAAACAGCATCATCTGCATTAAAAAAAAATTACATTCTTACTTTCAACCAACAGACATCACTTCAAGCGCTCATTACACATTAAGACCCCCATAGTTTTGGGGGAAAATAACAACTTTCTTGAAATTATTAGACACTGATGAAATCTTCACAAGCCTAATAATTTTTCCATCCGCAAACCACATCCACGTTTTAACATTTTTTTTGTAATTTAATAACTACTTCTGCAGATTTCCAATTTTTCAGCTTTGAAAACCCATCTTTCCAGCCCTGAAAATTTTTAAAATGCAAGGCTGAAACATGTTAGACTGAAGAAGTTCAAAGAAATTTCAGATTTGCTACTGTGGTTAACTATAACACAACTGAAAACAAGCAGCCCATTACCACCTCACCTTCTCTTGTTGAATGGGAGTCAGGTGCGCTGCCTCTCTCTTTTTCCCTCCCAAGAAGATTCCACTGCACCCTACAGATGAATTGTTTCAAAGGGCAGAAGGATGAGCTCCCGCTTCTTCAGCTGGTTGCAACCTCTGCTAACTCTCTCTCTAATTCCTTCAGCAAAGGAAGCTGCTCAGCCTGCACCAACATTATTTTGTAGGAGTTTTACTCTCCACATTAGAGGAAGGAAAGAACAGAACGTCCAATTACTATAGTTACCTGCCCAATCCTGTACAAATTCCCACTGCTTTCAGGGACAAAGTACAAAGGGAGTGACCATATAACCAGCAAGTATCATTATATATTGTGGGAGTAAAAATATTTGCATTCAAACTCTGCCCTCTGGATTGCTTGCTACGCCACGGTGATGCAGTGGTTAGAATGTAGTATTTCAGGCTACTTCTGCTGATCACTGGCTGCCAGCAGTTTGGCAGTTTGGGTCTCACGGGCTCAAGGTTGACTCAGCCTTCCCTCCTTCTGAGGTGGGTAAAATGAGGACCCATATTGTTGGGGCAACATGCCGACTCTGTAAACTGCTTAGAGAGGGCTGTAAAGCACTGTGAAGCGGTATATAAGTCTAAGTGCTATTGCTAAGTGCTATAATGCCCTGGGTTTACATATATGATTTGTGAACCAAAGCAACTACCGGTAGGTTAGAATGTAATGCTAGGTGGAAGTTCAGTAAACCACATTATATCATAATCTGATTAAGAACTTGATTATTGAAACAGAAAGGCCAGTATGTTGGTATTTTTGCCCACAGAGTTGTTTTATCCTTAAAAAGTAAGGGATGAGGACGCGATGAGGATACCTTGGGATGCCAAAAGGAGCCTTTATAGCTGTTTCTCTCAAAAAGTAACATCAATTACATTCCAGTGATTCTACATTTTTACTCCTACTAAATATATGGATTTTATGTGTGCCTGTACACAGAAGTCCGAAGAGTTGATTTGGAGACCTAAATTTGCATACAGGAAATATCATGATTGCAGATATAAATGCAGGTCTATGTGCAGACACCTTTCCAAAGAACTCCTTTCTCACCTCCCAGCAATAAAACATTGTATAGATATAAATTCCTCTGCTGGGTTCTGGAAAATATTTGTGCTATTTTGCGACAGTGAACAAAGAGACCTGAAAATTTAGGGATTCTACCCATCTGGTTTGATATATTTGTGATTTGAACTCTGCATCATCTGGCCACCAGATTATTTGTTGATTTGTTTGTCTTAATTTGATTATTCAAGATTATTCATTGCTCATACAGGCAGTGCTCAATGCAATTATGGTCATGTTGTGACGCTTGGTAAGCAGGTCATCATACCTGATTTTACCACCTTTTTTGCAGCAGTTGTTAAGCAAGCACGGCAGTTGTTAGCAAACACCATGGCCATTAAGCAAACGCAGTGGTCATTAAACAAGCCCATTATTCACTATGGGGCATTTTTTGCTAGAAACCTGAAGTAAATACCAGTTTCCAGCAAAAACAGCATAAATCACGGTCATAGATTGTGGATGCTATAAATGGTTGTAAATGTTAGATGGCTGCCTAGAGTCCATTGGTGGGGGTAGGGAATAAATTTCAAGCCCCACACCCACAAGTTCATCACATTGTCCAATCAACTCTTCACACTCAATTGGATACAATCTTCCGGCAGTCTCCATCAGACACAGAATGTCCTTGAATATGGAATGTTGTTATGACTAACTTTCTGCTGCTCCAAAAACAACCCCCTCCCAACTTCCCTAGCTAAAATATGTGGCAGTTAAGAAACAAAAAGGAAAATTGCCTTCCAAAACTGACAAAATCTTTATTTTCCAAGGAAGGCATCCCCAAATGGATGCTTTCTTCTTAAATGAGGTGAGGTCATCAGTGGTTTTGGGGTGATTTATCAACTGTACGCGGATGACACCCAGCTGTACATTTCCACTCCTGACCACCCCAATGTAGCTGTTGAAGTGTTGTCTCGGTGTTTGGAGGCCGTACGGGTCTGGATGGGGAGAAACAGGCTCAAGCTCAACCCTTCCAAGACTGAGTGGCTGTGGATGCCGGCATCCCAGTACAGTCAGCTGCAACCGCGGCTGATTGTTGGGGGCGAATCATTGGCCCCAATGGAGAGGGTGCGCAATCTGGGGGTTCTCCTGGATGGACGGTTGTCTTTTGAAGATCGCTTGGCGACCGTCTCCAGGAGAGCTTTTTACCAGGTTCGCCTGGTCCGCCAGTTGCGCCCCTTTCTAGACCGGGATGCCTTATGCACGGTCATTCACGCCCTCGTCACTTCTCGCCTGGACTACTGTAACGCTCTCTACATGGGGCTCCCCTTGAGGTGCACCCGGAGACTTCAGTTGGTTCAGAATGTAGCCACGCGGGTGATAGAATAGAATTTTTTTTTTATTGGCCAAGTGTAATTGGACACACAAGGAATTTGTCTTGGTGCATATGCTCTCAGTGTACATAAAAGAAAAGATACGTTCATCAAGGTGATAGAGGGAGCCACACCAATCCTGCGCAGGCTGCACTGGCTACCTGTGGTTTTCCGAGTGCACTTCAAGGTGCTGGTTACCATCTTTAAAGAGCTCCATGGCATAGGACCGGAATATCTTCGGGACCGCCTTCTGTTACCACATGCCTCCCACCAGCCGGTACGCTCCCATAGAGAGGGTCTTCTCAGGGTGCCGTCAGCCAAACAGTGTAGGCTGGTGACCCCCAGGGGGAGAGCCTTCTCGGTGGGGGCACCTACCCTCTGGAATGAGCTTCCCCCAGGACTTCGACAACTTCCTGACCTCCGGACCTTTCGCCGCGAGCTGAAGACATATCTATTCTTCCGAGCAGGACTGGCTTAAATAGGGTTTTTAAACATAGATTTTATTGGGGTTTATTTTATATTTTGTATTGTATTTTAAATTTAGGCTATATTGAATAAGTTTTTAAAATAATGTTTTTATTGTAATGTATTGTATTATTTTATCTGCCTGTTCACCGCCCTGAGTCCTTCGGGAGAAGGGCGGTATAAAAATTAAATAATAATAATAATTATTATTATTATTATTATTATTATTATTATTATTATTATTATTATTATTATTATTAAATATTTAGCAAGAAGCCAAGTAAAGCTGTATATTTCCAAATGCACTTGGTACACGCGATTCAGGCCTTAAGACATTTACTCACCAAGCTAAAAAAAAAAATCCTACTTTCCAGTAACTGCACTCTGCAATAGAGCCTTGTTTGATCTTCTGTTTGAATGGTTTGCTTTGGCCAAACCACTGTTAAATATTAGCATGCATTATTGTTTTCAATGTTTTCAACATTGTTGGAAAGAACGGGATGAGTGAGTGCACAATGAGATAACTGTGTCCTTAAACATCTCCTCTTGCACTGCAGAGGGGAAGATAAGGAGGAATGGAGACCCTGTCCTTCAGGTGTGTCGTCTTGACAACTCCTGACTTCTTAGAAAACCTCCAAACAACTGTTCTTCTGTGAAATAGTGAAATAAACTGTTCTTTTTCCAAAACTCTTTTAAGAATCAACTTTGTGAGTCATGGCACAGTCTGTCCTCAGCTTTATTGACTTCAAAGCTATAAAAGTACTTATTTTTCATGCTTACCATTATCATTTAACTGTTCAAGCATAATATCAAACTCAGTAGCAAATCTTTTCCCTCAAAAGACCCTTTTTCCATGTCTGACTCAAAGTATTTACCGACCAGCCCTTGAATCTGTAGAAAACCACAGCGTCTTTGCGGAAAAAAATAATGTTTCATTGGTGATCTCCATCCCTGCCCACAGAGGCAGCGTGGCCAACTGCTGATGCCCTCATTCGCAGATTGGTCTAGTGGTTACGGCACCAGCGGGAGTGGAAAGCGGCAGATCATGAGTTCAGATCCCACCTTAGCCATGAAAACCAGCTGGGTGACTTTGGGCCAGTCACTCTCTCTCAGCCCAACCCACTTCGCAGGGTTGTTGTTGCGGGGAAAATAGGAGTAAGGAGGAATATTAGGTATATTTGCCACCTTGAGTTATTTGTAAAAATAATAAAGGCAGGACACAAACAAACGAACAAACAAAATGGAGAGCACACCGAGGAAAGAAATTGGTGAAGTCTCTTGGCTTTGTTTTGCTCCCCTTCCTGCAAATATCACCAAGTGGCAAGAAAACTTCAAAAAGAAGATAATTCCAGATTCACTGACAGTTGTTAAATGGAGACCAGGCAGAGGGGAGCTTTACACTATTAAGAAGTTTCCCACCTGCTCCCATCCCATCAGTTCTTAGCTGTTAATCTGTCAGCTGCTGGTTGGGCTGATGCTGATCCCTCTTTGTAAGGCAGGCCTCTGATCTGGAGATTGGCTCAGTGACTGGACAAGAGTCACACAGGTGAGATGAGCAGATATACAAACTGAGTAAATAAATACCGATAAATAAATAGTTTGAAAGATCCCAGCTGTGTGAAAGTTGGGCTGATCAATGATTGGTGAAGCACATCAGTTGATACCCACAGTAAAATTGCTGCCACTTTTTGCCTGTTGAAGAGAAAAATGGCATTTGAACCCAGAAACGAAGAGAGAAAGTTGATTTAACAGCAGTTTAATCTAAATTTATCTTGGTAACTTCCTCTTGCACATCAAAATAAAGCAAGTTGTGCCAGGTTCTTCCCCACTACTGCAGCCTTTAGCAATTTGAACAAAAAAGCAAAATTATGGAAAAATACTGATGTTTCAGGGAAATGCCTAGCATTAAATGCAGCTCCTTTAATATAATGAAATGTCTGTCTAGGGAATATCATAAGCAATAATTAAATGGTGATAAAAGCAAAGAGACTATCAAGCTTGGATATTTGCCTTGTTTTTTAGGCCAAGGGTTCCCAAATTGGGAGGCATGTGCTGCAGGAGGTCATGAAGAAATTTAGGGGATCATGATGAACTTTGAACGATGGCTTTTTGATGTGAAGGTGTGTAAAATCAGCCAGTGGAGAAACTATGGTATACTATAAACATCTAGTTTTAAAATGGCAAGCCTTTGATAACATTGATTATGGTATATACATACATGTACATGCATACATAAAATTTTATAATGGTCTTTGACCAGCATTCAAAGTAAAAGGAAGTGAACTGTTACACGAAATCCATTAAGAGAATTATCACAGTACAATAAAACAATAAACAATATCTAAATCAGAGCTTTGTGGCATGACAAAAGTATTTTGCTACCTGAAATGTAAGTGAGGGGTTAACATCCCTTAGAAGATAACATACATAATATTTATCTGAATAGCCCTCAAATTTGGGAATAATTGGGGATAGCAAAAAATTTCTTGAAATGTCACGATTATAGCGTAAAAAGACACGTGTTTCTTCCCTGAAGCCACAAAGGCTGTAAGGTCTTTGAAATCTATTCCACTATGAGTGCAGAAGGAAAAGGCATTAAAACAGGGTATAGATAAACCCATCTATATTTACTCAGAGTTCAATTGTGCAAATACTTTGCAATAAATGGTTTATGGTCTACTATTTGGCAATAAACTTCATAAGCATTGGTGTTCTGATGTTTGATGTTGCCCGTTTGTTCCTTAACTGTTCATTTGATTTGCACAAATATATGTGACTAGGAGAAAGGCCAAGGCTACAGAACGTCAGTTTGATATCAATGAGACTGGTAGCTGTCCATCAACAGCAATAGTAATAATTCTGTCTGTAGAATTAATCATAATTCTGAGCCATAAGATTAGAATGCTAATCCAGGCATTGACTTTAACACTTTGAACTTCCGCTTCAAGCCTCAGGGATGCAATAGGGACACATCAGGTTGCTTCATACCCTCAGTAAATAAAACAAAGGGAGGAGAATGGCATCATCTGCATAAAATAAGAGTGGAAGATGTCCATCAGCTAATTTGAGCCTATCAGTGCCAACTCTTTGAAGAGTTTTAATTAGGAAGTTAATAATAGATACCGTAGGTTAAAAAGTAGTGAGAGTACAACGAATGCTTGCTTTACTCTCTCAGATGTCTGAATAAAATTAGAAAGATCCTTTGTCAAGTCACATGTTACCCTAAGACCAATTTTTTCTATAGGTGATAAATTAATAATAAGACAAATTTATCTATAGATCAGGGGTCGGCAACCTTAAACACTCAGAGCCACAAAAGTCCTAACCGGAAGCCACCATTCAATTCTGGAGCCAATCGGAAGTCCGGTTCGCCCATCATAATCTCCTCCTAGTGCGGCGTCCTTTTTCCTCTGCTGACCAGAAGTCTGGTTCCCCACCATAAAGTCTCCTCCTAGCACGGCGTCCTTTTTCCTCTGCCAACTGGAAGTCAGTTCCCTCCACCATAGTCTCCCCCAGCTCCTTTTTCTTCTACCTGTCCTAACCGAAAGCCCTATCAATTGTGGAGCTGACCAGCAACAGGGAGCCACAGCAGAGGGATGAAACAGCCACGAGCTGCTGACCCCTGCTATAGATAACCTAGACCAGTCCAGATGTCATTATTAACTGGACATTATCAGCTGTACTTTGAAATCAATAAAATCAAATCAAATCAAATCAAATCAAATCAATAAAAACTGAATAAAAAGTCAGGTCAGAGTGAGCTGGATATTTCCCCACCAAATGTAACTCTAGGCAGTGGTCTCTGGTGGAATGTCCTGTTGGAATCCCATTTGCTCAATATCAATTATTCCTCCATTTACCATCCCATAACCATATCAACTCACTGGAGAAGAGCCTAATGCTGGGAAAGATTGAAGGCAAAAGAAGAAGGGGACGGCAGAGAATGAGGTGGCTGGATGGAGTCACTGAAGCAGTAGGCGTGAGCTTAAATGGACTCCAGAGGATGGTAGAGGACAGGAAGGCCTGGAGGAACGTTGTCTATGGGGTCGCGATGGGTCGGACACAACTTCGCAACTAACAACAACAACAAATGGAAATTTAATCAATAGATTAAAACCTGGTGTACTGTTTGTTGATGGTGTTCAAAAGGCTAACTGATCCATAGTTGGCTGGGTCATTCCTGCCAGTCTTTTAAAATAGGGGATCAATTATTGCTATTCCCTGCACCTCTAAGTTATCTGAAACTTAGCTGTATTAACATGTGAGAACGGGAAGGCCAGCACTGGACTCTACCAGTTAGAGTTTTGGACTTGATTAACTTGGCTGGAATGCAGTCACTGGGGGTGGGGAGGCGGGCTTTATCTCACTTAAGTTGCTTAATAATCCTTTTTAACCCCTGGTATGTGAACAGAGCCATTGCGGTAAAGAGGATAAAGGCACATCCATCACATAGTCTCCCTTACAAAAGTTTGGCATCTGGCTATAAACAGCACAATGTACATCAAATATTTTATTGAGGGTCAGATAGGTGTAAATATAACCCGAATGAATACAGAATCAGAGTGCGTGTAGTCCTTAACTTACACCCTTTCATTTAGTGACCACTCAAATTTACAACAGCACTGATAAAAAATGACATGGCATTTTTTTCACACTTACGACTGTTGCAGCAGCCCCATGGTCACATGATCAAAATTCAGACACTTGGCAACTGGCATGTATTTATGATGGTTGCAGTGTCTCAAGCTCATGTGATCCCCTTTTATGACCTTCTGACAAGCAAAGTCAACAGGGAAGCCAGTTTCACTTAACAACCAGGTTACTAACTTAACAACTGAAGTGAAACAACTGTGGCAAGAAAGGTCATAAAATGGAGCAAAACTATAACAACTATCTTGCCTAGTCATGGAAACTTTGGGCTCAGTTGTAAATCGAGGACCACTTGTATCCCCTTTCTTCCACTGAAATTATTGGGAGTCATTCCATCTGACTGTGTAGAAACCCATTTGGCAGTTTAAATAAGCTTTAATTTGATTCCTGATTGGACCCTGGATAAATTTATAAGTTAAAGTTAAAGGAAAGCAATTACCTTCAGACCTGGGAACTATGCCAAGTACTTAAGGCATGGAGCCAATTTCTAGAAATTATTAAATGCTCCAAAATACATCATCTATGATCTGATCAAAATGTGCACCGCCCAGGAAAATTACTTGTAATGGAATCATTTAGCATTTGTAAGTTAAAAACATATTTGAAATACGTACCAGCTTTATTATTTATTTATTTATTATTTATTTTATTTATTTGCATTTATATCCCGCCCTTCTCCGAAGACTCAGGATGGCTTACACTGTGTTAAGCAATAGTCTTCATCCATTTGTATATTATATACAAAGTCAACTTATTGCCCCCAACAATCTGGGTCCTCATTTTACCTACCTTATAAAGGATGGAAGGCTGAGTCAACCTTGGGCCTGGTGGGGCTTGAACCTGCAGTAATTGCAAGCAGCTGCTGTTAATAACAGACTGTCTTACCAGTCTGAGCCACAGAGGCTAATAATAATAATAATATATTGTGGTATACTGGGAAATAACTATCTTTTGATATTTAATAAAAAAATAAAAGTGCTGCAGGAAATGCATATGTGCTTCTGTGTCTTTTTAATTTGTGCATTTTGTTAAAAGGGAGGGTTGCCTTTTGAATGAGAATTAGAAGGGAATGCTGTATTTCTTTTTCCAAATAATAACATTGTTGAATTGCTTTTCTTAAAAAAAAAAAAAAACAACAACAACGAATAAAGAGACCATAAATGAAACCCAGAAAGGAAAAGGAAAATACAGAAAGAGTGAATGCAATGTGCAAGGAGTGTTTCTAAATCAATAGAATAGAATAGAATTTTTTATTGGCCAAGGGTGATTGGACACACAAGGAATTTGTCTTGGTGCATATGCTCTCAGTGTACATAAAAGAAAAGATACCTTCATCAAGAATCATAAGGTACAACACTTGATGATAGTCATAGGGTATAAATAAGCAATCAGGAAACAATCAATATAAATCATAAGGATACAAGCAACAAAGTCACAGTCATACAGTCATAAGTGGATGGAATAAATAAATAAATAAAAGTCTGGGAATCCCTGATTTAGGCTCCGATAATACCGCAAAGGGAAAAAAGCAGTTTCCTAGTCAAAAACTTTTTTTTTTAAATTTTTTCAGGTGGGACTACAACTCCTACCATTCGAGCTACGCGAGGCCACCCCAACGTCTCTTTCCTTCTTACCAAGATGGGGGGGGGGGGGGGAGGAGGAAGGGGCAGGGCAGGGCAGGGCAGGAGGAGGAAGGGGCAGGGCAGGGCGGGGCGGGGCGGAGGAGGAAGGGGCGGGGCAGGGGCGGGGCGGCGGAATAGATCTCTCAGACCTACCCGGAAGCCGTCAGGCGCGCGCGCGTGCGCAAAGCTACCGGAAACCCCGCAGAGCGTGTACCGGGTCCCGATGTTTCCGCTTCCAGGGCGGCGGTGGGTGGAGGGGGGGTAGGACGGCTGCGGTGGGAATAGCAGCAGCGGCAGCAGCCGTAGCGGTGTTTCGCTTTCGTGTCTCCCCGGGAGAGAGGAGAGCCGGCACGCCGGGAGTTTGAACTCAGGTGCGGGGGCTGGGTGGGGCTGCGCGCGGGCGAGCGTCCCCTGGGAGGGGCGCGCGCACGCCTTAGGCGCTCGCGGGGAAAGAGGAGGAGGAGCAGCGGGGGTGGGAGAGGGTACGGCCGCCGCCCGCTCATTGTCCGCCCGGGCGGGGCGACGCGGGGGGGGGGAAAGGGGGAGGAAAAGCGGGCATTTGTTCTCGCGCGAGGCGGCGCGTGCTCGTCCACGCGCCCTTCGGCCCGATGAACCTTCGCTCGCTCTGCCGGGGGTTCGTCCGCCTCACCTGTTCGTCCGCCTTGGCTGCCTGTCTGCAGGGACCGGGAATACCTTGCAAGACGGGTGTTTTTAACGAGCGAGACGGAGCCATGAGCCCAGGTCTCCCCGATCCTTCCCGCCGACTCACTCTCACCCCGGTCGGGCTGCCCTGGAGGGAAGGAGTGTCGGTTTTTCAATGAGGCGGCCAAAGCAAGCGCCGCGCTTTTCTTCTTTGCGGTGCGAATTGTGTAGATGGATGCGGTGACAAGAGTTGGAAGGGACCTTGGAGGTCATCTAGTCCAACCCACCCCCCCTCCCGCTCACGCAGGAGACCTATAAAAAAAAAATCATCCTCTATTTGTAACGGCCTGATGGTCTTTGTCCGGTTCTCCTGGACCTTCCTGGAGCCAAAGGGTCGTGAAATTGTGAAGTAGCCGTTTACACCAACACGTGATTTCAAGTTGACCCCTGTCCTTAAAAGATTTGAGTCTGAACCTTGACATTTGTTCAGGGACGTTGCAGTAAAGAATTGGCTAGGATGGATAAAGGCTTAGTCGTTTTCCACAGTTCTGCAGGCTCCTCTCTGCGGAGATAACCTGGTATTAAAATATTCTTAATGTGGGGGAAATGTTGATGTTGATCCTTTTCCGAACAAAAAGGATCCAAAATACCAAACTTTTGGTTTTTGTGAACACCAATGTCCATGCTGTGCGGTGTATATTTAAAGGGTCAAGGATTCTCAATATTCCAATCCATTGAAAAAAAAAGGAAAGGTTTTAAATACGGTAGGAAATAAGAATTTGTTTTGTGTCATAGGTTTTAATGTCGGTTAAGTCAGGTTAGGGCCTTGCTGTTGTATTTTTCAGCTTTATTGCAATAATTGGCATGGAAAATCATATGGGCTTTTTCATAATCAACCCCCAACTTTTAATACAGGTAGTCCTCAACTTACAACCACAAATGAGTCCAAAACGTATGTTGTTAAGTGAGATATTAAAGGAGTTTTGCCCCAATTTACAACCTTTCTTACCACAGTCGTTAAGTGAATCATTGCAGTTGTAAAGTTTAGTAACATGGTTGTTAAGTGAATCTGGCTTCCCCATTGACTTTACTTGTCAGAAGGTCATAAAACCTGTTCACGCAACCCTGGGACACTGCAAACTTCATAAATATTCACACAACTCCAGGACATTGCAACCGTCATAAATATGAATGAGTTGCAAGCATCGGAATTTTGATCACATGACCATGGGGATGCTGCAACAGTCGTAAGTGTGAAAAACAGTCATGTCACTTTTTTCAGTGCTGTTGTAACTGAATGGTCACTAAATAAACTGTTGTAAGTCGAATGACTACCTGTACTAATTTTCTTCATTTTTTTCACTGTTTTTTTTCCAGTTTACTCTTGTTTACTCCAGTTTACTCTTGTGCATTGTAACATTTGGTTTCTTCAATGAGGCACTATAGATTACTTAGTATTTTCTAACTCTGGTGCCTTTCACTTGTATACTTTCAAGTCTGAGAATTCCCAACTCAAAATGGTCATTTCTGAAAATTTGGGGAAATTTCCATAATAATCTGAAATTTCCAATTTGGTCAACACAGTGTTATTGGTGCATGTATATTGTAATGCTTACTTACATAATCACATTGGTTTTGCTAAAAGGCATTATGTGCTTCATTCTGTCAATAATGTTAGATTTAAGGCTGTGTTGTGTAAAGTTAAAAAATGTGTTGATTTTGAGTTTAAAACATTTTTTATTGAACTATAGTAATGAAGAGACTAGGATGTTCATATTAAATACCATAAATAAAATAAATAATTAAACAGAATGGTTATGTGTGGAGACTAGTTTAACTTTGTAAAGTTTTAACAATCTCTATTTGAGTTACTAATATTTTAACATAAGAATCTGATTCAAATATCCACTGTGTATCTAGTGAGAAATTACCTTCATTGTATGAGTATAACCAGTTGTTTAACTGCAGTAGAGTATATCTGTGGTTTTGCTTAGATGGACTTTACAAAACATTGTGATTTTCTACATGATTCTTATATTTCCTACTGAGGTGTTTTTTTTAAGAAAACAAGCAGATATAAAATTCTTATATTAATGTTGCATTATGATAATGTCAGGGTTCCAAGGAACACCCCCAACAAAATAAAACTCTGAGGCTTGAGGTTCCTCAAAGTTCCAATTTATTAGAGATGTCATGTTGGCACAGCTGGGAAAACCCGAAACTGAAAGCTTCCAGGTTTTCCACACCCAGTGGACAGTTCACAGCCCTGCCCCACACCCACAAGTTCATCACATTGTCCAATCAACTCTTCACACTCAATTGGATACAATCTTCAGGCAGTCTCCATCAGACGCAGAATGTCCTTGAATATGGAATGTTGTTATGACTAACTTTCTACCGCTCCAAAAACAACCCCCTCCCAACTTCCCCAGCTAAAATATGTGGCAGTTAAGAAGCAAAAAAGAAAATTGCCTTTCAAAACTGACAGATATTTTAATATAGAAGAATACAGATCACCAAGGTGATGTACTGATTCAGCAGTTCAGAATTTAGTGCAAGAGCTTGCAGAAATCATATAGAGATGGGAACTTAGTAATAAGCAGAATACTTCAGTAGTCTAGAGACACCAATACCTTTTGCCATTGCAGTAAAACTATCTGGTGTGTAATTATAATTTTAAAAAATATTGTTCTCACTTTCTTTTTTTAAATATATGTATGTATATATATATATATATATATTTTCTCTTAACCCACAGGTGGAAACTGGAGGTGGACATACAGCAATATTGTGGCTTCTTTACAAGGAAGACCTCAGCACCCTTTCCCCCAGCAAGGGCCATCCTGAAGGGGGATTTAGGGTTGGGGTGACTCATCTGCAAGAGCAGCACAGTCTGTAATTTTCCTCAGCTTTTAACAAGGCTGGGAAAACTTGCTGCACGCCATTCTGGACTCTCCGACTCCAGAAAGATGTCAACAAAGTGGAAGGTATTGGACGGGACCGGCGCAGAAACGATTTACTGAAAAATCTTTGTAGTCGTAAAATTCTTTCCTGAGCAAGAGAGAGAGAGAAAGCGTAAGGACTTGGCGTAATCTCCGTGTTGAGGACTGTCAGACTAACGCGATGGCTCAGGTAACAGACCCCCGGTTCTCCCATCCTGTCCCACAGGAATCCATCATTGAAGAAGTGGCTGCTAAGAGCCATCTGTGATAATCTATTCTGTTGTCACATAAACTGTTCAGCTGTTGATGGTCTGCTGCAGGGGTCAGCACTGCAGAGCTTGGAGTGCTGGACCCCTCCCAAAGTTCTGGGGGTTACCAAGCTATTCTGGTCTTCTTCTCACAGCCATGTTTGGAGAATGTGTTTGCTTTCTCTTACAGCCAGTTCCAGTTCAAGCCGGAAATGTTTTCGTATTTTTCTCGTCTTTCGTTCCAAGCCTAGGGGCTTACATGCATGCTGGAGTAGGGGCTGATGGGAGAGGGATGAAGACCGTCAAAGCACTTCTACTGCCCCAACCCCATTTTCCAGCTTCACGTTTCATCAGCAATATTCGACTGTAGTATCAAAGTTTCTAGGTAGCACTATTTTTACAGTGGGATTTGCAAAAAAAAAAATGGGACAAAGTAAATGTGTAAAAACCTACATAAAACTTTATACCTACTTTTTTTTTTTATCATCTTCAGACTAACCCAAAAAGCCATCCCAGAAATTCAGCTTTGCCACCCAGATTATGTTATCTGCCATATCCTTTGCAACCCACTAAGGGGGGAGGGGGAGAAAAAGTACACCTCAGCCATAGGAAATTTGACTCTCTGTTTCACCCAATACATCAAACTGCATCTTTGTTTGATCTTAAAGCATTGAGTCTAATCCAGCATTTACTGCTGTATTTCTTTTTATGTACATTTTATTATTCACAGATTTCCTGTTCTCTTTACTTCCTCAGTCCAATGATCAATACATCTTGGGATCTTAAACTCATAGGGAAATGTTCTTCTGCCCTGGTTTTCCACTAGCCTTTTATGCCACTTTTCAAAAATCACAGAGTGTCATTCCAGAGCTTATTGCCCCATCAGGATGCCAGATACACTGTGAGGAAGTTAAAATGGCAGCTCCAGCAGTAGCCCTTATAGGCATGAGATCCATGTGTTACTGCCTTTTTTTCCTAAAGATCCTTGGAGAGATTGAAATGGCCATATCCTCTTTCCCCCCATCCCTCACAATAGCAACTGTGCAAGGAGGGACAGAGGGAGAGAGAATAATGTAGTCAAATCATCTAGGGAGAGCTGTCTGGTGGAGGCTTAAACCCAGATATCCTTGGTTCCAGACCCCTTCACACAAGTTGCCTATCTCAACTTTAGTGTCTGAAAGGAGGGGAGCTTTTTAGGCTCTACCTGACGGGCTTCATTCACAGAATCTGGCCAAGTTTTGCCACTGTTGGCAATGCTTTTTTTTCTTCAGCAAGAAGAATGCAAACAGAATCCCCACTGGCTGTAGGCTCCCAGTAGAGTGGCAATTAGGGCTTTACTAATCCCACTTCTATTTGTTTTACCATTCACAGAGTGAGGAGGTGGCCTGTTTCACTGCCACTGAGGCTGATGCCCAGCCAAACCCAGCTCCCGATTCTTCATAATTTTTTTTCCCTTCATGGCTGACTTAGCTCTTCTCTGAAGTATTGTAATTCTCTTTTTGTAATCATCTGTGACTAGAATGCTAGAGTCTGGCACGTGTCCAGATTGCTGCCATGCTGTACCTCTGTGCCTATGCAGTCCCTGGGTTGCAGATTCAGCTACTACATTTGGTGTTGAAAGTTGTCACTTTGACTTGTGCCTCGTTTAAGATGTTGGGGGACAGTGGGACATGCCCTTCGGGTTTTGCATTCTCCCTCTCCTATCTCCCTCTGTCTTTCACTTAATGGACAGCATCTGTTCTCTTGGCAATCAACACGACTTACTTTGTGTTAATGACCTCAGAGCGAGGCCCTGAAAGATTATTAAGCTAGGTCTCCAGACATAACCAAACTGCAGAGTTTCTGCTGTTTTATGGCTGTCTCTCAACATCTATCTTTAAATATGAGCAAAACGATAGAAGCCAAGGCTGCCAGTTAGTCTCTTAATTCGTTGGAGAAGAATTGATGGAAATGCTTTGCCTTAGGGAAGCTGACCAATAGCCGTGGATTTAAGAAAGCTTGGGAGGATAACTAAATAAAACAAGCACGCTTTTATGGTCTAGATGGCAAATGGAAATAACTTTCATGCCTGCATATGTACGTGTAGAATTCTGTCTGTCTTCATGACCCTGCTAGCACAGAGAATAAACAGTTAACTTGCTGTGCATGGGGGATGAGAATTGTCCCAGATAACAAGGAAAGATGTTCAGAAAAGCCAGTCCTTTTCCCCTTGCTTTAATGGATAGCTGTACACAGAAAGCTGAACAACTTGGATTCTGGTAGATGTGAAATGATTTCCAAGACACAGAAAAGTTGAGTTCTTCAGCTGTTCAAAGGAGAAGCAAGCATCAGAGGTGGCATTGGCATCATGATGGTTGAGTGTGTTGGCACTTCCTTAAAGAAGCCATGCCTGTTTCTCAATGGGCACAGTAACCAGGCTTTCCCAGGAAAATACACCTTTTAAGTTATGGAGGGGGACAGGGTGAGATTAGCTTGTGACACCCTATCAGCACTTCCTTAACTCACATATATACAGCTAGTCCTCAACTTGTGACCACAATGGAGCACAACGTTTATGTTGCTAAGTGAGAAATTCCTTAAGTGAGTTTTGCCCCATTTTACGACTTTTCTTACTACATTTGTTAAGCGAATGACTACAGTTGTTAAATTAGTAACACAGTTGTTAAGTGCATCTGGTTTACCCCATTGATTTTGCTTGTCAGAAGGTTGCAAAAGGTGATCACATGACTCCGGGTCACTGCAACCGTCATAAGTATGAGTTGTCATGCATCTGAATGTAAATCACATGACCATGGGGATGCTGCAATAGTCATAAGTGTGAAAAATGGTCATAAGTCACTCTTTTCAGTGCCATTGTATCTTCGAACGGTCACTAAACAAACTTGTAAGTCGAGGACTACCTGTATTTACCTGAAATCACATGGCTTTTGTGTGGGTCCAGGAAATAGGCAGCTTTTTAAAGAAAACGGCAGGAAGTACAGTGTGGCCATCTCACCTCTTAATCACCTTTTGGGGTTTGGATCCAAAGTTGGTTCTTTCAAGGAAATTTTTGGAAGCATTCCTAAACTGACCTAACGAGAGTCTTCTCTCTCATCAGACATGATTGACATTCGCCAATCTTTAGTGGGTAAGCTTGCAAAATCTGCAGCAAGTCTGACTGTACGTCAGATTGTAGCCCAATCCTTAAAAGGCACAGCCGCGATCTTAATAGGGATGACTTCTTGGTTTGGAATCAGCTTGGCTGTATTGTTTGAGGTCATTGTGGTTTTTGTTTTTCTCTACAGGCGAGCCTCCTGGCCTGCGAGGGACTGTCCGGTGTTTGCCTGGTGCCAACAGTTGCCAGCAAGAAGATGATGCCGAAGCAAAGCTCTAAGCAGGTGGAGAACGGGGAGAGAGGGGGTGCACCGGACATGCTGGTAAGGGCCAGCCTGTTTTCAGCTGTCTGATGCTGCACCTGTGCTTCGTTGTTCTCTGTTCCAGACACGTTGGATGATGGAGCAGAGAAAACAGGATTGGGGCAAGGGAGGCTTGGCTTGCAAATTGCCAGATTAAATTTTTAAGCCGTTGTAGCCAGTCTCCTCCTTTCTTGTCTGCCAGAGTCATCGCAAGGAGAGTGAGAAATCACGTAGTCGGAAGGAAGAAGAAACAGCAGAAGGGTCTCCTCCTAAAAAATCCCTTAAAAAGGCAGGTAATCTTTCATTATATGGCCTAGTAAAGATCAAGCTCTCCACAGAATGCCTGTCCTGCTCTCAGAAGCCGTCAAGATGATGTAGCTAAAAAAACAGAAGCTATCAGCTGGAAGTGGGTTCTCCTCCCACCCACCCCCATACTGGTGAGCAGGGCTGTGATTTGTTTTCAGGAAATTTCTACCTAGTTTCTAAGCCTGAAGTAGCTTCCAGTTTAAATATGTGAAACGACAATAATGAAAAAGTAAACTGTATAATTCAATTTTAGAAAGAGTTACAAGAGACGGGGTTAAAGCAAGCGCCTCAGTTTAAAAACCAGGAGCAAAGCAGGTAACTGAAAAGTGTTAAAAGCATGAAGAAAGAAAAAGCATATACCAACCTTCCAATATTCAACAGAAGGGGCAAGTGAGATTGTTTTTAGTAAGGTATTCCCAAGCAGCGGTGTCACCACTAACAAGGCCTCTCCTCATATCCACAACAAGGAAACCTTTGAGCCTGGCTTGATGAAACTTGGCGCGGGGCTTCAAGGTCTGACGGCAGTGCTTGAACAGCTTCATGCAGGTAGTCAGGTTCCTTCAAATGATTGGGTGCAGGGGTGTCAAACTCGTGTCGTCATGGTGTCACATGACGTAGCATGACTTCTTTGCTAAACTGGGCGTGGGCGTGGCCAGCGCGTGACGAATCTGGCCCATGGGCCATGAGTTTGACACCCCTGATCTGGTGCAAAACCATGGAGAGCTTAATAATTTGTAACCGGTACTTTGCTTTGTGCTTTGGAAACCAATGAAAGCCAGTGCAGATGGGGAAAAATTCTGTAAAAAATGTTCTGAGTAGATGGCCATTTAAATCCACTTTGACCACTACCCTTTAAACTTCTAGGGTTTCTGCACACTTTTCAAGACAATCTTAGATAGACTCCTAGCCAGATGCTGGCTGGGAGTGATTTAGGCTGGCCAAATGGGCAAAAATTGAAAGATGCAACTGTTTTCACAAGCTGAAGATAAGCAGAACCACAACCATTGCTATAGCATATATGAGTAAGCCCAGGAATCTTCCATGGGAATGCATACCTGACTAGCACAAGCGTCTGTCTTTGTGCAGTTTTTATTTTATTTTATTTTTTATGATTGCAAGCCATCCAGGGTTACCCTGAGGTAAGATGGGTTGCCAATAAATTTTACAAATAAATCAAATTGTTAACTTCTCTACATGCTTGATTATTTTAAATAGTTCATGTGTTTCTGAAGAATAAGAAATAGGAGAACTTTATTGTTCAGGCTTGTGCAACATCTGTGACAAACTTCATTCTGCTCCAGGTCAGCCTGTTAATGATCATTATCCCTACCCAGGGTAGCCAATAAGATTTGTCATTTAATACATCTGGAAGGCAGAAATTCAGGGTTGAAGCTGTCAGATGCTTGACTAGGCGGCTTTTCCCCCTCACTTAGCGTCTGCTACATATTGAGGCACCGTGGTTAGAGTGCAGTATTGCAGGCTAATTCTGCTGACTGCCGGTTGCCTGCAGTTTGGCAGTTCAAATCTCACCAGGCTCAAGGTTGACTCAGCCTTCCATCCTTCCGAGGTGGGTAAAATGAGGATCCGGATTGTTGGGGGCATTAGGCTGACTCTATAAACCGCTTAGGGCTGTAAAGCGGTATATAAATCTAAGTGCTACTGCTATTATAAGACATCATCCTGTGGCTTGTGATCGTAGCAATATGGTTAGTTAGTGCCTCTGAATTTACTTTTAATTCTTGTGGCCGAATTACAATGCACATAGATACTGTTGCTGCATCCAGCACCTTTTGCACTGGAATAATTCAAACGAAGAACTTGGCAATCATTATGTGACCTTTTAAAATAAACATTGTCTTTCTATGAAATACCAAACAAAACAAAAAACAAAAAAACCCAAAACTTGTGGAGTTGTACTCTGAGCCCCGTAGATAATCTCTGGTGGTAAACCATAAGAATTGAAGAAAATACTATTCAGCTGAAGTAAATGAGATTAAAAGAATTGGGGCAAAGTACATTTTACATATTTAGCTAAAGTTAATGCTGTCAGATTATTTATCTTCCCAAGATTTCTGTTCTCTTTTAAAACTGTCCATCTGCTGTTAACAGACTCAGGCGCCCCGAGACAGATGACCAACCCTCAAGGGAAGGCTGGGTTTCTTTCTGTGGAATTGCCCTATAATACCCAAGACAGTGAAATAAATCGTTGGATGGCTGAGCAGATATTTGCTGGAAGCTCCATGTTAATAGTAACAGTTCTTCTTCAGAATGTTGCAATCTTATCCAAAACAGACCACAAGGGTTTGGGCATTCCTGGAAGTGTATCTCCCGAACAGGAAGTGGATTTTAATGCTCCAAGAAAAAATTGCTTCCTGGCCTGGAAACTCACAGACCACTCCACAGTTCTCAGATGCAGAGGAAGAACAGATTGCTTTGCACATGCCTATCATATATTAAGCTTAATGCGATAAAGTGGAAGTGGGCAAATATATACCCCCGTTTCTAGTCAAAGATCAACCTATTTCCGCCAGGGGTCAAACATCGGATTTTTTTGCATTTTTAACAGCAGAAGATATTAATGAATCTGTAATTTAAAAAAAAAAAAAATCCAGGCAGATCTGTTTTATACCGAACAAAGCTAAAGAAGCAAGATGTTATCAATTGTAGAAATTCAAAAGAGTTACATACATGAGAGAGATGCTTTGTTTTCTTCTGTTGTGTTGTGCAGTTCATTCTGTTGTGGCTTGAAACAGGGAGAGTGGACAGTCTGTAGTGGTAGCCCCCCAGCCTTTTGGGCACCTGGGACCGGTTCGGTGGAGAAAGGTTTTTCATGGACTGGAGGGGGTGCGGTTTCACATGTGGCCTGCATCCCACGGATGGGGCTTTGCTTGTTTGCGTGGCCCAGTTCTGGCATGCCAGTCCATGGACCAGGGGTTGGGGACCCCTGGTCTATAGAGGAGGCAGAGATACTATATAAGCACTGATAAATGTCTTAGCTAAACCTCCTGACAGACCTGCAAGTTAGAAGATATGCCCGGAAGATATGCCCATGTTGCCTCTTTGTTGAGAAGCTGTTCTATGCTTGCTTCCAGGTAATGGTGATAGAGCAGAATGGATCCTTCCAGGTCCGGATTCCCAAGAATTTTATTTGCGAGCACTGTTTTGGAGCGTTCCGGAGCAGTTACCACCTCAAGAGACATATCCTTATTCATACTGGTAAGAGTACGGTCATTTGCCAATTGATAGCATTAACTAAGGCATCTTGCTTTTGAAAATAGGCAACGGGGGAGGGACAGACCTTCACCTTGATATAATGCAGTTATAGAAATGGCTAGTTTATATTGTTATGGAAAAATAAAAAGTTGTGGTTTGATGTTAATGCTTTATTTTACTGCAGCAGAGGGACTCAGAAGTCAAAGCTTTTTTTTCTCTCTCTCCCCCCCCCACCCCCGTGTCTTCCTATTTGTTTTTGTATTTTATTCTATAATCTAATAAAATGTTTAAACACACAGACACACACAAAGAATATATATAATGCAGGTACAGATGCTTGACATACCAAGAACCAGAGAACCCAGCTCCTATTTTCACCCTGGAAGCAGTTTTGGTGCTCTAAGTCTTGCAAGTATAATAAAGGAAGTTTAGTGACACTACAGGTAGTCTTCGATTTATGACCAATTGCTTAGTGGCTGGTAAGAGTTGTGACAGATTTCCCCAGGGATACTTATGACCTGGTTATGAAATTCTGACACAAATACACACCCCCTGGTGACTGCATTTTTGGTGTTTGGCAAGTGGCCTCCGTTTATGACCATTTGCAATGTCCTGTGGTCACATTTGATGACATTTTCGCCCCAAAAAAACCCTAGCATTTATTTCTTGTTTCCAGCAAAACCAGCCGGTAGTGAACAGTTGGTTCACTTTAACAACTGTCACAGAAAAGGTTGTAAAATCAGACACATAGGGGACTTGCTTTATGATTGTCATGACTTATGACTGTAATGGGCCAGCTCTATTATGATTGTAAGTCGAGGACTACCTATACTGATTGTGATGCAGAGACTTAATTCACCACACCCTGCTGAAGGGTTATCAAATATTGTTCTCCATAGGAACAACTTTTATCCAGGTTATAACAGAATCCTTATGTATCAACCCATCTCTCAAATTCAGGCTTCCTTAATGTTGTGCAGTTCGGGCCACTCAAAGAACAAAAATGTTAGCTTTAAAACAGCATTCCAGTCAGTTGCCCTGTCCTTGGGCTACCAGTAGATGGCCCTCCTCCCTTCAAAATGCATTCACCAAATGCCAGCTTTAAGTAATTTAGATTTTTAAGATTGATAATTATATCGAGGAAAGAGAAATGGTTTACAAGTCTTCATGTTAGATTAGCCATGTTAGAGGGAGGTGGGATAGTTCTGTAAGTATTCTGCACTTCATTCTTCCAAAAATTCTGTAGTGTAAACAATGGAGTGGCAAAGTAGTTCTGTTTTACTGTAGAAGAGGAATTGCCTAGCAGACTGCAGTACTATGAGGCCTATTTTAAAAAGGATGCAGGAGAAATACTTTGGATTTCGGGTGAGCACTGTTCTTCTCTCTTATCCATGAAAGTCACTGGACTTCTTCCAGGCTGCCCCGTGGGCCTGAAAAAATATTGTGGCAGCAGCTGATGCTTTCAGTAGGTGATTGATTAATTAATTAATTAATTAATGTGATTCTTAAAGTAGCCATGTTCTTTAAATCACTTTCACATGTGGGCTTAAAGAAAGTCAGGCTTTTAAAATAAATAGCAAGGATCTACTGTTTTTGCATAAGGCCTGAAACACTTCTTCCAAATTCTGGACCATTTTTGAACTATCCATCTAATAAGTAGTACCCATCTATAACCAAATCTCTGGAATGTGCTCATCTTTAGAATTAAAAAAAGGCATTTTTTAAAAAAACAACCTTTGTAAGTTCATGGAATATTCTTTCAGGCCTGGGACTGTAAGGAAAAGGTTCATCTATTTCTTTTCTAAAAAACTGGATGCAGGAATAGCAACTTCCTCCATGTAGAAATAGACTTGCAGAAATAATCTCCGGCTTTTGGCGAAGTAGAAACCAGGGCTTCCATCTTCACAATCGGGACCTGCGTTGCCAAGAGAAAAGTAAGGTTAGGAGAGGCAAGAGTGAGAAATGACATCGCATTTTCATTTGGGTCTGGAGTGTCCTGTAGCATACATTTCACTAAGAACATCTCTTGCTTCAATGTCTTACATGCCTTCTCTAGGAATCTCTGCTTTGTATGGTTAGATCTTTGCTTAGAAGGATTCTTGACACCTTGTTTCCTCTAAAAGCATAGGAGTTACAGCTCTGGAAATAATTAGCTGCTCCCTCCTCTCTGTTAAAGGAGAGAAACCTTTTGAGTGTGACGTCTGTGACATGCGCTTCATCCAGAAGTACCATCTGGAGCGCCACAAACGTGTCCACAGTGGAGAGAAGCCATATCAGTGTGAACGCTGCTTGCAGGTAAGGACTCTTTTCATTTGTCTTCCACATTTAGAGTGGAAATCTTGCCAGACTTTGCAAAGTCTTTGTTAAGACTTTGCATCAGCATAGAGAAGAGCACTACGGCCTGTCTCCAGAACTGGACCATCTTTGGTCTGCTTCTCAGATGCATTTGCCAGAACCCCTTCAACGTTTGCCCAAACCACCTCCCTTTGACTGGCTTGTGCAATTGTAAGCTGTGTCCCTCTAGATTACTCCTACAACATCCCCTTCCCTTCTGGAGGACAGGCCCATGTTCATGGTTGCAAGCCCATCTCCTTCTCTATCCCTTGCATGGCCAGCCCCATTCACTATCCTGGTGGAGTCACACCAGTCCTATCCCTGACCCTCTCATTGGCCTCGTTTCTTTGAGCTACTACTGCCACTTCAGATAATCTCTTCATCTTTGCCTCAATGCTCATCACCATTTTTTCATCCCAGCCAAAATGTCCCTGACTCCTCCATTCCCTTGTGCTTCTTTTTTTTCCTTCTGGATCGCCTTCTCCAAGGTCAGTAAAATGAGGACCTAGATTGCTGGGGGCAATATGCTGACTCTGTAAACTGCTTAGAGAGGGCTGTAAAGCACCATGAAGCAGTATATAAGTCTTATTGCTATTGCTACCGTGTTTTCCCAAAAATAAGACTAGGTCTTATTTTTGGGAAAACACGGTAGCAATAGCAATAAGACTTCTATGGTGCTTTCACCTTGAAGGTCTTATTTTCTTTTAGCCCCCAAAATAAGCACCAGGTCTTATTTTTGGGAGATGTCTTACCCACTTACCTTAGGACCACCACAGCCAGACCTCCCACGCCCCAACATCTATCGCACCGCCGCCAGACTTTTCTGCAGCCGCTCGTGGCCAAATGCCACATGGCGCATCGTGCCGGTGTCTCCACTCACATCACGTGGCCTTCTGCCACGAACGGCAGCACTGGCACAATGTGCTACATAATGTCTGGCCACGAGTGGCCGCAGAAGAAGTCAAGAAATATTAAATATTTTGTTTTAATTCTGTTTTAAATTTGTTTGTATTCTGTGTTTTAATATGGCTGTAAACCGCCCTGAGTCCTTCGGGAGAAGGGCGGTATAGAAATTAAATTATAAATAAATAAATAAATAAAATAAAGCAACAGCTGTCAGAACATGGGATACCTGGCTGCGGCGGCCCTAAGATAAGTGTGTGCGGGGGTGTGGGGCACCTCCACACTGCCACCCTAGCTTGATTTTTATGCCTGCACCTCATCCCACCTTGTACAACCAGACGGTGGGACAGAGTGGTTGGGATCTTAAATAGGGGTTATTTTTGGGGTAAGGCTTATATTAGGCACAGGTAAAATTAAGCTAGGGTTTATTTTTGGGATAGGTCATATTTTTGGGGAAACACAGTATTCTCCCTTAAAACTCTTTCTCCTTTCTCTTCCTGACCTCTTAAGTGGTTGTAGCATCCATCAGCAGATATTCCAGTTTTCATCATCAAAAAACTAGGCAATTACGCAGGATTCATTTTTCTTTTCTTAGTAGAATGTCAATTCCTCTTAAGGTGGGGCTGAAAAACATTAGGGTGAATGTCACCCAGTTTAATTTCACAATTAAATTTTCCAACAACTAAATTGAAAGACTTGGATGTCAGATGAAATAACTGTATATAAGTCATATCATTTTTAAAAATGGAAAATTTTAAGGGTGGGAATAAATAGGTTGTGAGAAATTAAATCACCAATGGAGAAATCAATTAACTAATCAGTAATTGTTAATATAGTTAAAGTTTTATTTAAATAATGGCCCAACTTTGTTGTTCAGGCCATATTCTTCTCCTAAAGCATAGCCCTGGACAGTCCATTCAGAAGCCTCACTAGCCCATCTGAAATTACACACTTTTCCCCACGTGTTGAAGGAAATTCAGTCAGTTGTGGGTTTTGTTGTCATTCCAGAATTGTGATCTGGCATTCCTAAGGAAGGGTCCAGAATTTCCTGCAGGACTTTGAACTGGCCATCCAGTTCATGTTAGTTAGGTACCATGTTTTCCCGAAAATACGACCTCAGAAAGTCCTAGGTTGATTTTTACATGTGCCCAATATAAGCCCTACCCCCAAAATAAGCCCTAATTAAGACCCCACCCACTCCAGGGTGCACAGGTAAAAATTAAACTAGCGTGGGGATGGGGAGGGTGGAGCTGCCCTATTACTTACCTGTGTATAGTTGCAGCCAGCCCTCACACACCTCGGCCCATTTCTTTTGCTGCAGCCAGCAAGGCTTTCCTGCAGGCCTCTGTAGTTGATAACAGAGTTCCGGATCAATCCAGAGCTCTGTTATCGGCTACAGAGGCCTGCAGGAAAGCCGTGCTGGCCTTGCCAGATGAAGAAGTTCCTGAAGGCCTCCGATAGTGAAAAAGAGGCAAGAGATGATGTGTGCAAGTGAGGTGAGTCAGTTGATGACATCGCCCCCCCCCCAAAAAAAAGACCTGGTGCCTTTTTTTGATAGCAAAGAAAATATATGGGTCTTATATTCGGAGAAACACGGTAGTGTCAGTTTTGGAAGGCAATTTTCTTTTTTGCTTCTTAACTGCCACATATTTTAGCTGGGGAAGTTGGGAGGGGGTTGTTGTTGGAGTGGTAGAAAGTTAGTCATAACAACATTCCGTATTCAAGGACATCCTGCGTCTGATGGAGACTGACTGAAGATTGTATCCAATTGAGTGTGAAGAATTGATTGGACAATGTGATGAACTTGTGGGTGTAGGGCAGGGCTGTGAACTGTAAACTGGGTGTGGAAAACCTGGAAGCTTTCAGTTTCGGTTTTTCCCAACTGTGCCAATATGACATCTCTAATAAATTGGAACTTTGAGGAACCTCGAGCCTCAGAGCTTTATTTCGTTGGGGGTGTTCCTTGGAACCCTGACAGGTACTGTAGTTAGTTAGGCCAGCCATTTTAATTCTATGTCTGTGCAAAACTGAAAGGAAAACTACAAACCCTGCATTTTAGTTGCGGTTCAGCTTTTTTTTTTTAAATCCTCTGGAAAGTCAATGTGAAGCACAGAGTATTCCCTCTTCTAACTTTTTCCCAAGGGGTAACTCTATGAGAGATTGGTGGAGAAAGTAGAACTCCTTCACAGAGAGCTTCCCTGACAGAAGGAGAAGATCCTGGTTTGCCCCACGATATTCCTACTTCCAGACACAAAGGCCCACTGCGCCACCTTCAGTTTTTCAATTGCACTGACCTAGAATGCAGGGTTTCTGACTTTGCTTTTGGTTTTGCATAGAGCAGGGGTGGGGAGAACGATGGCCCTTTTATGATTGGTGGACTTCCTGCTGGCTCAGCAACTCTGGGAGTTGAAGTCCACAAGTCATAAAGGGGCCATCGTTTTCCCCACCTTTGGTCTAGAGCACTGGTCTCCAACCTTGGCAAGTTTAAGCCTGGACGACTTCAACTCCCAGAATTCCACAGCCAGCAAAGCTGAAGTTGAAGTCCTCCAGGCTTAAACTTGCCAAGGTTGGAGACCCCTGGCCTAGAACCTTTGTCTTTTTGGTCATCTCCGGATTATTATTTTTTCCCTCTCTTTTCCCTTTCACAGAGCTTCTCCAGGACAGACCGGTTGCTGAGACACAAACGAATGTGCCAGGGCTGCCCCAGCAAAGCATCTGACTCCCAGCTACTGCTTTAGGGTTGGGCCATAGAAGAGGCTTTTAAGAAGCTGCTGGGAAGTCCACCAGAGGCTCTGGGAGTGGGCTTGTTCACCTGCTTGTGTTTTGTGCCCGAGTTTGCTTGCTGAGCCTACTCCTGTGGAAGGAGCAGAGCTGAGTGGGCACAGACTTCAACTATGGTCTTGACACTGTAAATACATGGAGGACGAAGCAGGGCTGGCTCCCAGCCATTGGGAAGCTCACTGCAGTTGTGGATAAACATTGCCGGGGTGCGCTTTCTGTTTCTGTTTTAGTTCGTCTTCTTTTTTTTTCTTTTTTTTCTTTCTTTTTTTTGAAATTATCACCATTTGCCTCAGGAAAGGCTTTGAAAGCATTGCGGGGGGGCCTTCCGCGAGCCATTCCAACCAGATCCGGTGCTCTCCATTAACAGATGATCTGCCAGCTGGCCTGATATTTGGGCTTGCAAAAAAAAAAAAAAGTGGAAGGACAACAGGCAAATATTTTATGAGAAACAGTGATCACCGCCAGTCAAGCAGTGAACTTTTTTTTGCGGAGCTGATCCTGGCAGGATACTGTGGCCTGGGATCACAGGAGTCTGTCTCATTTACACTAGGCCGTAAGGCCTACAGGACTTTCCCTCCCCCACCCCCACCCCTTTCCGTGCTATTCCCTTTAACAGTGATTTGTGGTCTCGACTTTCAGGTTTCAAGAAACAAGGGCTGCAGAAGGTGACAAATGCTCTTGGGTCAACCTAGAAGTCTACCTTAGATGTGTTCCATTTATTGAGATCCAGTTGATATTCAGCTGGCTGGAAGGCTCTGTTTTCCTCCCGGGAGAGGAAGATAACTTGCGTGTGGTCCCTTCGCTTTCCCTTGTAAATAGCCATCCATTCAGGATGTACCTGTTACATATCTCTTCATGCGGAATCCAGAGCTTTCTTAGGTGGCAATCCTGTTTTCCTAAATACATGAAAAGCCAGCTCTGGCCCATGGGCACCTATCTCCTAAACTTGATACTGAAGAACTGCAGCCTCTGTGGGGGAGGGACTTTGGCCTCTTGATATGTCTCTTGGAATAAAATACTGGAGGACTAAAGGTCAGCATTCCCATGCACCATGAATTCTGATTGCTCCTGGGCTGCTTCGTTGACGTTTGAAAAAGAGGCTTGTTGCCAATATGCAAATTTTTATATGTGCTATTATTTCAATTTTAGTTGCAACAGGCAGTGGCAAGTTTGCAAGGGGAAAAAAAGGAACCCTCCCAAGTCCTTTGTTCCTCACTGTCGCATTTACCGTGATCTTTCTAGAGGGCAAGTAATAATTTGTCTGTGAGACTGGAATTTACTTGTTAGGGACAAGCGCCTCCATCTGAACGATAGATACAAATCTCATTTGTGCTTCAAATACATCTCTCCCTGAGTTAACTTCTGAGTTCGCCAGAGCACCTTGCTTTAAGCCAGGTTTTAACCAAGGGCTGTGTTGGTGGAGAAATGGTGGTCTTTGTTTGGTCGAGCTGGAGAGGTTCGTTCTTGAGGGCCTGCATTTCAGCCTATGCAACTAGAAAAGTTTTATAATCAGAGATGGGATACTTTAGATGAGCGTTTTTCAAACTTGACAACTTCAAAAGGTGTGAGCTTAACTCCCAGATGTGTGGCTGGGAAATTCTGGGAGCTGATCTTAAAAATTCCCAAATTTGAAAAACCTCTGCTTTAGTTCAAGATTGCTCCCCCACTCCCCACAACCATTTAAGAGGTTTCAATGTATTAGCAAAAGGCATTGTTCTTTTGATCATCTTTCTTCTTGCTGCCTGTCATGGGAGTTGTAGTCCAACAAATCTGAATTACATTAGCTTGGGGAATGTTACTATAGAGGAGATCATATTTTTTTTAAAATAAAAGAGCTCTTTAATTTCCTTCCCTCTGTTCATCAGAAGACGCAAGTTTATTCCCAGCCTTGTTACATTTCTAAAATTAACACCAATTTCTAGTCTGCAGTTTATGGGAATGATTAGAACACCCCAAACTCTTGGAGGTCTGTTGCAATTTTTAGTGGGGCTGATAAAAATTAAAATGGCTACTCTTTAGAAAGATCATATGTCTTTCAGTTTACTGAGGACTGTTTTTCCCCAAAAGGAAATAAAATAATTGCTGTAGGAAGAAGCTTGAGGAAATGTAGATATTTGGGGGTGAGGGAGGGAAGGGAAAGGAAATGTAACTGTTTCAGGGGGAAATAGCAATGTGCTCAGGTGGGAAAAGAAAACTTGCTTGAGTAGAAGAAATCTCTTTATCAAGTACTAGATGTTTTTCTGTCCTTCCGGTCTTAATCTAATAATTGAGACATGGCACTACAAAGCATATTCACAGTTGCCTAGTATTTCCCCAAGAGGTAAGGTGAATCTCTTGAATGAACTGCCTCATACTGCCGGATCCTTTATGTGCCAAGCAGAGTAATTACTCAATGCTGTTTTGATTCCTTCAGGCAGGGGTCTCAAACTGGTGGCCTGCGGGCCGGATGCATCACATGCTGGCTACGCCCATCCCAGCTCCACGAATGGGAAAAAATGTCACAAAACGTCACGTGATAGCAATGTGATGCGGTGAGTTTGACACCCATGCTCTAAAGCAGGGGTCTCCAATCTTGGCGACTTTAAACTTGGAGGACTTCAATTCCCAGCAAAGCTGGCTGAGAAATTCTGAGAGTTGAAGTCCATCAGGCTTAAAGTTACCAAGGTTGAAGACCTCTGCTCTAAAAAATGTGCAGCTTTAGGAGCACAGGGATGTGTTTTGCTTAGGCTCTGCATCTTGCTAGAGTGCTGCCATAGGGACTCGGGAGGCTAATGAATACCATGTACTCTGGGAGAGGAATTCTATAAGCTGCTGCACACTCTATACCAGCGCAGTCATTTACCAATAACCTAGATAGGCTATTAATTGGTGTCTGCCAATTTTGTTGTCCAGCTCTTTCTTCCTGCTCAGGAGTGAAGGAAGACGAATGTTAACCTCAAAAAACAAGTTGCATGTGACTTTAATTGCTGAATTTTGCTCAGAAGTGGACTATAGTATAGTGTTGTAAGAACAGGATGGGGGAGAAGGCAGAAAGAGCAACCATAACAATTCAGTGATTAATAATTGGACAAAATAATAGGGTTCAAGCATTTTTTTTATTGTTAAATAATCGCCTGCAGGCAGTATGTTAGCAAAATGGGGGGGGGGGATGATAGTTTTCTGTGGGAGAAGGTTTTATTTAAACAAATCGCTTGGCCCACCCCAGTAAAAGCAATAGCATCTATTAACTGCTGCTGGTTCACCCCAACTAGAAATTTTATGCCATGAGTAATTTTTGCACTAAGATCTTTGCATTTATTTTTCTTGACTGAGATGAAATTGAAAGGAAGTGAAACTTGTCTGGAAGTTTCACTGATTGCCACTCTTTAAAGTGCAAGGGACCAAAACCATTTCAGAATGTAATTTGTTTTGTTCAAATAAAATTATGCAGAGGCAGTGAGGTGAAAAGAGGACTAATTTGCTGAAGGTTCAAGAAGAAAGTGAGACTTAGCTTTTAGGTAAAAACAATGTACTGTTTTAAAATATTCAGTGTTTTAAAATATTCAGTAGCCGAACAATGGATGGGATTGCAGCAAGGAGTTGGATGAATTGGATGGCTTGGCAATTCCAGGTAGCAGCAGACTGGAAAATGGGTTTTGCATAAACACAGAAGTGTGCTTCCTTTGCAGGAATATAGAGATACACAATTTTACCAACACTATCTATGGTAATGTCTCTCCTGGAGATAGTCTTTAGAGAGTATGTGCAACAATTTTTACCTGTATCTTTGTCCAACCTGAATATATTGTTTATACATGTGACTCACAGGAGGTTTTCAAGTCTGTAATTCTGACAGATACGGTCTTGTGTGTGTGGAACATGGCAGTGTATGCAAGCCAACCTGTGTGACAGTCAGGTGGACTGGAATCTTCGTGTACCCGAGGAGTGCCTGTATTTGTGTTGCCCTAAAGGGCAGCCAGGGGCACATTTTTGAAGGAGCTTTATTTCTTACTTCCTTTCCTCCATGGAAATAAGAAATCCCGTTTTGACAATGGATGCCATTGGGAGCTGTTGCTATTCCCATTCCTTTTCTGGGTGCTGGTAGCAGAAGGACAAATTGTGCTTGTCACATGGATCGGGTGCCTTAAGGTGCTTTCCGATGTGGTGCTGCTGGTCTTAATTTAGGAGTTTGTTCCAGTAGAAAGAAAATGTAAAGGATCTTTTCTTGCAGTTCATATTTGGCTTTTACATAGACCTCCTGAAAGGAAAACAATCTAGCACTTCAGCCTGACCAGATAGCCTCTGGACTTAATGTGAAGGTCCAATAGCTTTTTCTAAGATAATTTATTTTCCTTCCCTTTAACTCACCGATTTTGCAGGGAAGGGAATTGGGGCAGGGGTGTGTTACCCAAGGACAGGATCACTTTTAAATTGTAGTTTTTATAAGATGCTATAAACTTGTATCTTTTTACCATTACAGTGTGGTGTCTTTTCCTTTTTGTGTGTGTGTTCTATTTCAGTAATTGGAATAAACTCGGCTTGCTTTCCCTCCCAAGCCTTAGCTTCACTGCTTCTCCATACCATTAACTTGGGTGTTACATATTCTTTGACCAGCTTGTTTTATTGTGCCACATACTTGGATGAAGGACCTGCAGTGGAACACAGGCACAGAGAAGATGGCACAAAACTGCCTTCACAAGATTCAAATGTTCTTTCAGTTTTCTGAAGTTGCATTCCAGTGGTGGACCAGGTCATAGCCAGAGTGATAGGGCTGACTTTAAAAGATAATTAAGTTGCTGATCCATACTGACCATAACTCTGTCAACGGCTGGTAAGTGTATCTGAGCTTTCAGGTAGAAATCCCTCAGTTATAGATCTAGGAGAGTATGCCTTCCTAATAAAAAAAGGGGGGAAAATATACTTACCGGGTTCACATGTACCATATGTGTAGCAGCTTGCCATGATGGCTGCTCAGAATATCACTAGGTGTGCTGTGAGAAAGAGGTAGGTTTTATGTTGACTATGCCCAGATCAGCGGTGATGCTGGAAGCTAAACGTCTGATTCCTAAACTTCCAGGTTGTTGGTTCCAGAAATACCCAATTTCCAACCTTCTGCATATTGGTGGACTACAGAAACTTTAAACCACCTAACTTCATTGGAAGGAAGGGGTGTTTGCTCCTGTTGGACATTTTACTTTGGCTGAATTAATGCTTTCTGCCCACCATTAAGACAACGCTAAATTAATCCAATGTGAAATTGGATTGCTGGAAGAATACAAGGAGAAACCCAATGCTAAAAGATGCAGCTTTACCAGGGTTATGAATCTGAAGGCACACTGGCTACTCGTATACAATAGCAGAATGGGCAGCAGACAAGATTGATTGTGGGCCCAAAGCTTGAAATTATCTCTATTTTATTTACTTTTTTATTAACCTGTTCCCCACCCCCAAATAAGATATCCCCTGATAAGCCCAATCGGGCTTTTGAGCGCATAGCAATTAGGCCAAGCGCTTATTTCAGGGTTCAGAAAAATATAAGGGTCTTATTTTCGGGAAAACATGGTAGATGTTTTTATCCTGCCTTTTATTTATGGTTACCTGTGGGTGAATAGCTAATACTTCCCCCTATGTTCCTTACAACAGCAACTCTGTGAGGTAGTTGAACTGAGAGAGAGTGACTGGCCCAAAGTCCTTCAGCTGGTTTTCATGCCTAAGACAGGACTAGAACTCATGGTCTCCTGGTTTCTAGGCCAACACCTTCACCACTACACCAAATGAGTACTCTATGACTTCGTCTCAATAAGTGGCAGTGTTTTAATATTTTGTGGCTGTTGTTGACACCACCAATAGAGCCAATGACAGCTTAAAGTTATTTTATCTGTGGACTGGCGGTGAAATGAAAACTACACCACAGGGACCCATCAGAAAGAAATTTTCAGGGCAAGTTTGTGCCATGGGTAGTGCAAGTGAGGAATGACCCTTATTAACAGTACAGGAGATAGTGGCAGCCCATCTGCAAATCAATGTGGGGGAGCCATTTAGAGGAGGTTCATCAGAAAGTGAGGCATATACAAAAGATGTGAGGTTTTGCTCAAGGTGAACATTAATTTTATGCGTAATGTTGATAAACAGCTGCAGCATTTCAGGGCCCTGATCAACATGTTACGTGTTTCCAAGCACAAAACACACTATGCCAAGTAAAAGCACAGTACAATAAAGGTTTTATTTGTTGACCACTTTGAGAGTTTGCCAGACATGTTGATTCATTATTTCAAACCCATTTGAGATTGAGCTGGTGATGTAGGTCAAACTACATCTAGGGCTTGCTCAGGGGAAAATTCTCATGCAGGTGTCTCTCCTCCAAAGTCATACAGTATCTTCAGCTGTTGGCACAGTATTGTCAAGTTGTGTTTGCAATGTTTTCATAACCATTGTACTGAGGGTTGATGACTGTTGTGGTAATAATAATAAAAAAGGACCAATTAGAGAACACCCACAGAACCATCAATAACATTTTTAAAGGAATCCAGTTTACTAGAGAAGAAGAAAACAACTCGCTACACTTCCTGGACATCCTGATCCATCCTGAACAGCAGAGAGCACAATGGCAAACTAGAAACGCAAGTCTACAGGAGAACCACTCATATTAGCTAGGTGCTCTACTACTAAAGCAATAACCCAACCTCCCACAAGAGAAGTTGTGTAAGGACTTTTATTTATTTAAACGACCTTATTTAAACAAGCCCAATCACACCGCAGTAACCCAGAACAGAAGGAGGAGATGGAGCATCTATACAACTCATTCCAACAAAATGGATACTCATGCAACTTTATCGAAAAGTCCCTGACCACTCGACCCAATACAGCACAACCAACACAAACCCTAAAAAAATTACACTGCCATACATCAAGAATATCTGAAAAACCACAAATAGACTACTACAACCACATGGAATCAGCGCAGTACACAAGCCAACTAAAGCCCTTCAAAACATCCTAAGCAAACCAAAAGACCCAGCAATCCCAGAAGGAAAAACGAGTCATCTACAACACACAATGTAAGAATTGCAACAACCACTATGTAGGACAAACAGGCAGAAGACTGGCAGAACGCATCCATGAACACCAACTGGCAGTCAGAAGACATGATAAAAACGCTTGAATATCACAATATGTAGATAGATTTAACCATAGTTTCAATTGGGAAAATGTGATAGTCCTAGATCAGGCCAAGTCCAAAAATGCCAGGGAATTTCTAGAAGCCCAGCACTCTAACAAATCAGCCATCAATAGACACATAGGCATTAACAACTTCTATAGACTATGCAAAAGAATCAACCAGCCCAAAAGAGAAAAAAGACTCCAGCACCTCTCCACCAGTAATCAGCACTCAGATCAGCATAGATTAACTCCACGGTCAGCTTCTCCCTCTGCAAGTGAGGTCATCTTTGAAAAGGCCCGTTCCCTACTTCCCCAGAACTCACTCAGAAGCTATCTCAGAAAGGAGGATTCATACGTTTTTTTTTATGCTATGTTGGTGTGACACACTGAACCACATACTAGCTAATCTACATCTAGAAATTAGGATTCAGTAAACTGCAAATAGCAATTTGCCTCTAGAAGTAACAACTTGCTTCCAGACATTGTGAACGCTCCAACACTGGAAGTTTTTAAGAAGAGATTGGACAATCATTTATCTGAAATGCTATAGGGTTTCCTGCCTAAGCAGGAGATTGGACTAGAAGATCTCCAAAGTCCTCTCCAACTCTCCTCTCCTCCCCTCCCCTCCTCTTCATTACCTTCAGAGCGGGATTGACAGAGAGAAAGTGTCAATTCCTAGAAAAGCAAGAGTTGTCTGTGTGCTTTTGTGCAAAAGATCTTGATAGTTTGTGCTTGAGTTAACTGAATTGCATTAAAAGGCCTTGAGGCACCCAAGCTAAATTTATCTCAGATAGACTCGGTTGCTTTGTTAAAGCTATGGCCATCCGTGTAAAGCTGAGTGGAGCTTGGGGCCGTATAAGTCCTGATTATACAAACGAGCAGAGGAGAACTATAGTCCAACTGTCAGGAGGATGCCATGCTGCTCATGTCCTCAATGGTAGGTAGAAAAACAGCACTTCTCCAGTGCTTGTTCTATGGTTAAGAACAAGCAACAAAATGCCCCTCCTCGTATGCTTGCTTGAGATAAAGATCTATCTATCTATCTATCTATCTATCTATCTATCTATCTATCTATATCCCATGTCAGGGATCTTCAACCCCTGGTCCATGGACCAGCACCCGACAATTGCATGCCAGTAACTGGTCCACATAAAAAAGTGAAGCCCCACCTGCGGGATGCAGGCAGCATATGTAATCATGCCCCGCCCCTCATTCCATGGAAAAACCTCTCTCCATGGAACCGGTCCCTGGTGCCCAAAAGGTTGGGAGCTCCATCCCTATACTATTTCAGACCTCTAGTGATGAAGCACCCACAACTTCTGAAAGCAAGTTGTCCCACTGGCTGTATGCAATGTGCGAATAATATACACATTTTACATTTTCCAGGAGGAAGAGGTCTGTCCTTCATATTTTCTGCAGGTGTTTCCCAAGGTGCAAAAAAGCCTAGTGATGGGTCAGGTTTGTCTCTCTCAGGATGGCCTTGCAAGTTGAAGATGCTTCGAAGGGCACTGACCTGAGGCCGCATGGCACTTTTTCGTTCTTTTTCAAGGCATCTGAACTTTCTCCGGTCACAGATCTCCACAATGCCACGGGGCACGGCAATGAGAAACACCCCTATGCTCACCACAGTCAGCGCACTCATTAACGCTGGCATCAGGTTCGGCTGCCTGGTGGAATCTGGCACTGGCAGGAGAGAAAGAAAAGAAGCACAGGAGTTTTATCTAAGTTGCCAACACTCCCACCAGGAATTGGAGAAGCTACTTTCCATTCCTTTGCGATTGAATGTACTATATTTTACCAACAAAGAAATAAGGGAGACTAGTACAGCTCTATTTCAAGCTGTTTAGCTCTCATCAACTAGCCAAACCCTTTCTGGGATTCGAACCCGGGCTGCTTTGAATCCCAGAAAGAGTATGGCTAGCTGATGAGAACTAAATAGCTTGAAATAGATCTGTACTAGTCTCCCTTATTTCTTCGTTGGTGAAATATACATTCAACACAAAAATAGTTCGTCGCAAAAGGCGACTGCCTACGCAGGCTCCTGGATTGGGGCTGAAAGGCAAAAGCAGAAACGGAAGCTGTCCCATAGTTGGGTGGACCAGGTTGCCCTGATAGACAGGTCTCACAAGAAAAAACACTAGTTCCTTTGCTATTTCCTCCCTTTTCTCTCTTCCATTGTAGCCATGTGTCCTGTGCCTTGCTATGCAGCATCTATGCTCACCTTCCCATAGTAGGGCTTCTTCCTTGTACCAAGATTTAATGGTGTGGTGTTTTTTTTTTTTGCAGACTGGAGGATATCTATTTGGGAAGGTTGTTTTACACCTGCCTACAGAGCTAGGCTTGTCAAGTAATGTGGTGGGATTTGCTGGAGACTGTTTTTCAGGAGTGAAGTTCTGCCACCACTCTCTCTCCTTATAGTGCTCTGCTCCCCAAAGAGCAACACTGGCCAAAGAGCAACACCCCGAAGCTTGTCATGTCTGCTGATGACATTTCTCTAGTATTATCATTAGAATAGAATAGAATAGAATAGAATTTTTTATTGGCCAAGTGTGATTGGCTACACAAGGAATTTGTCTTGGTGCATATGCTCTCAGTGTACATAAAAGAAAAGATATGTTCATCAAGGTACAACATTTACAACACAAATGATGGTCAATTAAATGTCATTCTTTACAGAATAGAAGAACATAAAAGGGGGTGGGGTCATTGAAGAGCCAGCAATTTTCATTTTGGCATCAAGAATTATGTGCTAGATTCACCCACTGCACCAAGTGCAATATGCTTAATTGTGATGGCCAGTCAACCAAAGATTTGCCAGAGCTAACCAAAAATAGAGCCCAGCCATTATCCTCGTTCGTCTTTGTGTATAATTGCTAGCAACAAACTGCCATCTAGAGCAGTGGTGGGTTGCTCCCGGTTCGGTCCAGTTCTTGAGAACCGGTAGTAAAAGTGGTGGGAGGCTCTGCCCACCCGCCCAGATGTCATCATGGATGATCTGCGCATGTGCAGGAGCTTCTGTGCATGCATGCGCAAGCAAAGCGAGAGCATGAGCACGCTTCCATTGCGAACCAGTAGTAAAGGTAAGTAGAACCCACCCCTGATCTAGAGCCAATACACTAGAATTTTTTTTGATTTTTTTGCATAGATTTAATCATATCAAAGGGATATCGAGGGGCAAATGATGTATGAAAGCATACAGGTTAGATTTATGCATTACACTAAGGCATAACATGACTTACTTCTGTAGTTCAATGGGAAAAATTCAGTGAGTTGTGCTTTATTCAGCAAAACATGGTTAACAAGCAGTTGGTTTAGAAATTTGATTCTGCCAGAGCTCCTCATAGAGATGTACACAGATTTCCCTTGCCTGATTTAGCATCACAGGTTGCCTAGCACAGGAGTCTTCAACCTTGGCAACTTTAAGACTTGTGGACTTCAACTCCCAGAATTCCTCAGTTGAACTCCACAAGTCTTAAAGTTGCTAAGGTTGGAGACCCCTGGCCTAGCATATAAGCAGATCTTGGGTCTGGATCCCACCAGAAACCCAATCTCTCTCTCTCTCTCTCTCTCTCTCTCTCCTATTTTTCGTCTCAGGAAAAACCCAGCAGTGTAGAAGAATAAGAGGACATACTTACACTTCTTCCCTTGGCAACTCACCTTTTCGGTCATTCACCGTCAGGAGGATGCTTCCTGTCTTGTCCTTCTCAATGAGGTAGATGAGGAGGTGCCCATCTCCTCCCTTCATCTGGCACCATCTCTCATCCACAGGGGCCACCAACATTCTCACCGTTTGGCTGCAGGAATTGCTACAGTTCTGACTCAGAGGTCCGGTTCCAAAAGCTTTGCACTCAGCACAATCCCTGCCAACAGATGTGCAGAGTTTTTTTTTAAACTGGGGGCTTTTATTTACTCTTGCTTAGCATAAAGTATGCCCCCCCACACACACACACATCCAGACACCCAAATGCTGCTAGCACCGATGGAGAACGGTTTGATCACCAGGGCAGTTACTGCAGTTAAATGCGATTTAACCAGTTGGTGATGGTGGGGTGGAGAGATTTTTTTCAGATTCCTTTTTTATATCATGAATCCCTGGGGACAAAGATGAGCACGTATTCTGAAGGTGGTTTTTAATTTGATTTGCCTGAAGTTGTAAACTCTGATTAAGACCACTTATAAGTCTGATGATAAACAAGCATACCGTATATACTCGAGTATAAGCCGATCCGAATATAAGCCGAGGCACCTAATTTTACCACAAAAAACTGGGAAAAACTATTGACTCGAGTATAAGCCGAGGGTGGGAAATGAGGCAGCTACTGGTCAATGTAAAAAATAAAGATAGAGCCAAGTAAAATAACATGAATATTTATTTGAACGAAAAACAATAAAAGTGCAAAAGGGGGAAGGAGGATTCCCAGCTTTAGAAAATTTAGAACTACGCCGCCTTTGGTATGACCTGAGCATAGCTCATAAAATTATCTGCTACAATGTACTTCCTATCAATGACTACTTCAGCTTCAACCACAACAATACACGAGAACACAATAGATTCAAACTTAAAAGTGAACCTCTCCAATCTAGATTGCAGAAAATGTGACTTCAGTAACAGAGTTGTTAATGCCTGAATGTGCTACCTGACTCTGTGGTCTCTTCCCAAAATCCCCAAAGCCTTAACCAAAGACTATCTAGTATTGACCTCACCCCATTCCTAAGAGGTCTGTAAGGGGCGTGCATAAGAGCACCAGCGTGCCTACCGTCCCTGTCCTAATGTTCCCTTTAGTTGTATTCCTTTTATGTATTCAATTCATGCTTATATTTATATAATTATTTAATATGTATTTGACAAAATAAAATGAATGAATGAATGAATAGAATAGAATAGAATAGAATTTTTATTGGCTAAGTGTGATTGGACACACAAGGAATGAATGAATGAATGAATGAGTGAGTGAGTTACTTCAACAACATTGTCTCACAGAAATTGACAATACAACTGCAAGCATGAAAATGAGTCCTCCTTTAGCTTCCAAGGGACCAGGGTGCCTCTGAAGGTCAGTGCTCTAAGCACTAAGAACCCAGCACAAATCTAAGCCTGTATGCACACCAATAGTGAAAATACCCTGCACAGTGTCTCTTGGCAGAGAAGGTTAATTTTCATAGACGTTGGGGTGGCTCTTTTTTTTTTTTTTTGGCAGGGCAATAAGGGTCTCTAATATCATTAAACCCAAGTGTGAGGAAAAAGACAGCAGCTAAAATGTTAAGGCCAGTTGTGTGACCTTCTCCAATACAGTTGGCCTGGCTGTTTGCCAAAACTTAAAACACCCTCCCATCCCCCCTCCCTGCTAAAGCTTCTTTCTTAAAACAATTGTGGTCTTTGCCTTTCATGTCGCTCAACCTTTCACCTGCCAGGTTCCTAGCCCTTCACCCTTGACCCACTGCTGTGTTTGCTTAGCATTGTGCCAATCGACTTTAGAAGTCTGTGTGTGTGTGTGTGTGTGTGAGAGAGAGAGAGAGAGAGGGAGGGAGGGAGGGAGTGCAAAAGGGGGAAGGAGGATTCCCAGCTCTAAACAAAGGGAAATCCCGGAATGCCAGCGAAGGCGGTGCTCGCTCCTCCTCCCTTGCTCAAAAGCCCCAATAACCTTCACCAGCAAGGCAGACCCCACGGGAAGGAAGGACGGGCTGACTCACCGAGCATCTGGCTGAAGAGCAGCTGCTCCAGGTCGCCCAGCACAGTGACTACTAGCTCGGGATCGACCTTCAGGAAAGCCTTCTCCTCCGTCGGGGCCCCCTTCCCGGCCGGTTGGGTGGCCGGTTGGGGCGGCCGGTTGGGGCAGCGCCACCAAGAGAATGAAGGACTAGGCACACAGGCGCACACACACGCCCAGCTTCTGAAGCACGGAGGAGAAGAAAGAATGAAAGAAGGAGGAACGGCCCTCCTTTCTCTCTCTCTCTCTTCCAGCGCCGCCAAGAGAAGGGGACTGGGCACACAGGCGCGCACACACCCAGCTTCTGAAGCACGGAGGGAGAAGAAAGAATGAAAGAAGGGGAGGAACGGCCCCTCCTTTCTCTCTCTCTCTCTCTTCCAACGGGAAAACGCTCTTTCGCTTGCGGGGGAGAGGAGGGAGGGAGGGAGGTAGGTTGGCTTATTCAACCCTTCCCGGCTAGCCATCCAGCCCTTCCCAGGAGAAGGCGAGGAGTTTTGGGCGAGCGACCTTTTTGCTAGAAAGCGGCAGCGGCTGCCCCGACACCACCAGTTGGGGCGGGAGCCGGGTGAGCCGCAGTAACTCCCGCCAGGCTATGCATTGGCGCGGGGAAGCCCTGGCGGTGCAGTCCTTCTCGGCTGAGGGAGGGAGGGTTTCCCCGACCGCGCGAGCTCGCCGCCGCGAGAGCCACCCCAAAGGCCAGAAGAAAAGGTCATTCCATCGGAGTAATGGAGCGAAGGCTCCTTCCTCTCCCGCCTTACCCATGCTGTGCGAGCCCGGCTGGGCTGCAACCCCGCCGCCGCCGCTCCTTCCTCAGCCTCCCGGGGCTCGCGCTCTAGCAGCCGCCAAGCTCAGGCCGGACTCGGCAGCTCCCCATCAGCACTCGCACGGCGCGATTCGGGCAGGAGGAGTCGGGCTCGCTCCGTGGCGGTGGCGGTGGCGGCGGCGGAGGCGGCGGAGGCGCCACCGCCACAGAGCGAGCCCGACTCCTCCTGCCCGAATCGCGCCGTGCAGTGCTGATGGGAGCTGCCGAGTCCGGCCTGAGCTTGGCGGCTGCTAGAGCGCGAGGCCCGGGAGGCTGAGGAAGGAGCGGCGGCGGTGTTGCAGCCCAGCCGGGCTCGCACAGCATGGGTAAGGCGGGAGAGGAAGGAGCCTTCGCCCATTACTCCGATGGAATGACCTTTCTTTTGGCCTTTGGGTGGCTCTCGCGGCGGCGAGCTCGCGGTCAGGGAAACCTCCTCCTCAGCCGAGAAGGCTGGCGGCTCCCCTGCCCAGCCCTCTCACTGCACCACCAGGGCTTCCCCGCGCCAATGCACAGCCCGCCAAGTTTGCGCCGTCCGCCCACCAGACACGGGAATGGGGGCCGGCCTGGGGGGGGCAAATCCCGCGAGACCTCGGCGGGCCTGCTCCCGTCCCTCCCATGGAGTCCGCTCGTACCCCTCCTGTGCGGGGTTCCCGAAGACGTAGACTCGAGTATAAGCCGAGGGGGCGCTTTTCAGCACAAAAAACGTGCTGAAAAACTCGGCTTATACTCGAGTATATACGGTATATACATACAAACAGTGGTGGGATTCAAGTGATTTACCAACCGGTTCTCTGCCCTAATGATTTCTTCCAACAACCAGTTCATCAAACTGCTCAGAAAGTTAACAACTGGTTCTCCCGAAGTGGTGCGAACTGGCTGAATCCCACCACTGCATACAAACCTAAAAGGGGCAGATTTTTAACTCACGTAATTATAATTTAGAACAATACAATTTGATCACATAGAAAAAATTCCTTCTGTAATGAAGCTCTAATGGTTCAATTTGCTTATTAAATGGGGTGAGAGTTACAAACAAAAACAGAAATGCAGGCTGATACAGTATCATGAAGACACGATTTGTTTAGTGACCATCCAAAGCTACAATGACACTGTAAAAAGTGACTTACAACCAATCCTTGTCCTCACACTTACTACCACTGCAGCATCCCCACAATTATGTAACCAAAATTTGAGCACTTGGCAACTGGCAGGTGTTTATGATGTGCCCTAGGATCATGTGGTTGCCATTTCCACTGATCCAACAAGCAAAGATTATAAAGGAAGCTAGATTTGCTTAACAGCTGCATGATTCACTTAAAAACTGCAGTGATTTACTTAACAACCATGGCAAAAAAGATTATTAAAAATCAGGTGTGACTCACTTAACAGCCACCTTGCTTAGCAATGGAAATTAATAGAATAGAGATAGAAATAATACATTAGTAGAATAGAAAATAGTGGAATGGAGGAATGGAATGGGAATGGGAATGGGAATAGAATAGAATAGAATAGAATAGAATAGAATAGAATAGAATAGAATAGAATAGAATAGAATAGAATAGAACAGAGTTAGGAGGGAACTTGGAGGTCTTCTAGTCCAACCCCCTTACAATTGTGGTTGTCAGTCAAGGATTACCTGTAGTAGCACAGTAAAGCCCAATAAAATCTTTCTAAAGCTGGCATCTTCTGAAAATGCTAGGACAGCAATTCTAAATGTTATCAGTGTGCTGTCTAGGCATAGAAAAACTCATGGAGCCCTCCAGTTACTTGCTAATGTCCCCCAGTATGTCACTTAAAATGTGGTGGCAACCTTGGATGATACTCTAGAGACCATGCAATTCAGTAGATTCATACAATCCCAGCAACCCAGCTTTTGCAACCCTGTTTTAAGCTATCCCAAGTGCCTGGTCTGTCTGCTTCAGGGATGCCCACTGTTACTCCAACTAAATGAAAGGATTTAGAATGCCAGCTTGCCCAAGGAAACTTGCATTGTGCTCCTGTGTGGTACTGATGAACAATTGAAAAGTGCAATGTCATTGGCATTGAATCCAGTCAAGGTAAATGGTAATGGTTCTCTCTTTGACTTGATCAAAGCAGTGACTGACAATGAATTTTGCTGAACGAAGCCCTCCTGCTTAAAAGAAACTATGAACAAGCAGCCAGTCTCTTCCCTCCATCCATTGGCTCCCTCCCCTCAGCCTCACCTGTGCACTTCACAGGGCATCTGGTGGTCAGCACAGTGGCTGCCCAACCACCCAACGTCACAGTGGCATAGGTTGCAGACGCAGTGGCCATGCCCATTGCAGATCTTGCCCTCTTGGGTGCATCCACTGGTATCCAGGCTGCACTCACACGCGCTGCCAGTGTAATTGGCCTGGCATTGGCAATGGCCACACTTGCACTGCCCGTTACCTGTTGGCAGAAGGAGACAAGCACCATAATGGAGTTCTTTCTGTTGTGGGGAAAATACCCACTTCACTAAGCCATCAAAGTATTTGGAGAAAGATGCAAAAAATATCTTTTATTGGCATTCAGGACTACGGGTAAGTCCTGGTTAGTGCGAGTTCAAATAGTGCAGTAATTGATTTAGTGCAAATTATATATTGATATCAGGTCGTATTTAATGCAGGACAAAATTGACTTAATGCGAGGCAAATACATGTACAGTTGAAGCTAGCACATGCACCGTGGTCTTTGGGTTTTAGATGCTAACACACACATCATGTGTGCAAAATGGAGAAAAGAGCAGCTCTGTTAGAAGAAAGTAGGAAAAAAGAAGAGGTTAATTTTGAAGAGTTAGAGCAGAATACAGTAGATAGAAGATATGCTTTGACTATGGATTTATCCTCTAGTTCAGGGGTCTCCAACCTTGGTCCCTTTAAGACTTGTGGACTTCAACTTCCAGAGTTCCTCACCCAGCTTTGCTTAAAGGGACCAAGGTTGGAGACCCCTGCTCTAGTTTGTCCTTGTTCACTTGATTTTTTAAAATTGTATTAATAAATCAATATTCTTATCAACAGGAACATTTAGAATTTTTTTAAATTATGCTTTCTACTATATATCGACTGCGACTTCCATATATATTCTTTTAATCTTTTATAGTTCGTCGATAAAACTTTCACAAATTTGCGTTTAAAAAGGTTCACTGCCTATTTCCATCAAGCTGGAATCGCTTAATTTTGTTTGCCATAGAAATATCACTTTGAATAATGCAAAGCTGAGTAATGGGACCTTTTTGTGGGATTCTTTATCAGAAGAACTGGGGGGGGGGTCGCACGCAGGGGGGTGGGCGCATTGAATTATGGGTGTGGGCATGTGCGCGTGATCTCCCCCCGCTTTTGGCAGAAAACGGCAAAAAGGTTAGCCATCACTGGTCTACTCCGTGTACAACATTTTCAAAGCATTCATATAAAGGAGAATATTTGTAGCTCAGGGTTGAAATGGCCGATACACAGACAGGAACTTGGACAGCCAGCCAGAGAGGCAGAAGGACAGACTGACATGTGGACAGACAGATAGAGAAACAGACAGATGGACTGAGGGACATACAGTGCTAGTGATGATGTTACTTAGTTTAGTTGCAATAAAACGTCTGCAAGAAAACCACCAAGCTCAGACCGCAACAAGGACTCCTCATAAAGGAAAAGTCATAGATAGTGACTTATGTATCTTATATTTATCCAGCTAATGGCTAATGAGATGAAAGTGCCCATCTGTCTGTCTGCCTCCTTGTGACTGTATGTCCCCCTAGTCCATCCGTCTGTCCCTCTGTCCGCCTATGTATCAGTCTGTCTTTCTGTCTTTCTGGCTGGCTGTCCAACTGTCTGTCAAGTTGTTTGTCTGTGGATTCATCTATCTGTCCATCTGTCGATCTATTCATAACCATCCGTATGTCTGTCTGTTCACCCTTCCATTTGTTCATTTTTTGTCTGTCCATCCTTCCCTCTCTCTCTTTATCCACCGGTTCATCCACATCGGTCTGTCCATTTGTCCTTTGTTGTTGGCCCATCTAGCCATCTGTCTGACTGCTATCCATCTCTTCAACAGGATGTTTGTCCATCTGTTCGCCTGCCTTCTCTCCATATATGTCTGTCTGTCTGTCCGTCTGTCTGTTTACCTAAGTGTCCATCATCTGTCTGCCCAATAGGCTGTCTGTTTGTCCATCCTCCTGTCTGTATGTCTGTGTGGACAGATAGATAGATGGACAGACAGACAAACACATGGACAGACAGTGTCCAGAGTATATCCATCTGTCCATCTGTCCACTGTCTGCTGATGCAGTCTGTCCATCTATCCATTATCTATTGCCTGTCTATTCACCTGTGTGTCTGCCTGTCTGTCTGTACTTTCATCTCTCCATCTATCTATATGTCGGCCTGTCTATCCTGTCTGCCCATTTTTCTACCTGTCTGTCCTTATATTTCTCCATCTGCCCATCTGTCCTTTTGTGTGTCTGTCGGTCTGCCTGTCCATTCATCTATCTATCCAACAGCCTGTCCTTCTGTTCATCTGTCTCTCATCTGTATATCCATGTGTCTGTCTGTTCATCCTTCCATTCATCCTTCTGTCTGACCATCCTTTTGTTTATGACTCTTTCCATCTGTGTGCTGTCTGTCCATCCGTCTGGTCTGGCCAGCCGACTGTCCGTTTTGTCCATCTGTCATTCTGTCCGTTCTTATATTTATTTTTCTGTTTGTCCACTGGCGATGTTGCCTACTTGGGAAATTAACAGGCTGCAAGCAATCAACAAAGTTCAGACAGAACCAAGGCCTCTATGGTTCATCCCTGAGCTACATATATTCTCTTAAATTGGAGAGTAGTAGTACCTTTGATCTTAAAGGAACCTCATGTTTTTACCTGCACAGAGTTGCCCGTTACGTCGTTCGCAGGCAACGTTGTCACAACTGCAGAAGGGCCCACTTGCTAGGGCCACACCTTCTGAACCAAGTAGTTCTTCTTTCCTGCAATCACAGCGCCGGCCAATATAGCCTTCATGACATCTAGAACAGAGAGGAGAAATGGGCCGTGGAGAGGAGTCAAAGACCATTTCTAAGTCAAGCATTGGCTTGCATGGTTTCATCCTCACCAACCTTCCTACCTCTCCATGCTGGCATAGCTACAATCCTTCAATTATGATTGAAGCTCGGGTTAATCCTTATCTAAGTATTAGTAGAAGAGGGGAGAAAAAGAAAGGAGAACTCTGCTAATGCTGTGACAGATAGTTGTTATAAATCAATCAATCATTGTTTTTCAACCGTTCTTCAAGACTTTCACATGAAATTATCTCTGTAAATTCAGAACTCATGCTGAATTAAATAAAACTCTCTTCCTTTTAAACTCAGAGAGATTTCTGAGTGCAGCTGCCTGTTACAAACGGATGCTTGAGGTCTGCTCTTTGCTTTGTCTGTTTTCCATTGTATGATCTTTACTCCAAACACTACTTCAGGTGGCACAATCAGGCATCTATCCACCTTCAAGGGCAAACAGTAGAGTATTTAACATGGACAGCTTCGGAGGACATCCCTTCTTAGATCAGTTTGAGGGGGAAATGCCTTGTTAGGGCATGGAATAACATTCCAGAGGTAATGGGTTTTCAGCCCCCTCCAGATTTTTCCATGGGAAACTATCCTTTAAAAGAAAACACATTTCAAACCAAATGTTTAAACATATATGTGCCTCGATCCTACGTTTATTACAAAAAAACGAAATAGTCTCTGCCTAGACTTATGTGTGAAATCAGGATTATAGAATAGAATAGAATTTTTATTGGCCAAGTGTGATTGGACACACAAGGAATTTGTCTTGGTGCATATGCTCTCAGTGTACATAAAAGAAAAGATACGTTCATCAAGGTACAACATATATATATTATATATATCATATTGCCATATCAAGTTTTTTTTTTTTCTAGAGTGCGATCAGATACTTTTTTCTTCACTGAATTTTATAGCGAGAAGATAAATGTGAGATTTGGAGTTGGTCTGAACAACCCCTTTGAAACGGTTTTAAATTTTGATTGCACAATTTGCATTTGGTCAAAAAGATGGTTTAAGCAAAAATATAAATGAATAGAAATTGCTAGAAGTAATATTGCTTTATTCGGTAGTTTAAGTACTTCTTCTGAATAGGAACTGCTACTCAGACATGAAGATTTCATTTCTTTACTCTTCTCAGAGAAGTTCTCTAATTAGGACTTCCAGGAACATGCTCAAGGCCTGAGGGCCAAATCTGGCCCTCAAGGTGCTTAAATCTGGCCTGCGGGGCCGGCCTGGAAATAGAAAAGGACCGGCCCACAGTGCCTCTGGCAGCCAAAATGGGGCACGTGGGGGCAATGTGCGGCCCCCATGCACCACGTTTTCCGCCTGGGTGGCCTCCTGTAGCATTTTGCCGGCCAAAACAGTGTTTTGTCCATCATAACTTCAAACAGTCACCAAGAGATCAGTCATAAATTGAGGACTAACTGTAGATCATTTTACCACTTCATGAAGGCAAAAGAACAGATCGTGAAATCAACATTATACTACTTTATTGCAACATTTCTGACCTGGACCTTATTCCAGGCAAATGAATTTCACCCCTGCTATTATGACACAGCAAGGCAGCTTTATAAAACACAGTGAAATAAATCATATAAATACCTGCAAATGCCACAGGTGAGGTTGCCATGTCCACCAGAGCAGTGGTGTGCATCAGGCTGGGTGTCTCCACATTGGCACTCACAGGCTGTTGACAGCTCTACTTGGACCTCCTCTCCCACTCCTAATACTCTCAACACCAGCTTCTGGGACTCAGGCAGGCAATCGGTTGCCATTATCTTCACTGTGAATTGCACCTTGGGAAGATAGGGAAATAATGAGAGGGGCTCCATCAACTTCCCTAAGTGATAAATCTGTGACAATCCAGATGTTGCCAAATTCCAATTCCCAGCAACTCTCTATCCACACTTAGACTGGTAGATCTGTAACACAGCAACCTCTTTAAGAGCTTCTCCTGAGACATACAGTATTTGGAGCCATCAGAAGCTCTTGACTTAAATACTCACCATCTGGTTGACAGACACGTCACTGCATTCTCCACCCTTTGCCTGCCCAAAGGTTTCTGTGTCTCCACAATGGGAGTCATAAGAAATAGAGATTCCAGGCGGAAGGTCTGAGAAATGTCCTAATTTCACTGTGGAGGCAAGACTCTGTGGAGAAACAAGTAGAATCTGTTATGAGTAGGGTTATGACTCGGATGATACTACGCTGCAAAGCAAGGCAGAAAAGGAGACCCAGTGATTATGGGGGGGGGGGCTGTGCTTCAAAACTCAGCTCAGCTATTTGCTTTAAGAAAGTCACAGTTTTTTGGAGTATAAGACACACTTTCTTCCCTCCTAAAAGAGGCTGAAAATCTAGGTGCGTCTTGTTCTCCAAATGTAGCTTTTTCAAAGCTTTTTTTCAGCCCTAGCGAGGCGCTAGCAACTGAAGCGCTTTCCTGCTCCCTCTGACTCTCAGCTGTGAAGGTTTTTTTTCCCAGCCCTAACTAGGCGCTAGTGAGTGAAGCGATCTCCGTGGTTTGCCTGCTTTTCTCATTGCTTCTCTCTCAGCTGTGCTTTAGAAGCTGTCTTTTATCCCCAAGCAGGGGATAAAAACCAGCAAACTAATGTGCTGAAGCTGACCAGTCCAAAACAGAAACAGTATGACAAATATTAGCCCCCCTGTCCTGCAGGAGCTCAACATAGCATATACCGTATTTTTCGGAGTATAAGACACACCTCCCCCCCCCCGTCCAAAAGAGGGTGAAAATCTGGGTGTGTCTTTATTTATTTTATTTATTTATTTATTAAACTTTTATACCGCCCTTCTCCCAAAGGACTCAGGGCGGTTTACAGCCAATAAAAACATACACAAAACAAAAGTTAAAAACATAATTAAAAAACTGATTATAAAATGGCATAATAAAGTTAAAACTAATACAAAACCATCATAAAACAGAGTTTCAGAAGTTTCAGAGGCAGAAAAAAAACCAAGGCACAGAGCTCACAACCAAAGAACCTGATACTAAAATTCACCTCTGGGAACAGCTGATTGGGGGTATTCCAGGAGGGCGATCTACCTGCCAATCAGCTTTTTTCTTATTTTCCTCCCCAAAAATTAAGATACGTCTTATAATCAGGTGCCTCTTATACTCTGAAAAATACAGTAGTAAATATGACTATATATGGCATGAAAGATCAGGTTCACATGTGAAGGTTCAATGAAACTGATTTATTGCTAATTATGTCTATGCACAGGAATTTTCTCAACTAACTGCACGTGCTTGGAATTAGGATAAGGTTCAATGGGATTTGGACTTAGTTCATTTGTGGCTACACAGGTATTCTAGCCTGATCCCTCTTTTAACTCCAACCCAGGTTCTGCCACTCCTGCTTCTACACAGACATGTATAGCATATAGGGATGCAATATAGCATCCTAGCATTCTTCAACCCATTTCCTCCCACAAAAGCTACCCTCTGAGGTAGGTGGAGCTGGGAGAGAATATCTAGCATAAAACTGAGTTTCCACGGCTGAGGGTGAAATAGAACCTGGATCTCCCCAGTGCCAATCTAACATTTTAACCTCTACACTGAGATCTTATATACCTAGCAGACGACCCTCACTCTGTCAAAGACTTTGAAGTACTTATATCAAATAATCTAAGTGCCAGAGCTCACTGTAACAGCATTGCTAAAAAATGCATTAAGAGTTGTTAACCTAATCTTGCGTAGCTTCTTCTCCAGTAATATTGAACTGCAAACTAAGTCATACAAAACTTTTGCCAGACCAATTCTTGAATACAGCTCATCTGTCTGGAACCCACACTGTATATTGGACATTAATACAATCGAACGAGTCCAGAGATATTTCATGAGAAGAGTCCTCCACTCCTCTGCTCGCAACAAAATACCTTATGCCACCAGACTCGAAATTTTGGGTTTAGACAACTTAAAACTTTGCCATCTTAAGTCTGACCTAAGCGTAGTACATAAAATCATCAGCTACAATGTCCTACCAGGCAATGAATACTTCAGCTTCAACCAAAACAACACAAGAGCACACAATAGATACAAACTCATGGTAAACCGATCCAAACTCGACTGCAGAAAATACGACATCAGTAACAGAGTGGTCAACGCCTGGAATGCATTACCTGACCCTGTGGTTTCTTCCCCAAACCCCCAAAACTTTAACCTTAGACTGTCTACTGTAGACCTCACCCCATTCCTAAGGGGTCTGTAAGGGGCATGCATAAGAGGACCAGCGTGCCTACCATCCCTGTCCTAATGTCCCCATTTATTTGTATCCATTTCATGTATTCATAATTATGTTTACACTTGTATCGGTTATCAAATACATGCTTGACAAAATACAAAATAAAATAAAATAAATGTTGCAATGGCTGAGAAAGGGGAGAGAATTCTGTCCTGGCCACATTCCTGTTTTATGCATGGATGTGGGAACACTTTTCTTCCAGTGGCCGACTTGGTTTGCATCAACTCAAAGGTGAAGCAAAGCATGGCATCCAGGCTCTGCCTGTTCATTCAGTTGCCTGCATGTGATTATTTTACTTCTCTTGCACTTGGGAGTGTTTGAATACAAGCAGTGGTGGGATTCAGCCAGTTCGCACCTATAGGGGAGAACCGGTTGTTAACTTTCTAAGCAGTTCAGAGAACTGGTTGTTGGAAGAAATCTTATTTTGTTTTGTTTTTTCCACTTTACAGGGCTAATCCTATAAGGAAGGCAGGAAGGAAACATTCTGATGGTGTTTCTAGCCTAATCTTTATTGCCCTGCCTACAGAAACTGCCTCTCTGCTTAAGCCTTAGTACATTGTAACAGCTAAGGCGAAGCGCCCATCGACGTGAGTGACGTTGAATTGGCCACGCCCACACAGTCACATGACCACCAAGCCACGCCTACCCAGCTGGTCATTAGGGCAGAGAACTGGTTGTTAAATTGTTTTAATCCCACCACTGAATGCAAGCCAAGATAACTAACTTCTAAGCAGGATCCCTCTCAATTTCACTCACTCTTGGATCTGAGAATATCCAAAAGAAACTCTGACAATTTGCCCTAAGCTAGAAGAACTATATGAGAAAGCCTCCTCTAATGTATAATCGATTCATAGGGCTCAGAGTGCTTCTAGGTTATCTCCCAACTACGATAGCTTATGAAGTCTACTTATTTCCTATTAGAGCATGAGCAATGGGTGCCTTCAGGTCATTTTCTGAGTAAAGCTCAAGTACACGGTGTCACTGGAAAAGGGGTCTTTCCCCTGATCAGGATTAATTTCAGATGAGCCAGGCTACTGCATGTCCTCACTTTATAGGCGTCTTCTATGAGCTGCACCACATTTCTGGAGTCCGACTTCAGTTCCCCCACCACTGACTTTGGAATAAGCTTGCTCAGCTCCTAGAGAGGAGAGGAAAAGGTGAGTGGGAAATTCCCAAATAGTCCAAGTATAACTCCCTTCACCCCACCAGGGATGAAATCCAGCAGGTTCTGACAGGTTCTGGAGTGGAAATTTTGAGTAGTTCGGAGAACCGGCAAATACCACTTCTGGCTGGCCCCAGTGGGGTGGGAATGGAGATTTTGCAATATCCTTCCCCCAGGAGTGGGGAGGGAATGGGGATTTTGCAGTATCCTTCTGCTGCCACGCCCACCAAGCCACACCACTCCCACCAAGCCACACCCACAGAACCGGTAGGGAAAATTTTTGAATTTCACCCCTGCTCCCCTCCCGACTCTTCAAGTCAGCAGTCACCTTATACAAGGATAGCCTGGAACTAGTCACGGCAAATATGGGCTGGATATTAGATTTGGACAACACTTCAGCCAAGTGCCCAACAGAAGGATAGTCCTGCAAAGAGACAGAGGCTGTGGTTACAGGGGCAGATGCTTTTCTTCCTGTCCCTCCTCATTGGTGTTGTTTTTTTTCCCCCAGGAACCTCCCCTTCCTTAAATGTTTATGGAGATTCTCAGTCATCCAGGTCATGGTTGTCCCAAAGGTGCTTTTTTCCCCCCAAGAGGCAACTGGACTTTTCTTTGAAGACGTTTCGCTTCTCAGCTGAAGAAGCTTCTTCAGCTCTGACTGGATGATGGGGAATCCCCTTCCTTCTCATCAGGACTTCAAGTAGAATCCAGGAGCTTTGCTGCCCTCCCTTCCAAGCCAAATGTTGTGAATATACTCTCACCCTCCAAAAATAAAAAAATAAAAAAAGCAGAAGCACATGCAGCAATTAATTGAATTTGCGTGATTTACCTCAGACTTCTTCAGGGCGTTAAATTTTAAAATCTCTTCAAAGATCATGGCTAGAGCCAGAGCACTAAAACAGAGCGCGTGTTTTTTTGTTGAGGCTCAGTTCAGGTTCAGTTCAGCCCCTGGTATCTCTGATGGATATGGGCTTGAATAGAAAGACAAGAAAAAGCCATCCTCCAAAGCTTTAGAAAGCCTCTCTCATATGGCCAAGTATTAGATCACAAGGACTGAGTCAAAATCAGATGCTGCTGTGCATAGGTTTGGTGCTTTAGTGCTAAATTGGACAGAACCAGAGGTGGGTTTCAGCAGGTTCTGACCAGTTCTGGAGAATCAGAAAGTTTGAGTAATTCAGAGAACCAGTAGTAAAAATTCTGACTGCCCCCCCCCATCTAGTCTCTGCCTCCCAAGTCCCAGCTGATCGGGAGGAAATGGGGATTTTGCAGTAACCTTCCCTTGGATTGGAGATGAATGGAGATTTTACAGTATCCTTCTCCTGCCATGCCCACCAATCCATGCCCACAGAATTTGTAGTAAAAAAATTTGAAACCTAGCACTGGACAGAACATAAATACGACAAATATAAATAAATACACATCCACTGTCAAATTACCAGTTTATTTCCACTGTTCTCCTATCTACTATGGAGAAATAGGGAAGACCATGACATTGCTATTCCCTATTCCATTCTTCTATTAAGTTTTTTTTATATATATACGGATGTTTTTATATTTGTGTAAGCTGCCTTGAGTCGCCATATGCGAATAGACAGCAATATACGTTTTCTAAAATAAATAAAATTGTGATATTGAGCTCGGTAATATACAAAGTTGCGGTGGGGAGGCAGATGTACAACTGTCATTCTTGGTGACAATGATCCCATTACCAAACGAAGGGCTAAAGATATGCTCATAGAGTAAGCCAGGGTTAGGCAACCTGACATGCTCCAGATTTGGGTCAACTCTCATTGTTGCTTATTTTTATTGTGTTGGGGAAGGCTAATGGAAGTTGTTAGTGGACTCTTCACTAGAGTGTACTTTAGTGGACTTACTACTTCAACAAATAATCTTACATCCAATGTTATTGCTCAAAACATTGGAAAGTACAACTAATATTCACTCCCTTTTCCTTGGCTAATAACTAGACGTTGCTATGAGGAAAACATGTTTGATTGTTGTCTGATAGATTCAGTAACCCCAGATATAGGCGTGGTAGACCATCCAAATCACCCATTGGTCCACAGATTTACCTTTCTCCCTGTTCTTCCTTCCCCCGTTGACTACACAGCCCCAAGCATTTCCACCATGGAGGGACTTCCTCACCACTTCCCTCCCACAGAATTTCAATCAATAGGGGCTGGCAGATATTTCAATCCTTTTGTTCTCTCCATATGCCAACTGGGTCTGAGCAGAGGATTTGGGTTCTGCTTTCAATACAGCCTGCAATCTGATGCACGAGAATTCAACTATTCAACTGGAGTTGAAATCTAATACACCCAGAAGATACCAGGTGTTGAGAAGATCGTGGCACTGAATTGTTCAGCATCCCTAAGAGTTTCGGTGTGGTAGACACTGTGCTTTCACTTATTTTCTAAGTAACCTCAGTAGCTTTTCAAAAAGAGCAACAAAGATGATTAGGGGACTGGAGGCTAAAACATATGAAGAACTGGGTATGTCTAGTTTAATGAAAAGAAGGACTAGGGGAGACATGATAGCAGTGTCCCAATATCTCAGGGGTTGCCACAAAGAAGAGGGAGTCAAACTATTCTCCAAAGCACCTGAGGGTAGAACAAGAAGCAATGGGTGGAAACTAATTAAGGAGAGAAGCAACTTAGAACTAAGGAGAAATTTCCTGACAGTTAGAATAATTGATAAGTGGAACAACTTGCCTGCAGAAGTTGTAAATGCTCCAACACTGAAAATTTTTAAGAAAATGTTGGATAACCATCTGACTGAGATGGTGTAGGGTTTCCTGCCTGCGCAGGGGGTTAGACTAGAAGGCCTCCAAGGTCCCTTCCAACCCTGTTGTTGTTGTTGTTGTTGTTGTTGTTGTTGTTATTATTATTATTATTATTATTATTATTATTATTATTATTATTATTATTATTATTATTAAGATGAGAAAGGAACCTACATAGAGGTGACTTTTGCTATATACGCCATTGGCATCCAGGTGGCAGCGGCCATCATTGGGCATATGTATCCCTCCCAATTTTCCATCCCCTGCAGTGTGGAAAGTGCCATCTGAAGTGAAAATCAGCAGACTTGTCACATTACGCCAGCCAATCTGCTCCTGGAAAGAGAGAACAAGGGTCAAGTGAATTCTCCCACATTCAAAACAGCAACTCCACTTACATCAATATTTTCGAACTGAACACTCATTCGCGATCTCTCAGGAGTGCTGCATATTCAGAAGAGGTTAAGACATGAAATTCTTGGTTTAGAAAATTTAGAACTACGTCGCCTTCGGTATGACCTGAGCATAGCTCATAGAATAATCTGCTACAATGTCCTACCTGTCAATGACTACTTCAGCTTCAACCACAACAATACACGAGCACACAATAGATACAAACTTAAAGTGAACCGCTCCAAACTCAATTGCAGAAAATATGACTTCAGTAACAGAGTTGTTAATGCCTGGAATGCACTACCAGACTCTGTGGTCTAATTCCCAAATCCCCAAAACTTTAACTTATATACTGTTGACCTCACCCCATTCCTAAGAGGTCTGTAAGGGGCATGCATAAGAGCACCAGCATGCCTACCATCCCTGTCCTAATGTTCCCTTTAATTTTATTCATTTTATGTATTCAATTCATGCTTAGACTTATATATATTATTTAATATGTATTCGACAAAATAAAAAATAAATAAAAATAAAAGATGCATTTGAAGAAAGCTCAGATCAAAGTTCAAGATCTGTTAGACCTACCAATATCAAACCTCAGGTTTTGTCACTTAGTTTAATTTTTAGAAAAAAAGGTTTCCAACAGAAAATGTGGAATGCCGCAAATAAAACTAAGATGGCAGTTACCAAACTTTGAACAATCAGACTGTGGGCTGGCAATGAAATTTTGTGAAATTTTGCTCCAGATTGAGAAAAATTAGGAGTGGTTTCTGGTTGAGGATCTATGGTGGCGTAGATATCCCTGATACCAGGATGGCATTGCTGCAGCCAGTGCAGTCTTTCCGGGTAAAGGAGAGATTGTGAGTCACCCTACTTGCACTCCGTACAACTGCTCCTCATGAAGAGATGGCAGAAACTGAGGTCTCTTGATGGCAGACTCATGAGTTGAGCAGTGAGGAGTCAAGGGCTTCTAATCAAGCTCACAGTCATAATGCAGCTTATATGGATACAAGGTTTGTGCAAGCCTCAGTTTCTTAAACACTTTCGGATGTAATTAATTTACAGATAAAGAGAGATTGTCTGAGTAGCAGGGTAAAATACTTCCACTTCGGTGAGTCAACATTCTTTCTGGATTACAAAGGTATTTAAAGATTTTTAAATGTTTTGCGAAGAGTCTAACAAGAAGTAGATACAAGGGTGAAATGCTCCAGGTTTGGAACGGATCGCCCGATCCGGTAGCGATGGCAGCGGGTGGTTCGGAGAACTGGTAGCAAAAATCCCTGTCCCCCCACCCCATGCCCAGATGAGCCGCGCGATCATCAGAGGGTTTTTTTTTACTTTTAAAAGCATTTTTTCCTTTGGCCAAAAAAATGCTTTTAAAAGTAAAAAAAGCCCCTGATGATCGCACGGCTCAGCTGGGTGCTAGCCAAAAAATGTGGGTGGGGAGTCCGTTTTTTCCTCCCAGCAGGCTTCCTTAGGGAAGCTGAAGCTTCAGGGAAGCTTCAGGGAAGCCTGCTGGGAGGAAAAACAGGGTGTGTGTGTGGAGGGATTCATTTTTGAGAGAGAGAGAGAGAGAGAGAAAGAAAGAAAGGAGGCAGGGAAGGAAGGAAGGAAGGAAGGAGGAGAGGAAGAAGGGAGTACAAACCTGGCACTAGACGCAGCTTCAGAAGATAATCCAGGGCTGGAAGGGACCTGGAGGTCATCTAGTTTAACCCTGCTCCAGCAGGACACTGCTAGTGAGTTTCTGTCCTTTGATACCCCAGTCACATGGTTACATAGCCACGCCCACCCAGTCACATGACCCACCAAGCCATGCCCACCAAGCCACACCCACAGAACCGGTAGCAAAAAAAAATTAGATTTCACCTGAGTAGATATAAGTTTAAAACAAAGGGAGGGAGGGAGGGAGGGAGGAAGGAAGGCTAGAATTATGGTCTGCATAATTCTAGCCTCGTAGCTGCCTAGTGGATTTAGAGAGCCTAAGAAGTGTCCAGAGCAAGGAAGGAGATGTATTCTTTTCCACAGGAAAAATATCAAAATATTTTTTTCTTTGGGAGTAAGTGAGAGGGAAGAAACTCCTGGAGAATGTCCTGATTTTGCCATGGGAAGAGAATAGTCACAACTTTGTATGAAGTAGTAAAATATAAGCAGTTACCAAACCTGTGAGGGGGGGAGGCACAAATAATAGGGGAATATAAATTTATAAAATTTGACATGTAGAAAAAACAGCTAGAGAAAGAGGTTTCTTTCTAATTCTCTCTCTCAGCCCTGAAAAGAAAGTTAATAAAAATAGAATCAACCCTGCTTAACTCATAGTTTGATCTGTTCTGGCAGGACTGTTTATTTATTTATTTTTATTTATTTATTTTGTCACAACAATATATGTAGATATCATACAAAAAGATTATATAGTATATAAACACATATATGAGTAAATATAAGGAGGTATAAGCATATATATATATATATATAGGAAGGAGAACTGTTCTGCTGGTTATGAAAAGTTAGAAAAGTTAATGGTATTAATCAGTTGAGGCTTAGTAGACCTTACCTTGAAAGTTGAATCCTGGATAAATTGTGAAAATAGAGAAGGAAAAGGCCTTATTAGGATGGGACCTTTCTCACTGTTCTCCCTAGCACAGGGCAACATGGGCACAATTCATACGAGCATCTCAAAGGGCAGAAGGTTACAAACATCTCAGTAGTGGGTTTTAAAACCCGGAGCTAACGGTTCACTATTGATAGTGCACGGGCGCGTGGGCGCGCTTTTTTTTTTAATTTGAATTTATATCCCGCCCTTCTCCGAAGACTCAGGGCAGCTTACACTGTGTTAAGCAATAGTCTTCATCCATTTGTATATTATATACAAAGTCAACTTTATTGCCCCCAACAATCTGGGTCCTCATTTTACCTACCTTATAAAGGATGGAAGGCTGAGTCAACCTTGGGCCTGGTGGGACTTGAACTCACAGTAATTGCAAGCAGTTGTGTTAATAACAGACAGACTTAGTCTGCTGAGCCACCAGAGGCTTTGCAAGCACATGGCGCTTCTGCGCATGCACAGAATCTTCTGCACATGTGCAGATCATTTTTGATGATGTCTGGGCAGGTGGGTGGAGCCTCCTGTCATCGCCACTACCAGTTCGTCTGAACCGGGGCGAACCGGGAGCAACCCACCACTGAAACATCTGGGTTGGAGGTACCTTGCTAGCAGGTGCCCCGCGGTTATTGAAGACTGTCTGCTCGGGGCTTCTGCTACACTCACCTTGCAAATGGCTGCTTGCATGATAGCATCAAAGCCTCCTTCTGCGTCATCCAGGTTGGCTGAGATGCGCTGCTGACCGACCCTGCTCTCAAACTCACTGGCGTTCTCAGTCAGAGCGAGCACGTGCCTAAAGCTGAACGCTGACTGGCAGTTCTCCTTTGGGATTAGGCAGGGATGTTTCCGCTTGGAAGGAACCATATTGACATAAGGCAGCACGGTCTTGTCCACAAAGGCACCGAACCCTGTAAGTAAAAGATCTTCTGTCTTCCTCATGTTACCCTTCCTCATGTTACCCTTAAACCCCAGTTCTGAGGGCTTTACAAACTCCTACAAGCACATAGATAAGGCTTTGGGAGGTGGGGTGAACAGATCAGGGAACAGATCAGATAAGAGACAACTTAGCCCACAGCTGGATAGTGGGCAGGGCAACAGGCTTTGAAGGGACCCTCCTTAGGTTCTTGGCCTATAAAGGAGATGGCAGGAGAATTGCACTTTCACGGATGCAAGATTCTGTTAATGTAGATTTATAATAAAGTGGAATAAATTTATCTGGTCATGTTTCCTGCCTGGCCTACTTGGGAAGGCTGACATAGAGTTATCAAAGGGTGAATACAAAGTGGGATTCCCCAAAAAACTAGGGCAAGACTTAGAATTTAAAAATAGAACCTCAAGGGAATGGAGGGGAGGGAGGGGGTAGGAGGCAAGAGGGGGGGAAGGAAGGGGGGAGGAAAAGGGGAGGGAACTAGAGAGAGGGGGGAAGAAACATGCAATTCTAACAGTTCCAATGAATTTGCAATGCTCAGATCAGTTTACAAGAGTTACAAAGAAAACATTCTCATCCATGGGATAAAGCAGTACAAAAGCCCAATATATGACCCTATAATGAGCCATGGTGGTGCAGTGGTTAGAGTGCAGTACTGCAGGCTACATCTGCTGGCTGCTGGCTGCCTGCAATCTGAAAGTTCAAATCTCACTAGGCTCAGGGTTGATTCAGCCTTCCATCCTTCCGAGGTGGGTAAAATGAGGACCCAGATTGTTGGGGGCGATAAGCTGACTCTGTAAACCGCTTAGAGAGGGCTGTAAAGCACTGTAAAGCAGTATATAAGTTTAAGTGCTATTGCTATAAAGAAAACTTTGTAGGTACATGCTAGTCAGCAGGGATGCAAAATCTTTTTATCTAGTAAAGATAAAGAATTCAGATGCTAGGCAAGTCCTCCTCACTTCATTTTTAAAAAATATTAAACTAAATGTATCCAAAATCAAAATAAATGCTAGTTTTCATGTATTGTTGGGAATGCTGTTTACATCTTTTCTTCTAAGACTTAAACCAATCTATGATGCTTTTCCTAGATCTTCTGTGTTTCCCTGTTCAGAGTTCACTACATACCAGAGGTAAAATGCTCCTGGTTCGGACCGGATCGCGCGATCCAATAGCGATGGGGGACGGGTAGTTCGGAGAACCGGCAGCAAAAATCCCTGCCCCCCTCCACCGCCCACGCCTCGCTGTTACTCTTCTCTGTCCCTGAAGCTCTCAGTGGTGATATAGCTGAAAACGACCTTAAATGACTGTCGTGGCACTTCAAAGAGCCGTATTACAGCTGATCAGTGCTGTAGGCGGCTAGTAAACCGGTGCCTCTATTTTTAAAGAAGGTAGACCAGAGCACTCCCAAGTTTTGTATATTTTATTATTTTTATTATTTATTATTATTGGCCATGCCCATTCAGTCACCTGACCATCAAACCACGCCCACCAATTAAGCCATGCCCACAGAACTGGTAGGGAAAATTTTTAGATTTCACCCCTGCTACATACCAATCTTCACTGAGGTAGTCACTTTGCGCAGGGCAGCCATCAAGTCACTTCCCAGTTGCTTGATCTTCTCCAGGTCATCCTTCATGGAGTAGGACAAGTCCATGAGGTAATAGAGGTCCACAGGATAACCCTCAGCCCGTTTGAAGCGGACAGTGAAACTCTGTTCCTTTCCTACAGGCACAGAATCAGAAAGGAGGAAGGAAGGTAAGAAGATGTGCTGGCCTAGGAAGGGATGCGGAGAACCTCCCTATTGGCAAGCAGATCAGGCAATCAAATGTTCTTCAGATTCTTCAGAGTCTGGAGATTCTTTCCAATAAAGGTACTGTGAGAAGCTACCACCCTCCCTTCTAGAAGAAGGAAAAATTTTGAGAAATATTTTTTAAAAGGCAGGATAAAATATTTCCCCTAAAAGAGAAATACAAATCTTAAAGGAGACAGAAACTCAGAGCCACAGCTCCCTGACCCCAAGCAAATACTGAGCTGGGGCAGCTTTTAGAAATCCAGGTTTGGTAATCCATGACTCCCTGCAGCAAAATCTGAACAAAGGCAGATTAGCCCTCACCCAAGAGTCAAAACAGGGCAAAGCCATTAATTATTGCACCACCCTTAGAAACTTCAACCGAACTTAGTTCAGACAACCTATAGAGCCAGCTATGACCCATACATGACCCATACACAGCCAATAGAATACATGTTGTTGCACAGGAACAGGAAATTCAAGTGCAAAGCCCAAGAGAAGGTATAAAAAACTCTCACTCTCAACTCCATGTGGTCAGCTGCCCAGAATCACACGTGCTTGATGGTTCTGCTTCACCAATAAATGGACCCTCTTTCCAATCAGCCTCCAGCCTCCATTTTGTCTCCAGTGCCTTTCTCCCAGTTTGAAACTGAACCAGATGGATATTACTTACAGTACTTACCAGGCCGAAGTTGAAGAACTATTCTTTGTGGTGACAGTTGGGTGATGTTTTCATGGTAGATGTTCTCTCTCAGAGGCCTGTCCTCCAAAATATGCTGCTTGCCTTGGGGATCCATGATCTCACTGGCAAGGCAGCCACGATGCTCCAGCTCTGGCCGAGGGGCACAACGCTCTGCATCAGATTCTCCTGCTTGCACAAAATCCTGGGAAAAACGAGGAGACAGTTGTTTGCAGTGCTGTCTTGTTTTATTTTATCCCACCATTCAGAATTCTCATAGGAGACGAGCAGTGGGCTGTTGCTCTTCCTACTCAATACCCAATGCTTTCATACCAGGGGAACAGACACTTGATGAAAAGGTACGCTTGTCTATGACCATAATAAAGATTTGATTGACTGATGTCAATCCTGATGGCAGCTTTTTAGAGACATTCTCAAATAGCATACCATCCATTGATATCCATTAGAAGGAACTAGAATTTCATACTATGACATTCATTATTTATGAATGAAGTGTTCTGAGCTAGGCTTCACAAAAGCACACGGCAGACTCCTTGTCCCAACAAAACCCCTTTTTATTACGCTAATGTGAATTCCTCTCATTCACATCCAGCAAAGTTCTGGCAAACAGTCTTTCAAGGTTAAATTTACAACCATAGACCTTATCAGGCTTGGAGAGCTGCCAGGTTGATATCTTCCAAACTCAATACTGTACAAGAAAAGACTTGGCAAGGAGTCTCTGAAAGTAACAAACAGATCGTCATACTACTGAAATGAACCAACTGTCTCATGCAAACTCCACACCCCTTTCACTCCTCTTTATTCCCTATGGAAGGGACCATTCACTATCCACCTGTGCCTTTATTCCCAAATCGGCTCTTGTTCCTTAACTGTTCCCTTCTCCTGGTAGCTCTGCGCATGCGCACATCGGGAACAGGCTCCAGCTGTTCTTTAGTTCCACTTATCTCCGATTCTGAAGGTAGCTGATAACTGTCAGATGGCCCTGGTTCCATCTCTGCCTCCGACGCAGAGCACTCATCAGAGCCTTCCCCAGACTTCAGGACTCACGCATGTTCCTTCCCAACCTCCTCACTGTCCGAACCTGTCGCCAGCTCAGCTGGCCGCTGGTGGGCCACAACATGAAGGAAAATATAGTATCCTAGGATAATGTTGCAGGATTCAATCTGACTCAGTCACCAGGGCTAGGTGTTTTGTCTTCCAAGCATTCAGACTCGTGCTGGATCCTGTCCTCAAAATATGCTGCTTGCCTTGGGGATCCATGATCTCACTGGCAAGGCAGCCACGATGCTCCAGCTCTGGCCGAGGGGCACAACGCTCTGCATCAGATTCTCCTGCTTGCACAAAATCCTGGGAAGAACGAGGAGACAGTTGTTTGCAGTGCTGTCTTGTTTTATCCCACCATTCAGAATTCTCATAGGAGACGAGCAGTGGGCTGTTGCTCTTCCTACTCAATACCCAATGCTTTCTGTTAAGTTTGGGTATTGACGAGGCAGGAGACCAGGTTAGTGACAACAGCTCTTTAATTTAGTGTGACCCAGCAAAACTCTGGAGAAAAACCTCTCCTTATATACACTTCAGCCTGAGGCTGCATCCAATCAGAAACGAGATATTTCCCGCCTAAAACTCCCGCCAAAACTTACAGTAATACATTACACTCCTTCCCTCCCAGAAGGCACTTTGCCAATATTTGCATATTACTTCTCTACGTAGTCCTGCAGGTACGTGGGGCGTCTCCTGACTCTCCCGGACCTGCGCAGTTCACTTTCTGGAGTTGAGTCGAGCTTGCCGGAGGGACTTTTCGTTCCTCTGAGCTCCTCCTCCCGCCATCCGCCCTGGATTATTCGCCGGCTCGGACCTGCTGTCCTCTAGAGGGACCGGAGGGTGTCGCTGGACTTCGCCTGACTCAGATAAGTCTCTGTTTGGTTCTACGCTTTCTGTTTGTTCTCGGCTCCAGTCAGCTGTGGGGTTAATTAAATCATAGTCAGGGCTGGTCTCGCCTAATTCTGCCTTATCGCTCAATCTGTTTCTTAATTGATCTATGTGGCGCCCAGATTCTGCCATCGTCTAGTTCCACTAGATAAGATTTGGGGCCCGCTTTGTCTATGACTATCCCCTCTTCCAGTTAGGGCCGTCGCTGTAATTATGTGCCCACACTGAGTCTCCTATGTTTAACTCTCGGATTCTATCTGGTTTTGTTTTGAACCCGTCCTGCACGTAGTTCGGTGTAGCCGGTCTAGCGGGCACCGTAGCTTCCGCCCATTAATAGCTCGGCTGGGCTGCGGCGGTGGCCACACAGGGGTCCTGTGTTGACGGTTAGGAATGCGTCGATTTGTGCCTGCCAATCGCCGGGCCGCTTCGTGATAGCGCTTCTTTCGCACCAACAAAACGTTCAGCAAGGCCGCTCGACGCAGGGTGGAACGGGCGCTGAGAGGGCATGTCGGATGCCCTCTTCAGCCAGGTACCCTTCAAATAATGCTGCGGTGAACTGTGGGCGTTATCGGACACGAGGGTGTCCGGTAGCCCGTGCGTGGCGAAAAGGTGTTTTAGTGCTGAGATGACAGCTCCAGCGGTTGTGGATTTCATTAGGATGATCTCCAGCCATTTGGAGAATGCATCCACCACAATTAGAAATGTTTGGCCGTGGAAGGGCCGCAAAATCAATGTGTATGCGGGACCAAGGGCCTTGGGGTTTCTCCCACTCCAAAACTGGGGCCGTGGGTGGTAGTGGTCTGGATTCCTGACATACCTGGCATCGCCAACCCTGTCACTGATTTCCCTGTCCATTAGGGGCCACCAGACATAGCTCCTAGCCAAACCCTTCATCCTCACAATTCCTGGGTGACCCTCATGCAGGAGTTCCAGAACTTTTTTTCTCAGCTTCTCTGGAACTACCACCCTATCCCCCCAGAGCAGGCCCCCCCCTTGCACTCACAATTCCCCTTTTTTCCTTACAAATTCCTTAAACGTCACCGCGCAGGGCCATCCCTTTGAACCCAACTGATTACAGTCCTTAAAACAACGTCCCGGTAGGAGGCCCGAGCCACTTCCTGCGATGTGACTGGGCACGAGTCCAAAGAGTCAATTAGTAGAACGGGTGTGCCCGGGGTGGGGTCCTCGATTTCCCCTGGCAATGGGCATCTGCTCAATGCGTCCGCATGCCCCAGCTCCTTTCCAGGCCGATGCTGCAGCTTGTAGGAGTATGCGGTCAAAAAAATAGTCCATCTGGTCAGTCTAGGTGAGAGTGCTACTGGCGTTGGGCGGTCGCCAGCCAGTAACCCCAATAGCGGTCTGTGATCAGTGACAATTTCGAAATCTCGCCCAAAAACGTATTCGTGAAATTTTTTCACCCCTGACACTATTGCGAGAGCCTCCCTATCTAGCTGGCTGTAATTCCTCTCAGCCGGGGACATCGTTCGTGAATAGAACGCTATAGGGGCTTCAGTGCCGTTTGGGAGTCTGTGGCTAAGTACAGCTCCTACTCCATAGGGGACGATCACAAACCAATACTAACGGCAGTCTGTTGTTGTATTGTATTAACAGGCTATCGCTTGATAGCAAACTTTTTACTGCCTCAAATGCCCTATTCTCTGACTTCCCCCACGACCAAGCAGTGTTTTTTCCAAGCAATTTATGCAGCGGTTCAGCAACGGTTGCCTTGTCTTTTAAAAACACGGCGTAAAAGTTTACCAGACCCAGGAAAGCCTGGAGTTCTGTCTTGTTTTTGGGTGCTGGGGCTCTCTTTATCGCCTTGACTTTGCTCTCAGTGGGTGAATCCTTTTTGTCTATTCTATAGCCCAAAATTCAACAGATTCGACCCCTATCTGACACTTGCTTGCTTTGACTTTTAATCCTGCCGACCTAAAATGGCCAAAACTTTCCTTAATCGCTTCCCCAGTTCTCTTAAATCTTCCCTGATACCAACACATCATCGAATAGGGTACGACTCGGTAACCCTTGTAGGAGCCGCCCATCAAATTTTGAATAGCCCGGGCCACACTCACCCGAACTGTAACCGGTGCACTTAAAGGCACCCCGGTGCGTTACAATGGTCTGGGCCTCAGCTGTGCTAGCATCTACGGGTAGCTGTTGGTACGCTTGTGCCAAGTCTAATTTGGCGAAAACTTGTCCGTGCCCTAGTGAGTGCAATAAGTGTTGCACTACTGGAACTGGGTAGGCGCTCTTTTGCAATGCTTTGTTCAAGGTAGCCTTGTAATCAGCGCAAATCCTTATGGTCCCGCCTGGTTTTATACGGGTGTCGATTCGCGTCTCCCATTTCGCATGGTCAACTGGCACTAGTATCCCCTGGCTGACTAATTTATCTAACTCTTTGTCGATTTTAGGTTTGAGTGCAAAAGGAACCCTCCTTGCCTTTAACCTAATGGGAGCTATTTGGGGGTCTAAATTGAAGGAGATAGGGGTCCCCTTGTACTTGCCTAAACGGTCCTCGAATACGCCTGCGAATTCCTCCATTAGGGCGTTTGCAGGTTGCATCCGCTCCGTGGACGCCAGTCACCCCATTCCCAACGCCTGAACCAGTCTAGCCCCAGCAAGCTTGGCAAGGTTCCTCGACTAACGTGATGGGCAGGGTCTTTCGTATGTCCCGTACTTGACCTCGACGGTCGTTGTCCCTCGAACAGGGATGCGGTTGCCCTGGTAATCCTGCACCCGGAGCCGTTGTTTCTGTAGCTTGCGCTTATGATGTGCGGCAAGGCTTTCACAAAAGTGTCCCAGGACATGATTGTGATAGCTGATCCTGTGTCTACTTCCAGTCGGCACGGTACGCCTTCAATTGTCGGGTTTGTGAAGATCTTTTCTTCGATGCGGGTAGCTGCGTGGTCTATGGTAACAGTCATTCGGTTTGACTTCGCTCTTTCTTTCCTGGCCAATCGCGGTCGCCTCGCCGATCTCGCGCTCTGATTGGCTGGTTTGAAATTTCGCGGAATGTGGGGTTTGCATCTCTGACTCAGAGCCGCTCTGATTGGCCGATTTGAATTTTCGCGGGAAGGTTGGGGTGCTCGGCAGACTTGAGCCAGGTGCCCTTCCTTTCACACCGCCGCAAATGGCGCCCTGAACTTACATCTTTGGCGCTGATGTCGCCCGCAACTTCCGCATTCCTCCGGTCTTCCTTGTCGATTTTCCGGTGTAGTGGACTTCTTCCTCCTCTTCGCTGGTTGACTCACGATAGGTTTCTTCGTGGTGGACTGTGCTCGGCTTTGCGCCCGCCATCGGCGTGAGTCGCTTTTGTAAGGTGTCTGCTGCATGGTTGGACATCTCATGGGCTCTGGCTTCGTCCAGAGCGTTTGCCAATGTCAGGTTGCTCTTGGCTAGCAACCGTCTCCTCAAACGGATGTCTCTGACCCCCCGTATAAGTTGTTCCAGCAGCTCTTCGTCCAGATCGCGGTACTGCAATGCTTGGAGGCTTGTCTCAGGGCTGCCATGTAGTCGCTGATAGACTCGCCTTCTTGTTGCCTGCGCCCCAAACTCGCATCACGAACGATTTGGACGGGGCTGGTGCGTAGTGATTCTTCAGGAGGGTCTGAAGGGTCTGCCACGACACGGAGTGTAGCGGTGTTGGCTCCGCTAGGGCTTCTGCGACGGCGATGACTGCTGACCCACAGTGGCTTATGAAGTAAGCCCGTTTGCGGTTGTCGGAGACTCCCTGTAGCTCGTTTGCCTCCAGGAAACTTTCGAAACGGGTCATATATATTCCCCATGTCTCCTGGGCAGGGTCAAACGGAGTGGGTGGCGTGTAGCCGGTCATCGCTGCATTCGCCATCACCTTGCTGGGTTTGATTCTCGTAGTGAGTTCAGCTCTGTTCTGGTGCTCTGCCTCAAGATCCCACCTTCGTCGCCAATGTTAAGTTTGGGTATTGACGAGGCAGGAGACCAGGTTAGTGACAACAGCTCTTTAATATAGTGTGACCCAGCAAAACTCTGGAGAAAAACCTCTCCTTATATACACTTCAGCCTGAGGCTGCATCCAATCAGAAGCGAGATATTTCCCGCCTAAAACTCCCGCCAAAACTTACAGTAATACATTACACTTTCATAACAGGGGAACAGAAACTTGATGAAAAGGTACGCTTGTCTATGACCATAATAAAGATTTGATTGACTGATGTCAATCCTGATGGCAGCTTTTTAGAGACATTCTCAAATAGCATACCATCCATTGATATCCATTAGAAGGAACTAGAATTTCATACTATGACATTCATTATTTATGAATGAAGTGTTCTGAGCTAGGTTTCACAAAAGCACACGGCAGACTCCTTGTTCCAACAAAACCCCTTTTTATTACGCTAATGTGAATTCCTCTCATTCACATCCAGCAAAGTCCTGGCAAACAGTCTTTCAAGGTTAAATTTACAACCATAGACCTTATCAGGCTTGGAGAGCTGCCAGGTTGATATCTTCCAAACTCAATACTGTACAAGAAAAGACTTGGCAAGGAGTCTCTGAAAGTAACAAACAGATCGTCATACTACTGAAATGAACCAACTGTCTCATGCAAACTCCACACCCCTTTCGCTCCTCTTTATTCCCTATGGAAGGGACCATTCACTGTCCACCTGTGCCTTTATTCCCAAATCGGCTCTTGATCCTTAACTGTTCCCTTCTCCTGGTAGCTCTGCGCATGCGCACATCGGGAACAGGCTCCAGCTGTTCTTTAGTTCCACTTATCTCCGATTCTGAAGGTAGCTGATAACTGTCAGATGGCCCTGGTTCCATCTCTGCCTCCGACGCACAGCACTCATCAGAGCCTTCCCCAGACTTCAGGACTCACGCATGTTCCTCCCCAACCTCCTCACTGTCCGAGCCTGTTGCCAGCTCAGCTGGCCGCTGGTGGGCCACAACATGAAGGCAAATATAGTATCCTAGGATAATGTTGCAGGATTCAATCTGACTCAGTCACCAGGGGTAGGTGTTTTGTCTTCCAAGCATTCAGACTCGTGCTGGATCCTGTCCTCAAGGAACCTGTCTCTCTCCAGAATGTGTGTAGAGAGAGAAGTTCCCTGCGGATGGGCTCCGGCACACGTCTGAAAGCTTGAAATAATAGATCTCTGATGATAGATTGGATCCTGCATTCATTATTCATTTTATTATGTCCCATTTATAGCCCTGATCTTATATTGTCTTGTGTTCAGGACCAGAAGGAGCACAATAGCTAGAAATTAGGCACCACAGTTTATAACCTGCCTGCTGAAAAAGCAGGACAGTGGAGGGATTAAAATTCAGCATCTTGAGAACGTAAACAAAACCTGCTGCTTTAAATGACCTAAAAAAGCCCACTTCCAATTAAAACATATTGCAACAAGAAGGGGTAATAAATGCAGCAGGGTTGTGATCATCTTCTTGGAAGAGGTGTATATGCAAGAAGATGGCATGTTTCCTTTAAGAACAAAACCTACTGTGAGAAAGGCAGATCCAAAAACAGTCTGTAGTTTTACACGTAGGAGACAAAGCCTACATGACTTTCTGAGCAGGGATGTTCTTAACTGACCAATAAACCAGCTTTAGAGCATTGTTTCTTAACCTTAGCAACTTTAACGCGTGGACTTCAACTCCCAGAATTCCATAGCCATCCATGGGAAAATCTGGGAGTTGAAGTCCCTACACGTTTTAAAGTCGTCAAGGTTGAGAAACAGTTTTAGAAGCTTCGCTTCTCAAGAAAAGAAGAGGAAGAACGTATGAATTTCAGCATTTACTGAAAGACAGATGAAAGGAAGGAAGTGTTGACAATGGCCACCAGATTGCTCCATCCCACAAGTCTGGCCGTCAGGAAACAGCTGACGAAGAGATGGCAAACAAACATGTATCACTCTGCTTAATGTGCAGCATTCAGTCTGGCACAGAATTGCACATTCCCCAATCAGATTTGATTCTTTTAAAATACATACATAAGTAATCCTGGCATGGGCCCAGCAGCCATCTCCTAAGAGGAAAGTGGGGGGGGGCAAGCCCTCAGAGACTTAGAAGTTGGCACCTGCAGATGGGGAAAGTCCTCCCTATTTCCCAGTGCTCTTCTTCCCCCCCACCCCCGCCCCCATCTCCCCCACTGTCAAACTGATAAGCAAAGGAGGCCTCTTCCTATCAGCTTTATTGCAGTGGTCTCCTGTTTTTCTGGGTAAAAAATAAAGAAAAACCCATGGATCCAACCGCAACTTTGCTTGCCTTTTAAACTCTGCAAGAGACCGATAAATTAACATCTTTTCAAAGAGGCTGACACCAGCTTGTCCATAAGACAGAAACAACTATACATTTGCCAAGTCCAGGTCCCTGCAGGGGAATGGTACCAACTCTTAGATTTTTCTTCTTCCTCTTTCTTGCCCTTCTTTGTACTAAGTCCTTGCTGAATTCAAAATTATGACAAGAACAATTCCCACCCCCACCTCACTTCCATTATCTTCATCTCTGGTCAGCAGTAGTGTTGGAAGAAATGTCCACCTGGGTTCAGTTCCAAGTGGGGAAGAAAGACACCAGAAACATGGAGACTGCTTGGAAAGATGGTTTTTAATAGTGGACAGGACCATGTGGTTTGAGGTCCTGGGGAAAGAAAGGAAGAGATGCTGAGAGTGCCCCAGTTTTATGCCCACTCTGGGCTTTTGAATTTGACCTTCTTTTCTGATTGGTTGTCAGACTCCCATGGGGCCATGGTGGGGCAACTCTGTAGGCTCTCCTGAGCCCCAAGCTTGGTTGACTCTTGCTGGGTGAAGATGTAATGAAAGGGCTTTTGGGATTCCTATTATGGCTCTGCCTGAAGGAGGTAGATCTTTATTATGTAGAACAGACTGGCCCAGGCCTTAATGGTCCATTGACAAAGGGTGGAGGGGGGGGCTGAGTTTCTGCCTCCCTTTTAGGGGAAATATTCTGTCCTTTAAATATTTCCCATACTATCTCATTTTCCTAGGAAAGGGGTGGGTGCTAACTTCCTACAGTAGCAATGGCAAAGGAAAGGGAACTCCTTGCCGAAAGACTTTGCTAATTCTCTGCCTATCATTCCTAATGAAAATATTATAATCATTGTTTTCTCGAATGTAAATGAATATTATTAGGAGAGGTTTTGGATGTCAGCTTTCTTTAGAACTTGCGAAGTTAGAAGACATACATTTGGGTATAAAGAGTGCTAACTAGCAGATTAGAAGAGTTGTTTTTCATTTATACTATACATGTTTGCCTACAGGTCGAATAAAATATAAACTGTTAAACAATTGTGATTGATCCTTATTTGTGCTTGGTGTCATTTTTTTCTCTTTGTCCAAAGTTCTCTACTTAATTAATTAATTGGTCTGTGTGTGATAGCTTAACTCTTCTTAGGACTTTTATCATTTAAGCAAAGATGTTTAAGAAACCAGGTTTTGCTCTTAGGTAATTTTCTGATTTGCTGCCTAGTATTATGATTTCCAAGATGCAGCATTTTGCTTCATTTTGCAAATTAACATTCACTCCCCATGGCTGACTCTGGAAATCCCATGCATTCAGTGAAATTTACTTAGTGTGCTTCAAAGAGAAAGAATAAAAAGGATACACAAAGCAGAAGAACATGGAAGACCTGCCTAAAAATATTCAAGCTGCAAGCCAGGGAATTCAACTATGTTCTATTTCCTATAGATCTGGACTAAAGGCAGAGCCCTTTCTGGCTTTTTTAAACATATGGCCTAACAGGTGACAGCCTATTGTATTTCTCTTCTACTGGAAATTCTTTCTAAGAAGGGATCTGCCAGCCAGAATTCCCTTGATTCCATTTCATGTCAGTTTTAGAAGATGAAATGAAGTTAAGTATAATCTTCTTTCTCCCATATAAGAGAGAATATTGAGTCCTCTTCTAAAAGTAGAAAAAGTGGTAGCTGCATGAAGGTCTAACAGAGACCCACTATTTTTTAAGAGTGAGCAACAGGGGTAAAATTCACTTACCTTTGCTACCGGTTCGCAAATGTGAGCACGCGCATCTCCTCCACACATGCGCAGAGCCTTCTGCGCATGTGCAGAGGGTCAAAAAACAGGATGTGATGACCTCCAGGCGGGTGGGTGGAGCTTTCCGCTGCCAGTGCTACCAGATCGTGCGATCCAGATAGAACCGGCTGATGAGCAACACATGAGTGTGGAAATCTGAGGGATACATCTGGAAATAGCATTTTTTAGGAATCGTGTGGATCTGAACTGCTCAGCACCAGAGGACCCTTCGAAGGTCATTTGAGTGTTGGGTGCAGTTGAATAGATTAAGCAGAGAAGCAGCAAAATTCTCGAAGGTTTTTGCTATTGATGTTTGTCTTAAATGCTATTCCCTTTCTGTGAGTTTCTAAGAACGCTAAAGCCCTGAGATTCCTTTCAATCCTAATTCAAAGACTCATTTCAAGTTAATTTGGCAGAGTCGATGACAAGAGTTGCAGTTATGTTTGCAGTGCTCTTTCAGAGGCAAAATGTGCTTAAAAACATGGAAAACCAAAACCAAAGAGGGAGATTTTGTAGCTGGAGGGGCGTGGGCAGATTTAAATGCCTGTGATAACTTGCAGTGGTTTTTTAAAGACTTTCTCAAGATTTCATTTCTTGAAAGGTTTAGAGAAAGCACCAAACTAAAATGAAAGAGGCTAAGTAGGATTCCCCGTGGCAAAATGCAGGGTTTCATCACTGAGTAGCAAAAATTAGAACATTTTATGTAAATTACTTTATACAAACCGCAGAATGTGTCCTGCCCTGGTAAAATATTATCTATTTCAATGCAGATAATTCCCAGCCCAGTTTGAAGTTTTCACTCACAGAACTAAAATTCTCTCTGTTTCCTTCCTCCAAAGAATAGAATAGAATAGAATAGAATAGAATAGAATAGAATAGAATAGAATAGAATAGAATAGAATAGAATAGAATAGAATTTTATTGGCCAAGTGTGATTGGACACACAAGGAATTTGTCTTGGTGCATATGCTCTCAGTGTACATAAAAGAAAAGATACGTTCATCAAGGTACAACATTTATAACACAATTGATGGTCAACATATCAATATAAATCATAAGGATTGCCAGCAACAAGCTATAGTCATACAGTCATAAGTGGAAAGAGATTGGTGATGGGAAGTATGCAAATAATACAAAGTATGCAAATAATACAAGAGCAACCAATAGATTTAAACTTAATGTTAACCGCTTTAATCTAGATTGCAGAAAATATGACTTCTTTTAACAGAATCATCAGGGCTTGGAATACTTTACCTGACTCTGTGGTCTCTTCCCATAATCCTAAAAACTTTAACCAAAAACTTTCTACTATTGACCTCACCCCATTCCTAAGAGGACCATAAGGGGCGTGCATAAGAGCACAAATGTGCCTACTGTTCCTGTCCTATTGTTTTTCTTTTCTTCTTCCTATATATATATATATATATATGCTTATACCTTCTTACATTTCCTCATATATATGTTTATATACTATATAATCTTTTTGTATGATACTTATATATATTGTTGTGACAAAATAAATAAATAAAATAAAATAAATAAATAAAATACTTCCATCATGGAATAAACGGATTCCAAATCAATGGCTTCAAGACTGGATAAAGAACAGGCTGAATAAGGAACAGACCAATTCTGAAACAATTAAAGCCTCCTGCTTTGAAATTGGGGCATTCTGGGAGTTTTGGTAGATCCAGTTGGAAACAACTCACTTTCTGTTCACATGTGCACCCAGGCACACACATGTATGAACATTTGCACACATATACATATACTAGTATACGGGTAGTCCTCAGCTTATGACCACAACTGGGTCCAACATTTCTGCCGCTAAGAGAAACATTAGATAAGTGAATTTTGCTCCATTTTTATGAACTTTCTTGCACTTTTGGTTAAATGAATCACTACAGATGTTAAGCTAGTAACATGGTTGTTAAGTGAATATGGCTTCCCCCATTGACTTTGCTTGTCAGAAGGTCGCAACAGGGGTTCACATGACCCCCCCAAGATACTGCAACCGTCATAAAAATGAGTCAGTTGCCAAGCATCTGAATTTTGATCATGTGACCATGGGAACGCTGCAACGGTTGTAAGTGTGAAAAACAGTCATAAAAAAGTTACTTTTTTCAGTGCTGTTGTAATTTTGAACGGTCACTAAATGAACCGTTGTAAATAGACGGCTACCTATAGTCTGAAAGAAAGTGATTATGAATCCTGTTTCATTTTGCCCAAGGAATGCTTCAGGGACCTAGAAGAATTTTCCAGGAGATGGATTTATTTTGTCTCCTCAGGCATGTTATATAAAAAAATAATAAAGATTCTGTACGGTGAATATTGCATCCAGCATTTCCCTACCTCTTGAAGTGGATATAAAATGAGACTGTACACAAAGCTAAAGATATTTACTAAACATATCCAGAAAAAATGGTATCCAGAAGAAAAGGGAGGAAAAGAAGGTGAGGCTCCATCATAGTTCTTATCTCTTCAGAGTGTAAAGTCATTCAACTCACCTTCAATGAATTCTTTTCCCCTTTCAAAAAGAGTTCCATACTCTCAAAGATGCTTTTTTCAAGAGGCAACTGGACTTTCTGGTTTTCCTTTGAAAACGTTTCGTTTCTCATCCAAGAAGCTTCTTCAGCTCTGTTGCCTCTTGAAAAAGCACCTTTGGGACCATCATGACCTGGATGACCGAGAATCTCCATATAAACAGTTCCATAAAACGCACCACAGTTTCAGGACTGAGGGCAAACTCGAAAAGTACAATTATTGCTTTACCACCAGGCTAATGGAGGTGAGTTTTCCCCCCTCCCAACTCAGGTCTGACAAATTGGAACACACTACCTGACTCTGGTCTCTTCTCAAAATCCCAAAAGTTTTAACCAAAAAGTGTCTATTATTGACCTCACCCCATTCCTAAGAGGACTATAAGGGGCGTGCATAAGAGCACAAAAGTGCCTACCGTTCCTGTCCCATTGTTTCCTTTCATTATATCAAATTAATATAGTTATTGAATACTTTTGCTCATATTTATGCTTATATGATATGTAGTTATTTTATGTTGTGTATATTGTTGTGACAAAAAAAATTGGATATAAAATGAGACTGTACACAAAGCTAAAGATATTTACTAAACATATCCAGAAAAATGGTATCCAGAAGAGAAGGAAGGAAAAGAAGGTGAGGCTCCATCATAGTTCTTATCTCTTCAGAGTGTAAAGTCATTCAACTCACCTTCAATGAATTCTTTTCCCCTTTCGAAAAGAGTTCCATACTCTCAAAGATGCTTTTTTCAAGAGGCAACTGGACTTTCTGGTTTTTCTTTGAAGACGTTTCGCTTCTCATCCAAGAAGCTTCTTCAGCTCTGTTGCCTCTTGAAAAAGCACCTTTGGGACCACCATGACCTGAATGACCGAGAATCTCCATATAAACAGTTCCATAAAACGCACCACAGTTTCAGGACTGAGGGCAAACTCGAAAAGTACAATTATTGCTTTACCACCAGGCTAATGGAGGTGAGTTTTCCCCCCCTCCCAACTCAGGTCTGACAAATTGGAACACACTACCTGACTCTGGTCTCTTCACAAAATCCCAAAAGTTTTAACCAAAAAGTGTCTATTATTGACCTCATCCCATTCCTAAGAGGACTATAAGGGGCGTGCATAAGAGCACAAAAGTGCCTACCGTTCCTGTCCCATTGTTTCCTTTCATTATATCAAATTAATATAGTTATTGAATACTTTTGCTCATATTTATGCTTATATGATATGTAGTTATTTTATGTTGTGTATATTGTTGTGACAAAAAAAAAATCATTGCACCCAGCGCAGGAAAAACCTCGTGTTTGCAGTACCCTGACATTTGGCGGTAAAGAACTAATTTTCATTAACACTTTTTACAGTTAAAAGTTGATGCCTCTGACCAGCTTAACCTCCTGTTTTTCCCTGTTAAAAGCCCTCAAGGCAAGAGGAAGGGGCCCCACATTTCAGCCCTGCCCCACCGAGCACAAGGCTTCCTTACAGTGACACCTTTCGAAGTCCTCAGAAAGACCACTAACCACAAAAAGATGGTCTGGTGCTAGGAGATACCGTCACGAAAGATAGTAGCTAAACACACAATACAGACAAGCAGTTGGGCAGGATGTGGTGAGTTCTTTTACTGCAACTGGAGTAGCACCTGAGGGGATTTTCCGGCCATCTCGGCGACTCTATTACCCAAAGTGGGTGGGGCTGCTTCTGCGGGAATCGGGGTTGCTTTTACTGTGGAAATGGTGGTGCATTTTTTTTTAGGAGATTATTTTGCCCAAAGAGAGACCACCCACCCACCCACCCCTTCTCTTGCACAGAGAACTTGAACTAAACAGAGATGCCAGCTGTGGGTTCTTCAAGTTTTGTCTTGAGCAGGGGTGGGCTTCCAAAATTTTAGCAAGGGGTTCTCTGCCTGGTTGCTGGATGGCCACGGCCATGGTGGGTGTGGCCTAGTCGGCTTCGTGCATCACAACGGGGGTGTGTGTGTGGCCCTCCCCAGGCTCTGGAGGCTTTTCTTGAGACTCTGGGAGGGGGAAAATGGCCTCCCCAGGCTCTGGAGGCCCTTCCTAAATTTCCGGTAGGCCCATTTTTCACCTTCCCCGAGCCTCCACGCGCGCCCTGCACTTACCTGCATCCAAAATGGGCTGTGTGGGGGACTACTGGGAGGGGTGGGGCAGGGTGGGAGTGGCCATCTAGGAGTGGGATTTGGGGGTTCTCTGAACTGCTCAGAATCTTAGCTAGAGGTTCTCCCGAACCCCTGCGAACCCCCAGCAGCCCATCCCTGGACTTGAAGTTGTACGGCTGAAAACTTCCACTATCCTGGTTCTTCATATAGTTCTTAAGAAAGGGATCTGGTAAGGAGAACCTAGCAATGGAGGAACCCAGTACAAGTAACCCTTGGCTTACAACCAATCATTTAGTGACCATTCAAAGGGTACAACGGCACTGAAAAAAAGTTGTGACCATTTTTTACACTTCTTAACACGTTCAAACGTTGTAGCATCCCTCTCCATGGTCACGTGATCCAAATTCAGATGCTTGGCTAGTGGTTCATATTTATGACGGGTTGCAGTGTCTCTGGGTCACGAGATCCGCTTTTGAAACTTTCTGACAAGCAAAGTCAATGGGGAAGCTAGCTTCACAACAATCACATTATTACAACGACAGTGATTCACTTAACAACTGTGGCAAGAAAGGTTGTAAAATGGGACATCAATAAATGTCTCACTTAGCAACATCAACTTTTGGGTCCATTATGGTCATAAGTTGAGGACTACCTGTAATTAACTTTTTCTTCTTCTGCTGCTCAGTTGTGTCTTATTTTGGGAGACTGCCTGAACAAGTGCCTGAAATTTTCTTGGCAAGGTTCCTCTGCTCTCCCCAGAAATGGTTTGTCCTTGCCTGCTTCTTAGGGTTGAGAGAGTGTGACTGGCCCAAAGTTACCCAGCTGCCCCAGGTGGGACTAGAATTCACAGTCGCCCAGTTCCCTGGTGCCTTTAACCATTACATCAAACTGATTGAGGTATTATAAAAAATATTCTCTGAATTTGCTCCTCCAACATGAAGGCCTGGGATTGGAGATGCTGTACTTCTTCAACACAAATATGGATTTTGCTATTGCTCTCCAGTGATAGTCCTCTGTTTGCATTCAGAAGTATTTCTCTAATATTAATTCGGTGTTTTTAAAGATAGGTGGAGAAGCAGTGGCAGACGACAGGAATGAATGAAGAAAAGGAAAAGATGTCTCAAAAGTGTTTTTTTCCTCAAAAGGCAAGTGGCCTTTCTTGTTTTTTTTCCTCCCTTTGAAAACGTTTTACTTTTCATCCATTCTTCAGAACCAAAAAAGCTTCTTGGATGAGAAGTGAAAGAATTTCAAGGAAAAAACCCAAGAAAGTCTACTTTGCCTTTTGGAAAAACATCTTTGGGACAATCATGACTTGGATGATTGAGGATCTCCATAGACAAGAGAACAAGGCCTTGCTTTGTAGAGGCCCCCTGCTCTGTGGTCTTGCTGCTTAGATGCATTATTTTTAGACAGTGATACTTTGAGTAGGAACGTTGCCTCTTTTTTCCTGCTTGTTGTTCTCAAAGAGCTGTAGGCCAAGCACAAGTGCAGCATCTCCAGCTTTCTCCATGCATGGCCCTGCATACATGGAGAAAGCAAAGGAAACAATTGGATTTGGGCTTGCCAGGCAGATGCAATCAGCTACACAAGGCCAAAACCAAAGACATCGGCACTACAGCCAGTAAAGTCAGTCCATATAACTCGATTCCCTGAATTTTTTTTTTAAAAAAATCCCAATCTATTAAGAATAATTAAAATAAATAAAATTGGCATTTTAAATTAGGCCTCGATGGCAAAAACTAGGCCAGCAGCCATCTGGTCTCAGCAGAAAACAAGCCGTCTGGGCTGGCCAGCCTGTTTTTGTGCTGGGGAGCAAGGAACACGATGTGCTTTTGCAGCCTCTGAGCATGTGCAGTGATATCAACTACACCAACCCAACTTTGCAGAAGCACATGATACAGGCTCATGCGGGTGGGAGGAGAGGGGCTCACCCTAGTTCAGTGATGGCTAACCTTTTTGCCGTCGTGTGCCAAAAGCGGGGAGAGCACGGGAGGGAGTGATGCGCATGTGTGCCCACACCCATAATTCAATGCCCCTCTTGCACTCCTCCCACTTTTGGCACGCAATGGCAAAAAGGTTACTGGTGGGCCCAGTAGGCTCGTTTTTCGCCCTCCCCAGGCTCCAGAGGCTTTCTTGGAGCCTGGGGAGGGCGAAAACAGCCTCCCCCACTCCCCTAAGGTCCTCCGGAAGCCAGAAACAGCCTGTTTTCTGACTTCTGGTGGGCCGGAAGGCCCAAAAATCAGCTGGCCAGCACGTGCATGTGTGATGGAGCTGAGTTAGGGCAACACTCACGTGCCCACAGATATGGCTTTGTGTTCCACCTTTGGCATGCATGCCATAGATTCGCCATCATGGCCCTAGTTGGTCCTGCTTTGTTGCAGACACTATTTTGCAAACATGGTCATGATTGGAAGATCCTTTTTTTGGGGGGAGGGGCTATCTAAATAAATTCTGGGGGACCTGAACACAGATAGTCCTCATGACCACATTTGAGCCCAACATTTATGTTAATTAAGTGAGACATTTGTTAAGTGAGTTTTGCCCAGTGGTGGGATTCGAGTAATTTAACAACCGGTTCTCTGCCCTAATGACTTCTTCCAACAACCAGTTTGCCAAACTGTTCAGAAAGTTAACAACCGGTTCTCTCGAAGTGGTGCAAACTGGCTGAATCCCACCACTGGTTTTGCCCCATTTTACAACCTTCCTTGCCAACGCTGTTACGTGAATCACTGCTGTTGTTAAGTTAGTGACCAGGTTGTTAAGCGAACCTGGCTTCCCCATTTGCTTGTGAGCAGGTCGCAAAAGGGGAACACCAGACTCTGGGGCACACAACAACAGTCATAAATATGAAGAAGTTGCCAAGCATCTGAATTTTGATCGTGTGATCATGGGGATGCCGCAAAGGTCGTAACTGTGAAAAAAGATTATAAGTCACATTTTTCAGTGCTGTTGTAACTTTGAACTTCTGTAAGCCAAGGACTACCTGTACTGGTCTGGACTCTGGAAGGGTTAAAGTGGGCTCAGAGAAGAACAGATAACAAAGAGGAATGAGGATGGCTCCCACTGGGTGTCAAGGCTGGAGGAAAAATGCTCATCCTGTTGCCTGTTTTTATGGTGCTTTATTTTGAGGAACATCTCCAAACAGGATTAGGAAAACCCCAAATCATAGAACGAAGACTTAGCCAGCCAAAGAATCACAGCCCTTTGGTAGCTTCCAACTTCCCACGGTTGCCTGGAGTGGGCAGCTGAATCTTTGCTGACTCAAAGTCTTCACACGTTGACTGAGACTGAAAGGGAAGGGGTGAATCAGAGGGCAGCCTTGCCAGTTGCCGTCTGCTGAGGTTGCTGCCTTCAAGGAAATCTTGCACCTTGGCGAAGAACGCAGCTGCCTGCCTTAGCTTCACCAAGAACTCCTCAACTCAAAAGCCCAAAGGTTCCTCCTCAAGGTTCACCTTCCAGTTCAAGTGTGGCTACTCAAGGGAGCAAATCAACCAGCCACTGGGAAGGAAGAGATACAAAGCACAAAGGCAGCATAATGTTCCGGTTTCAGGTTGCTAGAAATGTATTCTCTCTTCATCACCTCTTAGCTGGCTAGAGAAGAGAGGGTTGCAGACTATCTATCCTCTTAGCCACAAGATAAGATACCCACACCTTTCAGCTCTGGATGCTGCTCTTAGACCAAATGCATTCCAAGTCCCTCCAAGGTGGTGTTGGAAACGGGACAGGAAGGGGAACAAATGGCAAGAGAGGCTCACAAGACTCACCGGCTGCTTGCACCAGGCACAACTGGGGTGGGACTGAATGCACTCATGGCAGGAAGGCTGAGGCTGGCAGGATCCTGAAAAGGAAACACAAGCGACCACAATGAGGCCTGTCGCTCTCCCCCACCAAGTCTTCCTTCCTCTCTTCCCTGTTGTCCCTTCCCTCATTCTACTTTCCAAAGCTCCATAAGGTTGCACAGATGCCGTCTCCTTCTTCGGATCCATTTCCCGAAGAAGCCCTAAAGTGACGATCTTGTAAAGCCATCCCCTTGGAAAACGGATTGGGTGGGGCTGCCCAACAGGATTTTCAATCTGTTATTGGGCTAGTGGCAAGCTGGATTAGCAAAGAGGGGCCCTTTGAAGACTGCTGCCTGGCACCGACTTAAATTTCAAGGTTTTGTATATATTTATGGTACATGTTTATATCATCTATATCAGGGGGTCTCCAACCTTGGCAACTTTAAGACTTGTGGACTTCAACTCCCAGAGCTCCTCAGCCAGCTTTGCTCTGGGAGTTGAAGTCCACAAGTCTTAAAGTTGCCAACGTTGAAGACCCCTGATCTATATCACGGGAGTGTGAGTAATTAGTTCATTCTGGGATAAATCCTGTCACGTAGCCAAGTATAAGTTTGTCAAAAAAAAACCCAAAACCCTGTTCATTTTTCTCATCCTGATATCTTTTTTTAAAAAAAGAAGAAGAGCAGTCTTCATCTTTTAGGATATTGAAAATGAAAACTTAAATGATAACTGGGATAATTTGCACATGAAAACAACCGAACTACCATTGGTGACAGGGTCCAGATCTCCAAGCGAGACTTGCAAGCAAAAATCTGCTTTTGAAAAAGTTTCATTGTTTAGCATTCAAGTCACTCATCAAATGAATGTGTGAATTATTTAGCTGTCCAATTTATACCGCTGCCCATCTCACAAAGCAAGCCACTCTGGTGGTCCACAGCAAAAATGTCACGCATGTCTCAGTGGCCCATGGGCAATGATTAGAGAGTCCTTTCACTAAAGCCTCCATAAACTCTTTCCTAGTCTTTCTGCTTTTCTGATTCTTAATTCCTCTCCCTCCAAATATAACAGTACAAATGCAATAATAATGCAAAAGTTATCCACAGCTAATAAATCTGACAATTACCCCAGTTTGCTGACATTCTTTCCTGAACATCTCTTTCAACATGTCTTTTCCATCTTGGAAATCTCTAAATTTATTCAATGGATGCCAAGCAGTGGTGAAATCCATTTTTTTTTACTACCGGTTCTGTGGGCATGGCTTGGTGGGCCTGGTGTGGTTTGGTGGGCATGGCAGGGGAAGGATACTGCAAAATCTCCATTCCCACCTCACTCCAGGGGAAGGATATTCCAAAATCCCCATTCTCTCCCCACTCCTGGGGGAAGGATATTGCAAAATCTCCATTCCCTCCCCACTCCTGGGGGAAGGATATTGCAAAATCCCCATTCCCTCCCCACTCCTGGGGGAAGGATATTGCAAAATCCCCATTCCCTCCCCACTCCTGGGGGAAGGATATTGCAAAATCCCCATTCCCTCCCCACTCCTGGGAAAAGGATATTGCAAAATCCTCATTCCCTCCCCACTCCTGGGGAAAAGATATTGCAAAATCCCCATTCCCTCCCCACACTGGGGCCAGCCAGAGGTGGTATTTGCCGGTTCTCCAAACTATTCAAAATTTCTGCTACCGTTTCTCCAGAACCTGTAAGAACCTGCTGGATTCCACCCCTGACTGCCTCAGGCCAGTGTCACTGCATGGGTACAGGTTTCACTGAATCCAGAACAGCTACATACAACTAAGTCAATGCATGTTAGATTACATTGTGAGTGGAAAAAGTTGGGAAAGCAAATCAGTACAGAACTGCAATATGGACAAAGTTTGGAACTCTCTCTCTCCGCACGGGTCCCCACACATTACCAGTTTCAGCTATCTTCTCCCCACACGTCGTTCCTTGGAGCACAAGCAGAACCCCAAGGCTCACAGTCCATCCATCAGAAAGCATGGCCTGGAAATCAGAGGAAGGAAGAGGAAAGAAAAAAAGAAAGAAAGAGAGGGAGAGAGCAGAAGAAGAAGAAGAAGAAAAAGAAGAAGACAGAGAGATTTTTTAAAATGGCTTTCTTTCTCACCCAAAGAACAAGATGTTTGTTAAGTTCGGGTATTGACGAGGCAGGAGACCAGGTTAGTGACAACAGCTCTTTAATATAGTGTGACCCAGCAAAACTCTGGAGAAAAACCTCTCCTTATATACACTTCAGCCTGAGGCTGCAACCAATCAGGAACGAGATATTTCCCGCCTAAAACTCCCGCCAAAACTTACAGTAATACATTACACTCCTTCCCTCCCAGAAGGCACTTTGCCAATATTTGCATATTACTTCTCTACGTAGTCCTGCAGGTACGTGGGGCGTCTCCTGACTCTCCCGGACCTCGCAGTTCACTTTCTGGAGTTGAGTCGAGCTTGCGGAGGGACTTTTCGTTCCTCTGAGCTCCTCCTCCCGGCCATCCGGCCCTGGATTATTCGCCGGCTCGGACCTGCTGTCCTCTAGAGGGACCTGAGGGTGTCGCTGGACCTCGCCTGACTCAGATAAGTCTCTGTTTGGTTCTATGCTTTCTGTTTGTTCTCGGCTCCAGTCAGCTGTGGGGTTAATTAAATCATAGTCAGGGCTGGTCTCGCCTAATTCTGCCTTATCGCTCACTCTGTTTCTTAATTGATCTATGTGGCGCCTCCAAACTCTGCCATCGTCTATTTCCACTAGATAAGATTTGGGGCCCGTTTTGTCTATGACTATCCCCTCTTCCAGTTTGGGCCGTCGCTGTAATTATGTGCCCACACTGAGTCTCCTATGTTTAATTCCCGGATTCTATCTGGTTTTGTTTTGAACCCGTCCTGCACGTAGTTCGGTGTAGCCGGTCTAGCGGGCACCGTAGCTTCCGCCCCATTAATAGCTCGGCTGGGCTGCGGCGGTGGCCACACAGGGGTCCTGTGTTGGACGGTTAGGAATGCGTCGATTTGTGCCTGCCAATCGCCGGGCCGCTTCGTGATAGCGCTTCTTTGCACTCCGAACAAAGCGTTCAGCAAGGCCGTTCGGCGCGGGGTGGAACGGCGCTGAGAGGGCATGTCGGATGCCCTCTTCAGCCAGGTACCCTTCAAATAATGCTGCGGTGAACTGTGGGCGTTATCGGACACGAGGGTGTCCGGTAGCCCGTGCGTGGCGAAAAGGTGTTTTAGTGCTGAAATGACAGCTCCAGCGGTTGTGGATTTCATTAGGATGATCTCCAGCCATTTGGAGAATGCATCCACCACAATTAGAAATGTTTGGCCGTGGAAGGGCGGCAAAATCAATGTGTGCGGGACCAAGGGCCTTGGGGTTTCTCCCACTCCAACACTGGGGCCGTGGGTGGTAGTGGTCTGGATTCCTGACATACCTGGCATCGGCCAACCCTGTCACCGATTTCCCTGTCCATTAGGGGCCACCAGACATAGCTCCTGGCTAGCCCTTCATCCTTACAATTCCTGGGTGACCCTCATGCAGTAGTTCCAGGACTTTTTCCTCAGCTTCTCTGGAACTACCACCCTATCCCCCAGAGCAGGCACCCCTTGCACAGACAATTCCCTCTTTTCTTTACAAATTCTCTAAAGCAGTCGCCCGGGCGCAGCGGCCATCCCTTGAACCCAACCGATTACAGTTCTTAAAACAACGTCCCGGTAGGAGGCCCGAGCCACTTCCTGCGATGTGACTGGCCCAGAGTCCCAAGAGTCAATTAGTAGAGCAGGGGTGCCGGAGTAGGGTCCTCGATTTCCCGGCAATGGGCATCTGCTCAATGCGTCCGCATGCCCCAGCTCTTTTCCAGGTCGATGCTGCAGTTTGTAGAGTAGGCGGCCAAAAAATAGTCCATCTGGTCAGCCGGGTGATAGTGCCACTGGCGTTGGGCGGTCGCCAGCCAGTAACCCCAATAGCGGTCTGTGGTCAGTGATAATTTCAAAGTCTCTCCCAAAACGTATTCGTGAAATTTTTCACCCTGACACTATTGCGAGAGCCTCCCTATCTAGCTGGCTGTAATTCCTCTCAGCCGGGACATCGTTCGTGAATAGAACGCTATAGGGGCTTCAGTGCCGTTTGGGAGTCTGTGGCTAAGTACAGCTCCTACTCCATAGGGGACGCATCACAAACCAATACTAACGGCAGTCTGTTGTTGTATTGTATTAACAGGCTATCGCTTGATAGCAAACTTTTACTGCCTCAAATGCCCTATTCTCTGACTTCCCCACGACCAAACAGTGTTTTTCCAAGCAATTTATGCAGCGGTTCAGCAACGGTTGCCTTGTCTTTTAAAAACACGGCGTAAAGTTTACCAGACCCAGGAAAGCCTGGAGTTCTGTCTTGTTTTTGGGTGCTGGGGCTCTCTTTATCGCCTTGACTTTGCTCTCAGTGGGGTGAATCCTTTTGTCTATTCTATAGCCCAAAATTCAACAGATTCGACCCCTATCTGACACTTGCTTGCTTTAACTTTTAATCCTGCCGACCTAAAATGGCCAAAACTTTCCTTAATCGCTTCCCCAGTTCTCTTAAATCTTCCCTGATACCAACACATCATCGAAATAGGGCACGACTCCGGTAACCCTTGTAGGAGCCGCTCCATCAAATTTTGGAATAGCCCGGGCCACACTCACCCCAAACTGTAACCGGTGCACTTAAAGGCACCCCGGTGCGTTACAATGGTCTGGGCTTCAGCTGTGCTAGCATCTACGGGTAGCTGTTGGTACGCTTGTGCCAAGTCTAATTTTGCGAAAACTTGTCCGTGCCCTAGTGAGTGCAATAAGTGTTGCACTACTGGAACTGGGTAGGCGCTCTTTTGCAATGCTTTGTTCAAGGTAGCCTTGTAATCAGCGCAAATTCTTATGGACCCGTCTGGTTTTATAGGGTGACGATTGGCGTCTCCCATTTGGCATGGTCAACTGGCACTAGTATCCCTGGCTGACTAATTTATCTAACTCTTTGTCGATTTTAGGTTTGAGTGCAAAGGAACCCTCCTTGCCTTTAACCTAATGGGAGCTATTTGGGGTCTAAATTGAAGGAGATAGGGGTCCCCTTGTACTTGCCTAAACGGTCCTCGAATCGTCTGCGAATTCCTCCATTAGGGCGTTTTGCAGGTTGCATCCGCTCCGGTGGGCGCCAGTCACCCCATTCCCAACGCCCGGAACCAGTCTAGCCCCAGCAAGCTTGGCAAGGTTCCCTCGACTAACGTGATGGGCAGGGTCTTTTCGTATGTCCGTACTTGACCTCGACGGTCGTTGTCCCTCGAACAGGGATGCGGTTGCCCTGGTAATCCTGCACCCGGGCCGTTGTTTCTGTAGCTTGCGCTTTGCGATGTCGGCAAGGCTTTCACAAAAGTGTCCCAGGACATGATTGTGATAGCTGATCCTGTGTCTACTTCCAGTCGGCACGGTACGCCTTCAATTGTCGGGTTTGTGAAGATCTTTTCTTGATGCGGGTAGCTGCGTGGTCTATGGTAACAGTCATTCGGTTTGACTTCGCTCTTTCTTTCCTGGCCAATCGCGGTCGCCTTGCCGATCTCGCGCTCTGATTGGCTGGTTTGAAATTCGGCGGGAATGTGGGGTTTGCATCTCTGACTCAGAGCCGCTCTGATTGGCGATTTGAATTTTCGGCGGAAGGTTGGGGTGCTCGGCAGACTTGAGCCAGGTGCCCTTCCTTTCACACCGCCGCAAATGGCGTCCCTGAACTTACATCTTTGGCGCTGATGTCGCCCCCCGCAACTTCCGCATTCCTCCGGGTCTTCCCTTGTCGATTTTCCGGTGTAGTGGACTTCTTCCTCCTCTTCGCTGGTTGACTCACGATAGGTTTCTTCGTGGTGGACTGTGCTCGGCTTTGCGCCCGCCATCGGCGTGAGTCGCTTTTGTAAGGTGTCTGCTGCATGGTTGGACATCTCATGGGCTCTGGCTTCGTCCAGGCGTTTGCCAATGTCAGGTTGCTCTTGGCTAGCAACCGTCTCCTCAAACGGATGTCTCTGACCCCCCGTATAAGTTGTTCCAGCAGCTCTTCGTCCAGATCGCGGTACTCGCAATGCTTGGAGGCTTGTCTCAGGGCTGCCATGTAGTCGCTGATAGGCTCGCCTTCTTGTTGCCTCGCTCCCCAAACTCGTACCGTCGAACGTATTTGGACGGGGCCGGTGCGAAGTGATTCTTCAGGAGGGTCTGAAGGGTCTGCCACGACACGGAGTGTAGCGGTGTTGGCTCCGCCAGGGCTTCTGCGACGGCGATGACTGCGGACCCACAGTGGCTTATGAAGTAAGCCCGTTTGCGGTTGTCGGAGACTCCCTGTAACTCGTTTGCCTCCAGGAAACTTTCGAAACGGGTCATATATATTCCCCATGTTTCCTGGGCAGGGTCAAACGGAGTGGGTGGCGTGTAGCTGGTCATCGCTGCATTCGCTATCACCTTGCTGGGTTTGATTCTCGTAGTGAGTTCAGCTCTGTTCTGGTGCTCTGCCTCAAGATCCCACCTTCGTCGCCAATGTTAAGTTCGGGTATTGACGAGGCAGGAGACCAGGTTAGTGACAACAGCTCTTTAATATAGTGTGACCCAGCAAAACTCTGGAGAAAAACCTCTCCTTATATACACTTCAGCCTGAGGCTGCAACCAATCAGGAACGAGATATTTCCCGCCTAAAACTCCCGCCAAAACTTACAGTAATACATTACAATGTTAAAATCACCGACACAGTAGAAGCTTGGGGGAGGATCTAAGACCTAGTGGTTGAACATGTGCTTTGCATATAGAAGTCCCAAGTCCAATCCATGGCAGGTCTAAAGGTTTTTGGTTTTTTTTAAGTAAAGTATCAAAGTTGTAGGGGAAAAAATCTCTGCTTGAAAACTTGCCAATCAAAGTTGGCTATGCTGGATTAGACAGCCAAATTGTCCCATCCAAATAGACTAAAGACATTCTGACTTAGTTGGCTTTATAAATATGATTTATAAATAAAGGGACCCAACTTCAGGTATGGTAGCTTCCTAAGAATTTACCTGTCCAATTTTGAGATCCATGAATATATTTACACAGCTGGAAATGCAAAGATTCACAAGTTGTGAGATATTTCTCTCTCTCTCTCTTTCACTCTCTCTCTCTCTCTCCATCTCTCTCTCTCCATTCCTCCCTCTCCCCTCTCTCACCTAACTGTTGCATACATATAATATTCTCTGTGCTGCCACCCAGAAGGCCATATTGTGAAAAAGCATTGGGCTAATGAGGTCAATGAGGGTTTTTAAGTGCTGTTGCATCCTTTGTATGAATTAACTCACAGTAGAGCCATATTCATGGCCATATAACTTTAATAGCAATAGCACGTATATACCCTCCACCGTGTTTTACAGCCTTCTCAGTTTACAGAGTCAGCACATTGTCTCCAAAAATCTGGATCCTCATTTTAGTGACCTCGGAAGGATGGAAATCTGAGTCAACCCTTGAGCCAGTCAGGATCGAACTCCTGGCAGAGTTTGTCTACAATACTGCAATCTAATCACTGTGCCACCCAATTTCAACTTTAGTACCCTGGGAAATTAATGAAATGATGCAGAACTGCATTTCAACATCTTTTTTCTGCACAACATAATGAGTCAAAATATACATTTTAAACAGACACGTGACTTGCCTGCTTTGAGTCATTTTCTTCATAGATAGAGTTAGGAAATATAATGGAAAGTTATTCTTACGACTTGGGTCAAAGAAAATCAAAGCTAAAAAATGCTCCACCCTGTTTCCACTCAAAGTATTTTTGAAAAGAAGTGATTTTTTTTCACAGATAAAAATTAGCTAAATCGTTGCTCAACATACCACAAAGTAGAAACAAAACAAAATTTTAAAACCAAGCCAGAAGTACCGTATATGCATACTTAAAACAATTCTCACATAAATAAGTAAATTTAAAAAAACACATCATAAAATCAAAGCAACTAAAATATTCACCAGATTAAATTTTTGATTTATTTTCCCCTCTGCAAAAATGCTGCATTTTCCTCAAAATAAACACAGGGTGCTTCTTTAAGAGTAGCAAACATATTTAAGCACTTAAAAGATATGATTATCATCTGCTGAGTTGGCTTCTCTTCACAGTTTCCAATACTCAACCAGAAAAGTATTCCCTTTCACTGTTTTAATAAGGAATGCTGAAAAAAATAATTGGATCTCTTTTGCAGTGCTTGAACTGCATGGATATATGTGCTAAATAAAAGGTCTGTTACATGATTTATAACCTCACCAAACCCACAATTATCAGTAAGAGAATTGTATTCTGCATATCAAGGATTGCACTGTATTTAGAGTTCTTGTCCCGAGAGTCAAAAATCAGATTAATAGAAACAATTTTTGGAATTGCCTCCACAACTACAAGCTTCTGCAGGCTGGAAACGGAAACTTCTCTCATTTCCCATGAACCACATTACCAAGTTTCCAAATTGGTTACTTCAACACACCCATTTCTTTCCTTCAGAAAGGATTAGTCCAGCCGCATAGTGCAGTGACAATTTCTGAAAATTATTATTTCTTTGCCTTGCTAGGGCTGCAAAACAGAAGCAAAATATACAGTGGAAATGCAAGTTTTAAAAGGGGAAATTAAAAATTGAAAGAGGTTCAAGTCAAATAACAATTATTACAATTCTGGGAACATTGCTACAATTCTATTTTTAAACAATACATTGAATCTCGGCTTTATATTGTCAAGTCTTTCTTTTACATCAAAAAAGGTACAAAGTCAAAGGGTGCCACACTGTTCGGCCGATTTTGGCTACACAAATGTTACTCTAGCAGCACTTGATTTTATAAGCAACAATCCAGGAATAGCATACACAAAATTCTGAACTGAGAAATTTTAAATTTTGGGAATAGAGTTTAACACAATATTAGCATCCTTATCCTTTAATTTCTTTCCAGATATCTGATTCATGATAAGAATACTCAACCACTGTTAAGCAACCAAACCATGCATATTAATATATCTTTAAATTTATTTTATCTCCAAGATAAAGAGGGTAATTAACATTTTAAAACATTCTCTGAGGGAGCCAATAAATATGGAAAAAAATATTTTGATAAGTAGATTTTATTTTGGAATCATAGGAAATATATTTCACACTGTTAAAAGTCTGAAACTATAAATTGTTTAAAAGAGGAAATTCCAAATTTCTATCCCAGTTTTTATATGAACTTTGCTTAATTGCGTCATGTTTTAAATTGTCAGTGAAACTGAATTGTTGATTTAATCTTTTTTAAAAATTGTCTAGTGTATTCAAAAGTATGAGTTTCTGAGGTAAGCCAATACATCTAGTCCAGAGAACGTAACAGATATTCTACTCAGTGTATTGCCATTATCTTTGACAAATTATATAAATTTTGTTTGTAACTTTTCAAAAGTTTTTGAAAGTGCCATTAACCATTAGTTAATTTATTGGCTGCTTCTGGGATTTATTTATTTATTTATTTCATCTTATTTATATAGCTGGCCATCTCACAAGAAATGATGGGCTGCGATGAAATGAAAGGGACATATCTTTTAAAAACAGCTAGCATTTCAATATAGAAGAATGACCAGTTGCCTTGTGCAGACACAAGAACCATTTCACCAACATTAATTTAAAATGCAATGCAGCCTCCTTAAGGATGAAGATTTGCAAAGCATAGCCCAATAAACCACTTCTCCTATCAGTCCCAATATTGTTGCGTTTCCAAAGGCGTGTAAGTAATTTGTCTGACTATTAATCAGAAGGAAGCACAATTCAATTGTTCTTCTCCTAGCTTGTTTGGAAACAAAACAAAAAACAAAAAAACCCAGCCCAACTCTTATGAAAGCACCCTCAGAAATTAATTCTCCCCTTATATCATGCATCTTATCCACAGGTAAATATGCGACTGTAAAAGAAGTGATTTAACAGTCACACTTGCTTTTCCTGCTCCACCCTACCCAACAGGAAACAATACAGTAGGCTGAATTTGCAAAAATGTCTTTTAAAGGTAAATGATTCTTTTAAATAAAGATGAAAGAAACAGATAACCTACAAAACCTGAAAGTGTAATAGAACTGTACAACACCAGGGACTATGTCGATTTTGTTTAAAGAGTGAGCAAATAAAGGATGCCAAGTTGCGAAGAAAAAAGAATTAAATCAAAGCTCTGGATTCTAAAATCTGGGTTTTAAAGTGAGTCAAAGAAGCACCAACTGTTTAGACATTGGTCTATACATATGGCAGCAACCATAGAGAGAGCAATTATACAGGAACCTTAACCTTTTACAGTTAGAAAAATTAATCAGTGGAATGGTTTGCCTCCAGAAGTTTATTTATTTATTTTATTTATTTTATTTGTCAATCATATATAAGATAACAGGTAAAAGTATAAACATAATTTGGATACATGAAAAGAGTAAGTAAAAAAGGAATATTAGGACAGAGATGGTAGGCACGCGGGTGCACTTATGCACGCCCCTTACAGACCTCTTAGGCATGGGGTGAGGTCAACAGTAGACAGTTTAAGGTTAAAGTTTGGGGGTTTGGGGAAGAAACTACAGAGTCAGGTAGTACATTCCAGGCACTGACCACTCTGTTACTGAAGTCGTATTTTCTGCAATTGAGTTTGGAGCGGTTTACCTTGAGTTTGTATCTATTATTTGCTCATGTATTGTTGTGGTTGAAGCTGCAGTAGTCATGGACAGTTGTGGTTGCTCCATCACTGGAAGTCTTTCAAGAAAAAAACTGGACAACCATTTGTTTGAAATGGAATCGGGTCTCCTGCTTGAGCTTTGGAGTAGAAGACCTAGAAGGGGTTTGGACTAGAAGACCTCCAAGGTCCCTTCCAACTTTGTTATTCTGTTAAGTCCTTTTTTTTTTTTACTTATGAAGGACTTTACACTATGGCATGACAGTGCTGTTGTTATTATTATAAAAAAACCCATGCATTTATCATTTAAACTGCTATCCTTCTGCCATTTAGTAGATAATAAATGAGCAATGTAGATTCAATTCATCTGAAGCAGTGCAGAAATTGTTTAGCTTGCCCAGTTTGGGAAATAATGCATGTGCGGTTCTGAAGACTCTTTAAATACATGCCTAAAAGCTCAGCTAAAACTGCTTTTGGTGTTAATTTCCGTTGCATTGGCTTTCCGATAAGTATTTTGCTTGAGGTTAGTGGATGGTAACAGATGATACCACAGCTCACACCTGTTGTGGCATCAAAAACAGAGGGGTGTGACGATATTTCCAGACCAAGAAGATTCAACATGTATCAGGGTTGGGTTTTTTTGAGGTCTGAAAATAAAACTCTAATTGTTGTTTTTGTATATATATTAATTTCAGACACAACATGTAACCACATATAGTTCTCTGTGGTTCTAGAGCCATTTTCAAATAGTCCTTTAAGAATAACATCAAATTATTTCACCTTGGGCTACCTATTGGATTAAAACACGTTCTTTTCAAATAAACATATACAAGTTTATTATTTACGAAAATACTATAGACTCCAAAGTTCAGTAATAATGCTTCGGGCAGAAAAACAGAAAAAGGAATATTTTAAATGATGATGAATTAATAGAATCTACAGTTTAAAAGAGAAGAAAAATATAGAACAAATTAGAACAAAGAGAGTTCATATGGTTATTACCCAGTGAGGTATTAATAGATGGATGATGATGCTTTTAACATTATATAGAACATTTTGTTCAAAGAAGTTTTCTTCTGCCCCTTTCCTCTTTTTTTCTCCCCCACCTGGGATTAATTTACATTTTCTGCCACTAGATATAAAGTGCAAACACACCTTGCTTGGGTTTTGATTTATGCCTTTTTGAAATGAATAGTATTTAAGCATGCTATTCATCCTTTAAAATCTCACCAGCTTTCAGAGATAGTGTGTTTTCTGAATTCTACTCATTTTTTAAAAACTAATCTAATCAGGTGCCTCAAAATATGATGGGCCAGCTCTTGATTATGCTGGCTGGGAAATTTGGAGGCTTTTTTAGGGTCAGTGTATCTGGAGATTAAAACGGTGACATAAATGGTAGATAAATCACCCAGAGTCACCTTATAGGGCAGATGGGTGGCATAAAATTTTAATAAGTAAATAAAATAAATAATGATCATACATTTTATGAATGTTAAAAGCTTGGCTTTTTTTTCTTAGTTTGGAAAACAGGGGCTTAGAACGGATGAAAAGAGGATGATTAGTAAATATTTATGCAAAGCTGCTTTAATATAAGGTTTGTTCTTTGTAAGTCCCCTTGCCCTAGATTCATAAGATCAAGCATAAATGTTGAAACTCATCTTTGCAGTTCAAGAAACTAGGAGGGTCTTCTGAGATATGTGTCACACCCCATTCAGCAGGCTCAACTACCTCTTATCCGACCATTGCCTAACCTAGGTTGTTTCACTTTTTGGTTAGTTTCCATCCATTGCTTCTTGTCCTACCTTCAAGTCCTTTGGAAAAGAAGTCAAAAGAGGGATGTGGCATTGTAATGCAAGGACAAGTACAAAAAATGGAAAGAGGGACACACAACTAAGGCAGAATATCAGCAGATAGCCAGAATTTGCAAAGACGAAGTCAGGAAAGCAAAGGCTCAGAATGAACAAAACTTGTAACAAAAGTCAAAGATAATTAAAAAAAAGTTTCTTCCAACATATAAATAACAAGAAAAAAAATCAAGGGGACAGTTGGTCCACTAAAAAGAGAAGAAGACAAGGAAGTAACAGGCAACAGAGAGAAAACAGAGTTGCTTAACTCATTTTTTGCATCAGTCTTCATGCAAAAAGAAACTATAGCTCAACCTACCAAAAACATAACTGTAAATAAAAGTTAAAATAAGCAAAAAAAATAGTAAGAGAACACCGGTCTGATTTTGATGAATACAAATCACCCATACCTGACCAATTACCTCCCAGAGTTCTAAAGGAGCTGGCAGATGTCATCTCAGAACCACTGTACCACATTTTTCAAAAATCCTGGAGCACCAGGGAACTATCAGAGGACTGGAAAAGAGCTGATGTGGTTCCCATCTTCAAAAATGGGGAAAAATCAGACCCAGGAAACTACAGACCAATCAGCCTAACTTCAATACCCAGGAAGATATTGGAAAAGATAATAAAAAAACAGATTTGCCAACATCTAGAAACGAGTAAAGTAATAACTAGCAGTCAGCACGGGTTTGTTAAAAACAGATCATGCCAAACCAATCTTATTTCATTCTCCACTAAATTAGTAGACCAGAGAAATACTGTGCACATAATATACTTAGACTTCAGCAGCAAGGCATTCAACAATGGGATAGATAGCATCACCACCAGATGGATTCGTAACTGGCTGACAAACCATACTCAACGAGTAGTCCTTAATGGATCAACGTCTACATGGAGGGAAGTAAGCAGTGGGGTACCACAAGGTCCCATCTTAAGCCCAGTACTCTTCAATATCTTAATAAATGATTTAGATGAAGGAACAGAAGGAGAACTTACCAAATTTGCAGATGATACTAAGCTGGCAGGAATGGCCAACAACCTAGAAGATAGGCTCAAGATCCAGATGGATCTTGACAGACTTGAACACTGGGCCCTATCTAACAAAATGAAAATCAATGCAGAGAAAAGTAAAGCCTAACACTTAGACAAGAAAAACCAGAAGTACACATATAGACTAGGTGAAACCAGGCTTAATAGCAGTAACTGTGAGAGGGATCTTGGAGTCTTAGTGGATAACCAATTAAATATGAGCTAGCAGTGTGCAGAGGCAGCCAAAAAAGCCAACACAATCCTGAATTGCATTAATAGAGGGATACAATCAAGATCAAGTGAGTTACTAATACCACTCTATAAAGCCTTAGTAAGACCACACCTAGAATACTGCATCCAGTTTTGGTCACCACACTATAAAAAAGATGTTGAAACTCTAGAAAAAGGGCAGAAAAGAGCAACTAGGATGATATGAAGAACGGTTACAGGAACAGGGCATGGCTAGTTAGGGAAAAGAAGGACCCGGGAGACATGATAGCAGTGTTCCAATACTTGAGGGGCTGCCAACATAGAGGAAGGGGTCAAGTTATTTTCCAAGGTACCTGAAGGCCAGACAAGGAATAATGGATTGAAACTGATCAAGAGATTCAACCTAGAAATAAGGAGACATTTTCTGACAATGAGAACGATTAACCAGCGGAACAGCTTGCCTTCGGAAGTTGTGGGAGTTTCATCACTGGAGGCTTTCAAGAAGAGATTGGACTGCCATTTGTCAGAAATGGTCGTAGGGTCTCCTGCTTGGGCAGGGGGTTGGACTAGATGGCCTACAAGGTCCCTTCCAACTCTGTTAATCTAATCAAAAAAAGAGGTGTGGCTTGCATCACAGTGCCATTTCTTGCTTTTTTTTTAAATACCCCTCACCCTTGTGCTGCTGCCCCCATGCTTGCAAGCTCAAGATAGGTTATATTCTGTATGACTCTTATATCACTGCCTTATAGTCCTTGTATTTCCTGGCAGTCCCACTCAAGACTAACCAGAATCAGCCCTGCTTGGCTTCTGAACTTCTGCAAGGTCAGTCAACCATTGTCAGCATGCAATGCCTACCTTGTTATATTTAGCAACAGGAACTTGTCCCGATCTTTTATGGGGCTCTGATCCACAACTGGGTTTGCTAGATTATTTTGTTTATTTAAACCTGGGAACACAAAAGTGAAATATTGCACTTTGAATGGTCAGATTGAACATGTCCAATCTGTCCCTGCTGTTTTCAAATTCAATGAAGACCCAGGAGATATTTAAAAAAGAAAGGCAGACAATTTGAATCTCTGGAAACAAATAAACAAAAAAAATAACTTTGCTAAATGGGTGAAAACCAGAGAAGATGTTTTGTGAATGAGAAAATAGAATAGAATAGAATGTTATTGGCCAAGTGTGATTGGGCACACAAGGAATTTGTCTTGGTGCATAAACTCTCAGTGTATGTACAGGCAGCAGAAACCACCCTACTTGCATTATGAAACATTGTTTATGAAAACTGCTGTGAGAAAAGTGAAATACCCTTTTTCAAAAATAGAGGTCTATCTGAGGCTATTATCATTATGTGTCAGTTCTGGGGAAAGGATAGAAAGAGGTGTGTCCAATTACAATGTTCCTCATTTTATCATCCTGATTTTGAAGTGACAGGATGATTAAAAGGGTGAAATGGAAGATGTGATCTTTTGATCTTGAAGCAGTACGTGGAAACGGAGAATTACTTGTTCTCTTACATGTTATCTACTGTCTGAGATCTGTGACTCCAAAATTGCCCAAAACAAAACTCTTTGGGATGATGGAAGCATAAGTCCTACCACATCATTACTCGTCTCCCTTATCTCTAAAATCACTTCAAACACAACAAATAAAATGAATAATTAATGATTGAGTAAAAACAAGATGCTCTCTGAAGACAGATGAATATTTCACAAGAGAAAAATGTCATGATTTTTCACTTTACGTCTCCACATGCAACTAAGCAAATCTGCCTCTTTCTGTGAAAGCAAGTTCATCCTTAAAAACCGTAATTCTGATTATTTAGTCAATGTAAGCCAAAATGAGTCAAACTCAACAGGCCCCAAAAATTATTCCAAAGAAATGCTTGACTTGTAAGGAAAGAGGGTTCTTTCCACACCCCAGACACACTTTGTCAAATACATCCAGTTCAGTGGTGAAATCCAATTTTTTTTACTACCGGTTCTGTGGGCTTGGTGGGCATGGCAAGGGAAGGATACTGCAAAATCTCCATTCCCACTCCACTCTGGGGCCAGCCAGAGGTGGTATTTGTGGTTCTCCGAACTACTCGAAATTTCCACTACCGGTTCTCCAGAACCTGTCAGAACCTGCTGGATTTCACCCCTGATCCAGTTGGGTTTACCCTCTCTAAAAGGACTAAGTCACTCACCACATCTCCTTGTTGCTTTGGTTATAGCAGAAATAAATCCAGTTGTGTTCTTATTATTAGTCAAACAAACGACACTTGAATTAGGTTTCTTTTCTCGTGCTTCCTCTACTGAAATTTCTAGAAGACCTCACTCAGGAGGTCACTCCAGAGCATGAAAGGGTGTGTGTGCATTACAGGAGGCTCAGCCAATCTCATTGTACACATGTTGTCCTCTGACAATAAAGGTTTGAATTGAATTGAATTGAATTAGAATAAATTGTAGCTAATTGCCCTGTTTGATTCAATATGCTTTATTTTCTTCCTTTAATCAACTAGCTCTTTGACCCAATACAACAGGGTTTCCCAACCATGGCAACTTTAAGATGTGTGGATTTCAACTCCCAGGATTCTCTAGCTAGTTCACACATCTTAAAATTGCCAAGGTTGGGAAACCCTGTAGACATGTTGTACTCTGACAATAAAGGTTTGAATCAGGGGTGAAATCCAGCAGGTTCTGACAGGTTCTGGAGAACCTGGAGTGGAAATTTTGAGTAGTTTGGAGAATCCGCAAATACCACCTCTGGCTGGCCCCAGAGTGGGGAGGGAATGGAGATTTTGCAATATCCTTCCCCCAGAAATGGGGTGGGAATGGTGATTTTGCAATATCCTTCCCCCAGGAGTAGGGAGGGAATGGAGATTTTGCAGTATCCTTCCCCTGCCATGCCCACCAAGCCACGCCCACCAAGCCACGCCCACAGAACCGGTAGAAAAAAATTTGGATTTCACCACTGGTTTGAATTGAATTGAATTAGGATAAATTGTGGCTAACTGCCCTGTTTGACTCAATATGATTTATTTTCTTCCTTTAATCAACTAGCTCTTTGACCTAATACAACAGGGTTTCCCAGCCATGGCAACTTTAAGATGTGCGGGATTTTCAACTCCCTGGATTCTCTAGCTTGTTCACACATCTTAAAATTGCCAAGGTTGGGAAACCCTGCAGTAGAAGGCACAGAGGAAAAAGAGCAAGTAGAGAAGCCTCCCAAAAAATCTGAGCTAAGAAGTTATCTTCAATTGTGTGCATGTATACGTGTGTGTATTTATAACTGTCTGGTTTACTTCTGCAACCCAACAAGACAGACACAGACTTCAGAGGATAATTAGAACTGCAGAAAAAACAATTGCTATCAACCTGCGTTCTATTGAGGACCTGTATACTGCACGAGTCAAAAAGAGGGCTGTGAAAATATTTATAGACCCCTCGCATCCTGGACATAAACTGTTTCAACTCCTACCCTCAAAACGACGCTACAGAGCACTGCACACCACAACAACTAGACACAAGAACAATTTTTTCGTGAATGCCAACACTCTGCTAAACAAATAATTCCCTCAACACTGTCAAACTATTTACTAAATCTGCATTACTATTAATCTTCTCATAGTTCCCATCACCCATCTCCTTCCACTTATGACTGTATGACTGTAACTTTGTTGCTTGCATCCTTACGATTGATATTGATATTGTTTCCTGATTGCTTATTTGTACCCTGTGACTATCATTAAGCGTTGTACCTTATGATTCTTGATGAATGTATCTTTTCTTTTATGTACACTGAGAGCATATGCACCAAGACAAATTCTTTGTGTGTCCAATCACACTTGGCCAATAAATAATTCTCTTCTATTCTATTTTCCTCCTGAGGGTCAACTACCATGATCATTAAAAAAAAATCAATAAAATATTTATCTGCCACTAACAGGCTAGAAATGTGCTTTTCCTACATCTGGTCCTCTTTTTTTAAAAAAAGGGAAGACAGTGGTACTTCCTGATGGTAAAAGACATCCTAGCCTAGAACTAGAAAGGGGCCATTGCATTCTATTAAATTAAATTCTAAACAATAAATCAATAAACCCCAAAAATCAGTGAAGAATCTGGGCATTTCCAAAGAAAAGATCTGCTTCTCACTTCACATTTTAAAACTTGAAATAGAACCGCAGCTTGAAATTTCCACTGCCAGTTAGTAAAAACACACAGCCCAGCTTCCAGTTGCATGGGTTTCCTGCTGCCCTCTAAGAGTGTTGATGGATTGGGGCTCTGATGAACAAAGGTAGCCATTGAGCTCTTTGTATGTTTCACAGAACTTAGTACAACTAAGCTAAAGAACTGCAGATGCTGGCTTTGCATTGAAAGAATAGATACAGGAAATATAAACATCCAGTTTGATTATGAAAACAATCACAGCTTTCCTTCGCATTATATCTTTGAAAAAAGGACAGGAAAACAACTGCAAATTTAGAGAACAGAATTGCATTTGCACGGACACCACACACTCAAATATATACAGACATAGACACCCATACACCCCACACAACAATAGAAAATAACTTTGTAGCTGATTGGGCATTATAGCCCACCTAATGAGAAACAATCTCAAGGAAAAAGAAAAAAAAGTTGGATTTGAACCTAGATACTTTATCAACAGATTAACAGTAACAGAGTTGGAAGGGGCCTTGGAGGTCATCTAGTCCAACCCCCTGCTCACGCAGGAGACCTGGTACTAGGGATTTGAATCGCCAAACTGCCAACCTTTCTGACTGACAAGCTCAGTGTCTTAGCCACTGAGCCACCTAGTTTGATAGATTTGATATGCTATATCCCTAAGACAGTGGTGGGATTCAAATAATTTAGCAACCGGTTCTCTGCCCTAATGATTTCTTCCAACAACCAGTTTGCCAAACTACTCAGAAAATTAACAACTGGTTCTCCTGAAGTTGTGCGAACTGACTGAATCCCACCACTGCCCTAAGAGTGTTCGAAAACTGCAGGGCAGAATTCAGGTTGGGGGATATCGCTTGTGTATTTTTCAGCAAGAGCTTGGTATGAGAATTTGACACTTAGATTGTTCTGTACCATGATTTCCCTCCGCCTCCCCGCCCAGCTCAGAATCTTTCAAAATTCCTCAATCTCAGCAAAATCATTTAAAATTTGGGTAGATGCTTCCCTGCTGCTTTTGTTAAATAGTTGGAAGTGGGAAAACTGCACTGTCACAAACTATATTCAGATCAGTCTCCACCCAGTCCTATACTAACCCATTACTGCAGGTGGGCATATACAGTAACTTGTAAGCACGGAGGCTTCTTTCCAGAAACCAACCATTTAAAGAGTTGGGAAGCCAAGTCATTCTTTAAAATAGTCATATATTAATCTTCTCATCATTCCCATCAGCCATCTCCTTCCACTTATGACTGTAACTTTGTGGCTTGTATCCTTACGATTGATACTGATATTGATTGTTTCCTGATTGCTTATTTATAGCCTATGACTATCATGAAGTGTTGTATCATTAAGTGTAAAATTTGTACCCTATGACTATCATTAAGTGTTGCAAGTGTTGTACTTTAATGAAGGTATCTTTTCTTTTATGTACACTGAGAGCGTATGCACCAAGACAAATTCCTTGTGTGTCCAATCACACTTGGCCAATAAAGAATTCTATTCTATTCTATTCTATTCTATTCTATTCTATTCTATTCTATTCTATTCTATTCTATTCTATTCTATTCTATATTCTTTACATATAAGGGTGTTGAAGCTGTCCCTGACCTCATGCTTTTTCATTTTTACACCCCAGAGCTGAAAAGTATGACATGCCAAGAGGAAGAGAAAGTAGCGGGGTGGGGAGGAGAGGGGGACTGATTTACAGTAAGGTGATAATTCATCGGCATGTACTTCCCTTCCTTCTTTGGACCCCGTTCTGTGATTGCCAGCTACTGCCTAGCGTGACTGTGCCATTAACAGCAGTGAGCATATAGCAGCCCTTCATGGAGTATTATTGGTGGTAGGTATTTTTAAAGAAGAAAAACCACTGCCTCAGAAATTCATTTTTGAGATTCTCAAACAGTGATGCCCTTCAAAAGTACAAAAGCCGACCCACAGCAGATAGCAGTTGCATTGACTTCTCCCCTTCAGTTTGAGACAAAAATATTTCCACACCTTGCATATAAAAGCAAATAAACAGACCAGAATTACAAGGAGAACTTACCACATTCCACCCCTTGGTACACCTGGGTCTTAAGAGCTGCTTGGGACAGAGGGATCTGCCTGGACAGGTGGAGGAACAGCCTTAAGACTTGTTTCCTAGTTCAAAGGAGCAGTAACCAAGTTGAGCAGAGACTTCCTCCAGTTCTCAGTTCTGCTGGTGCATGCATCTTTCCTTATCTTCTATGGGCGAAGAAGAAAGCAGAGAGGTCACACAGAGGGACAGCCCTGTCCTTGAACCAGCTCCACGGAGGGAACTAAGAGCTGAACAGAGAACAAGAAAGAGTTGGTGATGGGAGGAAGTTTAACAGATGAAGCTTTTCATGGCCAAGGGAGAAGCGTGACTTAACACAGCCCCATACTATCTCTCTTCCCCAATCTGTGGTCCTGTGGTTTAGCAATGCTGGTGGGAATATGCATATCTGGAGGACATCAAGAAAGCTCTTTGCTAACTATCAGCTCATGATCACACGGGGCTACCCGGTTTGTTTTTTTAAAAGGCAGGCAACAGACTGGCAAAATTCTAGGTTGTGAAAAGCTTTGCCTGTTGAATAGCAGTCTGCCACTGGCAATTGTTGAGGATAATCCATCAAATCCACCTCTTGGTTTATAATGCAAAAGCTTCCTATTCTTCCTAGAAATGTCATCAAATCTTCCCACAGCTATACAGTTACATTTAGTATATCAACTTTCCTTCCCCCAGAAAATTCATCTGCATGGTTCAAAAGAACTAAACAATTTTAGAAAATGAGAAAGCAGTGGGTGGGTAGAGCTATATTTGTGGCAATTACCATGACAAGAAACAATACTTTTTTACCATCTGATTATGAAAAAAAAACCTCAACCCGTGTTTCCTAAAAACTGCCCAAACTTAGCCACTTTGACCATCTCAATTGTGCCCATGTACAATTTCCTCTTTTTTATTTCATCTTCATTATAGTCTTTGAGGGGGGGATTGATCTCAAGACCTAAAATGGACACCTAACATCAAAAACATCATCAAATCAGCACAACAAAGAATGTTCTTTCTGCACCAACTCAGAAAACGTAAACTGCCCAAGGAGCTGCTGATTCAGTTCTACAGAGGAATTATTGAGTCTGTCATCTGCACCTCTGTAACTGTCTGGTTTGGTTCTGCAACCCAACAAGATAGACACAGACTTCAGAGGATAATTAGAACTGCAGAAAAAAACAATGGCTACCAACCTGCCTTCCATTGAGGACCTGTCTACTGCAGGAGTCAAAAAGAGGGCTGTGAAAATATTTACAGACCCCTCGCATCCTGGACATAAACTGTTTCAACTCCTACCTCAAAATGACATTATAGAACACTGCACACCAGAACAACTAAACACAAGAACAGTTTCTTCCTGAATGCCATCACTCTGCTAAACAAATAATTCCCTCAACACTGTCAAACTATTCATATTAGGCTTCATTACTATTGCTATTGGTCTTCTCATCGTTCCTATCAACCCTCCTCCGCCTTATGACTGTATGACTGTAACTTGTTGCTGTATCTTTACGATTTATATTGACTGTATCCTAGTATGATTCAATTGCTTATTTGTACTCTATGACTATCATTAAGTGTTGTACCTTATGATTCTTGACGAATGTATCTTGTCTTTTTATGTACACTGAGAGCATATGCACCAAAGACAAATTCCTTGTGTGTCCAATCACACATGGCCAATAAAGATTTATAATCTAATATCCAAAACACCCTTAATTGTATCAATATGGAAGTTTGTTTTTTTATCAGAGCAACCTGGTCTACCCAAATATGGGTCACAAGAGATAAATAGCTTGAAATAGATCTATACTAGTCTCCCTTTATTTCTTTGTCGGTAAATAAAAATTTAACACAAAAAAATAGTTTGTCGCAAGAGCAACTGCCTGTGAAGGCTCCTGGATTGGGGCTGAAAGGCAAAAGGAGAAGCAGTATTGCTCCGTCCCATATTTGGGTAGACCAGGTTGCCCTGATTAAAAAAAAAAAGAACATTTAATCTCTCCCCTGACTATAGCTGACAAAGTGAGGAGAGCCTGTGGCTTAGAGGTTAATACATCTACCTAATATGTAAGTAGCCAGGGTTTGAACCCCATAAGGGTATGGCCAGCTGACTGGAGCTAATTAGCTTGAAATAGATCTATACTAGTCTGCCTTTGTTTCTTCATTGGTAAATATAAATTTAACACAATATGGAAGATATTGCTTAAAAAATACATAAAGGGTATCACTATTCAGGTCTGCCTTAATGCCACACAATGGGCTTATATTCAGAAGCATGCTTATTTTTATTAATTAATTTGTTAGCTTTATCTATTTATCTTTAGGAGATCAAGGTGGGTATGTAGCCAGTTTGGTCTAGTGGTTAAGGCACCAGGCTAGAAAGCAGGAGATCATGAGTTAAAGTCCTGCCTTAGCTATGCAAGCCAGTTGGGTGACCTTGGGCCAATCATTCTCTCTCAGTCCAACCCACTTCACAGGATTGTTGTTGTGGGGGAAATAGGAGACAAAGGTGTGTTTGGTATGTTCGCCACATTGAACTATTTGTAAAAATAATAACGGCAGGATATTAATAAATAAAATAAAAATTTCTTTAACAACAAAGTAGGCTGAACTGAGTGACTGGTTCAAAATTTTACAGTAAGCTGAGGTAAAGCAAACCTGTCTCTTTCCTGGTGTTGTTTTAACAGTTTTTTTTAAAAATAAATAAATCATTTTTATTAAAAGAAAATTTTGCAAAGATTTTAAAAAGTACAGAGTCATAGAAAGATGAAGAAGAAATTTTAAAAGGACAAAGATTCTAAAGGGTAAAAGAAAATGTGAAGAATAACAAAAAAAGAAAAGAAAAGAAAGAAAAAGATATCTAAAGAAGTGACTTCGGATCTTCTTTGCTGCAGTTACAAACATAGCAATGGCCATTTCCACCTACCTATATTGCATATCAGAGTTCTCTTCTTCCCATAAACAAACCTCTTAAATCAATAAATCCTGAAATCTGCAGGTCATTTTTATCCATCTCCAGCCAAAAAAAAAAAAAAAGTCTGTAGTTTTATAAAAGCAGTTCTTCCCTCCTTAATCCAACAAGACCACTGAGCCCTTTCTGCAAACTCAGCCATTTTCACAATCCATGCCTCCATTATTGGTGTTTCTGTAGTCTTCCGTCTTTGTGCATACAACAGCTTCACTGCAGTCACCACATATATAAATCAATCACCCATGAGATTTTTCTAGCTGAGTGTCGGTAAGAGAAAAGTTCTGGTTTCATCAGAATGTTAATTTTTTAAATTCTATGTATTGTGGAATATATATTGGCGTCCGGTTATTTTTTTATTATTATTATTATTTTTTGCTTTTTCACAAAAGTCCATGATTTTAACATTCTGACTGCCACACCAGACTTGTTCTCTGGTGTGTGAAATTGGAGTTACCATGAGGAAAATAAATAAAGTTTCAGCCTATGAAGTGCATCTAAGAAGTGTCTCACGGGATTCAGGGAGAAAAAGGATGAGAAAGAACAGAATTGAAAAATGAGTTTTCGAAAGGGCAAAAGCATGCCTTGTTTCACAATGAATATAACGAAGTCAGGTATTTGTTTCCCTGATTCGATCAGCTTTCCCCACCACGGCATCCTTCAAAGGTTTTGGAGCACGGCTCCCATAATCCCCAGCTAGCTGATTCAAAATTATGCTGAGTCTTTGCCCAGAACACTTAAAAGACACCAGTAAGGGAAAGGTGTGAATATACTGATTAATTACATCATTGTGTACAGATAAAATCAAGAATTAGATCTGTGTCCCAAAGTAAAACAAGCAACAAGCATCAGACTTGCAGACAATCTCATTTGAAGCAATAAATGTTGCTTCATGTGACTACAGCCAGACCAGGGGTGAAATGCTCCCGGTTCAGACCGGATCGGCTGATCCGGTAGCAATGGTGGCGAGTGGTTCGGAGAACCGATAGCAAAAATCCCTGCCCCCCCCCATGCCCAGCTGAGCCACATGATCGTCAGAGGCTTTTTTTTTTTACTTTTAAAACCTTTTTTTTAACAACTTCTTTGGCTGAAGAGGTTGTAAAAAAATGCTTTTAAAGGGTTAAAACAAGGCTCTGACGATCCCAGCTGAGGTGCCTGATCATCAGAGGCTTTTTTTTAACTTTTAAAAGCATTTTTTAAAAGCTTTTTTAGCTGAAGCCTGCTAGGCAAAAAATGGGGGGGGGGTTATGAAGAGAGAGAGAGAGAGGGAGCGAGGGAGGGAGAAGGAGAGAGAGAAAGAAAAAGAAAGAAAGAAAGAAAGAAAGAAAGAAAGAAAGAAAGAAAGAAAGAAAGAGAAAGAAAGAAAGGGGGGAAGGAGGGAGGAAAAAGGAGAGAAAGGAAGGACTACAAACCTGGCACTAGATGCAGCTTCAGAGGATAATCCAGGGCTGGAAGGGACCTGGAGGTCATCTAGTCCAGCCCTGCTCCAGTAGGAACTTGTTAGTGAGTTTCAGTCTTTTGATCCCCCAGTCACATAGCCACCCCCATCCAGTCACATGACCCCCACCAAGCCACACCCACCAAGCCACACCCACAAAACCGGTAGGAAAGAAATTTAGATTTCACCATTAAGCCAGACTAACAAACTTGCCTGTCATGGACTTGCTGTCAGTTGGGAGAAGGACCACAGTCAAATTCCTAAACTCATCCCCAGCATATTCGGGTAATGTTTGCAGGGGGGCGAGGGAGGGGAGAAACGCTTGAGGGAGACGCTTGCCTGAAAATCAAGAGCCCTTCAACAAACTGGGGAGGGAGATAACACTGACTGGGTGAAGAAAGCTAAAATGTTGAGGCCGATGGGCAGAAGATATCTATTCAGAGGTGGGCTGCTGCCAGTTTAGACCGGTTGGGAAGAACTGGTAGTTCTGACCAGTGGCTTGGCTCGCCCACCTGCCCTGGCGCTATCCCATCCTATATAATCACCATGTGTTTGATGCCGCATGTGCTCACATTTTCGGTTCTGGGCGAACCGGTTGTTATAGTATTTGTTATAGGTTGTAGGTTGTTATAGGTCCGGCCTGGCCTGGCGTTCGGGGGAGCGGTGCCGGCGCCGGCGGCGTTGTAGCTGGCGGCGGCGGCGAGCCTCTTTAGGCCGGCTCGGGGGACCCTTTGGAGATCTTGGGTCCCCAGTTCGGCGGTGGCGGCAGCAGCCTGGTCCAGCCTGGTCCGGCCTGGTCCGGCGGTCGGTGGGAGTGGTGCCGGCGCCGTTGTAGCCGGTGGCAGCAGCAAGCTTCTTCAGGCCGGCTCGGGGGACCCTTTGGAGATCTTGGGTCCCCCGGCCGGGTTGGCTTGAGCCGGGGGTGGGGACCCAGTGGAGAGCTTGGGTCCCCCCCCCCTTGGGCGAGAGGGCTCCTCCCCAGCCTGGGGGCAAGGAGGACTCCGGACGGCCTCATTTGGGGCCGACTGGAGCGTTTCTTCTCTGATGGCGCCCTGGCTTGGTGGGTGGCGCCGGCATCGGTGGCTTTGGCATCGGACGTTGTCGGAAGGTGACGCCCGGACGTTGGTAGCGGCTATGGCAGTATGGGTTTGTTGCCCGGATGCTGCAGCAGCCCCAATGGCCCCCAGGACTACTTTGCTTAGATGGGGGTGCCGATGGTACCGATGGGGGTGCCCCCCCTTCTTTGTCAACTGGCTGGGACGCAGAATCGACATCTGTGGTGAGCCGGTGGGAGAGATGACAGCGACTAGCGACGGTGCTGGGATGACTATTCAGCAGCGGTGGGTTCTGGTTGCTGCCCTCCCCCACCTCCTGTGACGTCTATGATGAAGATCCGAGCCACGGAGTGCCCCCAGGTGGAGCTCAGGTGGAGCCCATGGAGTCCATGAGTTTGGAGGACTCCCCTTCCCCTTCCCCCCCATGGACCACCCGTCCCCATAGAACATCATTGAGCCTCAGACTGTTGCCATCAGCGGCCAAATGGGTGGCCGCAATTTTCGAGGCTTGATGGGGATGGGGGTGACCTGTTATGGTGCCGAGTGACTGGATAAGGCTGTAACTATTCCATCTGCTGCCTGAGACTGAGACTGATTTCCATCATCTTTCCCACCCGGAGATATCCTGACCGTCCAAGATGGGTCTGCTCGCCGGGTTTTTTCATCATGCGGACATTTTCAGCGACTGACCTTCTTGCCCTGTGAGATTCCCCTCTCTTGCGGGTTTGGCCCTCTACATTATCGAGGGCCCATCTTGAGGACGGGTTTTGGAACCCCGAGAGGTGGCATGCTAAAAATAGGAGGCTTAGGGGATTTTTAACAAACTCTTTTAATCGTTTTTTTAAGGGGAGTTTTAATGGGAATTTTACGGGGAATATGGGAATTGACAGGTCTGGGTTGGGGGGGAGGATGGGTGGGGGAGGAAACCCATCGGGTAGGGAGCCAAGTCCAGCAAGTGTTCGCGGCGGTAATTTAACAGGTCCGAAGGTGCCGGGGGAGGGTTTCGTCTCAGTTTATCAGGGTTGTGTTATCAATACGGTAAGTGGGAGAGGCAGATATGGCAGAAGGGGGGGGCACATCAGGTTTCGGGGGTACGCCCTCGCTATTTGAGAGCGATCGTGTGCTCCGGCCCCCCAGAATTTTCCCGTTGCCCGAGTGTCCAGAGTACTCGGGACTTGGGCCTTCGGCTGATGTTATGTGATGCAAGGTCCGTGGTTAACAAAGCCCCCCTGATTTCAGATCTATTTCAGGAGGGGACCACGGACGTTATGAGCATTACGAAGACCTGGTTGGGCACCGAAGGGGGGGGTTCCCCTAGTAGAGATGTGCCCACCAGGTTTCTGAGCATTCCATCAACCGAGAGCCCAAGGTAGGGGTGGCGGGGTGGCGGTTATTATTAAGGAGAGTCTAGAACCGAGGGAGACCACTGTGCCTCAGATAGCTGGGTGTGAATCCCTCTATGTGAAGTGGGGTCGTAGGACTCAGGTGGGCTTGTTGATCACGTACCTGGCTCCTTGCTGCGTGACAACAGCCCTGCCCTAGCTGTTGGAGTTGCTGGCTGGGTTGGCAGTTGAAACCCCTAGACTGATGGTCATGGGGGATTTCAACTTGCGATCAACTGGCGCGGCATCCGCGACTGCTCGGGAGTTCATGGCTTCCATGACGGCCATGGACCTGACTCAGTTAGTTGATGGCCCGACTCACATCGGGGGAGGCACCCTAGACTTGATTTTTATCTCTGGCCAGTGGTTGAATGATCTGATTTTAAATGATTTAGTTGTCGAACCTTTGTCATGGTCGGATCATTTTCTCCTTCGTCTGGACTTTCTGACCGCTACCCACCACCGCAGGGAGACGGAACCAGTACGTTGGTTCCGTCCCAGGTGCCTGATGGACCCAGAAAGGTTCCTGATGGAGCTTGGGCCGTTTCCCGAGAATCTGGCCCGCGGCACGACTGAAGAGCTAGTCGCGGCCTGGGAACAGGCCACGGCTGGAGCTTTGGACCGTGTCGTGCCTTTGCAGCCTCTGACCCGGCGTCGGTCTCAACCAGCTCCTTGGTTTTCCGAGGAGCTGAGGGAGATGAAACGCCGGAGAAGACGCCTAGAGAGTGCTTGGAGATCCAGCCATTCTGAGTCTGACCGGACACTAGTTAGGTCCTATAATAGGACCTACCTAGTGGCATTGAGGGATGCGAAACATTCCTACGTTTCCTCCCTCATTGCGTCGGCAGATAACCGCCCGGCCGCCCTGTTTCAGGTGACCCGCTCTCTCCTTCAACAGGAAGGGCGGGAGGACCCATAACAAGGGCGTGCCGAGGAGTTTAACAGTTATCTATATGATAAAATCGTTCAGCTTTGGGACGGATTGGATCAAAATTGGGTAGATCCAGGCAAGAGTTTCGAGACCCGTCTTGTTGAGACTGTTTGGGATAGTTTTGACCCTGTGAATCCCGAGGACATGGACAGGTTGCTGGGAAGGCTGAATGCCACCACATGTTTACTGGACCCATGCCCCTCCTGGTTGGTGCTGGCCACGCAGGAGGTGACACGAGGCTGGCTCCGGGAGATTACAAATGCTTCTTTGCGGGAGGGGGTCTTTCCCGCAGCCTTGAAAGAGGCTGTGGTGAGACCTCTCCTCAAGAAGCCTTCCCTGGACCCAGCTGTTTTAGGAAATTATTGTCCCATCTCCAATCTTCGCTTTACGGCGAAGGTTGTAGAGAGTGCGGTGGCACGTCAGCTACCCCAGTACCCGGATGAAGCTGTCTATCTAGACCCGTTCCAGTCCGGCTTTCAACCCGGATACAGTACGGAGACGGCTTTGGTCGCGTTGGTGGATGATCTCTGGAGGGCCAGGGATAAGGGCTATTCCTCGGCCCTGGTCCTATTAGACCTCTCAGCGGCTTTCGATACTATCGACCATGGTATCCTGCTGCGCCGGCTGGAAGGTTTGGGAGTGGGAGGCACTGTTTATCGGTGGTTCTCCTCCTACCTCTCTGACCGGATGCAGACGGTGTTGACAGGGGGGCAGAGATCGACTCCGAGGCGCCTCATGTATGGGGTGCCGCAGGGGTCGATTCTCTCGCCTCTCCTGTTCAACATCTATATGAAGCCGCTGGGTGAGATCATCAGTGGTTTTGGGGTGAGATACCAACTGTACGCTGATGATACGCAGCTGTACTTTTCCACCCCAGGCCACCCCAACGAAGCTATTGAAGTACTGTCCTGGTGTTTGGAAGCCGTACGGGTCTGGATGGGGAGGAACAGGCTCAAGCTTAATCCCTCCAAGACGGAGTGGCTGTGGATGCCGGCACCCCGGTACAGTCAGCTGCAGCTGCAGCTGTCTGTTGGGGGCGAGTCATTGGCCCCGATGGAGAGGGTGCGCAACTTGGGCGTGCTCCTGGATGGGCGGTTGTCTTTTGAAGACCACTTGACGACCGTCTCCAGGAGAGCTTTTTATCAGGTTCGCCTGATCCGCCAGTTGCGTCCCTTCCTGGACCGGGATGCCCTATGCACGGTCACTCATGCTCTCGTTACCTCTTGCTTGGACTATTGCAATGCTCTCTACATGGGGCTCCCCTTGAAGAGCACCCGGAGACTCCAGTTAGTCCAGAATGTGGCTGCGCGGGTTATTGAGGGAGCTGTTCGGAGCTCCCACGTAACACCTATCCTGCGCAGACTGCACTGGCTGCCTGTTGTCTTCCGGGTACACTTCAAGGTGTTGGTTACTACCTGTAAAGCGCTCCATGGCTTAGGACCGGGATACCTACGGGACCGTCTACTGCCATCGTCTATCTCCCAGCGACCGGTGCGCTCTCACAGAGAGGGACTCCTTAGAGTGCCATCAGCCAAGCAACGTCGACTGGCGGCCCCCAGGGGGAGGGCCTTCTCTGTGGGGGCTCCTACCCTGTGGAACGAACTTCCCCCTGGACTTCGACAACTACCTGACCTCAGGACCTTTCGCCGCGAACTTAAAACCTATCTATTCCGCCTTGCTGGACTGGCTTGAATTTTTAAATATGGGTTTTAAATTTTAAATTTTATAGGGTTGATACTGTATTTTAAATTGGCCATTTGAATAAGTTTTTAAGGGTTGTTTTTAGCATTGTATGTGTTGTTTTCTGTTTTTATAGTGGCTGTAAACCGCCCCGAGTCCTTCGGGAGAAGGGCGGTCTATAAATTAAATTATTATTATTATTATTATTATTATTATTATTATTATTATTATTATTATTGTTGTTGTTGTTGTTGTTGTTGTTGTTGTTGTTATTATAGTATGTGCTGCCCACCTCTGTATCTATTTATGTTCTTCATTATTTTAACTCAAGATGAACAACATGGTATTTGAACCCCCTAAAGTGGGGTGGAGGGATTGAGCGCAACTCCAAGTCTCAGTGTCACTTCATGCAATTGCATTTATCCAGTTGTTACCTGCCTTCCACAATATGGTGCTTTTTCCCCTCAAAAACAAACTGCTAGTCGGAGAAAATATATCTTATTTTTGCAGCTCATCTCAACATAGCATTGAAACCCATTTTGCAATAAAAACAATAATGTTTGGAGCAGAGGTGGGATTCAGCCGGTTCTGTCTGGTTTGGGTGAACTGGTAGCGGCGACTGCAGGAGGTTTCGCCCATCCACCCGGATGTAATACTCAAGCAAAGAGCATGCGCAGAAGGCTGTGCGCATGCACAGAGGAGGCGCGTGTGTGCTCACATTTGCGAACCAGTAGGGAAGGTAAGTGGATCCCACCTCTGGTTTGGAGGTATGTAACTTGGGGAAGGGTGTGTGTGTTGGGTTAGCTGTGCAACTGGGAACCCCCATTGCTGCACCCATTCCTGGCTCCGCTAGGAGGCAAGAAATCCCCTTTTCTCTTAGAATTGCTGGATGCTCTTGCTCCAATTGGCAAAGAATCAGGTCTAACCTTACCTATTGGTTCCTCTCAGTAAAGGAAGCTTTGTGATGTTGTGAAATCACGAGCTGATGAAAAGCCACTTCATCAGCTCTTTTATTTAGGTGCCAAATGACGAGACTGAACTTTTCTTGTTTCAGATTGATTTGGCTCCTCTCTTTCATTCCTGTATACTGCACGAATCAAGAAGAGGGCCGTGAAAATATTTGCAGATCCCTCGCATCCTGGACATAAACTGTTTCAACTCCTACCCTCAAAACGACGCTATAGAGCACTGCACACCAGAACAACTAGACACAAGAACAGTTTTTTCCCGAAGGCCATCACTCTGCTAAACAAATAATTCCCTCAACACTGTCAGACTATTTACTGAATCTGCACTACTATTAATCGTTTCATAGTTCCCATCACCAATCTCTTTCCACTTATGACTGTATGACTATAACTTGTTGCTGGCAATCCTTAAGATTTATATTGATATATTGATCATCAATTGTGTTGTAAATGTTGTACCTTGATGAACGTATCTTTTCTTTTATGTACACTGAGAGCATATGCACCAAGACAAATTCCTTGTGTGTCCAATCACACTTGGCCAATAAAATTCTATTCTATTCTATTCTATTCTCTTACCCTCCTCTTTCTTGATGTACAAAACAAAGCAGCTATGTTTGAGGACACGTTTTGCAGCTTTTCTTTGGCTTTCTAAGACACGTGGGTTTTTTTTTAGTTTAATCTAATGGTTTTAATTATTATTAAAACTCAAATCAATACTTGTTTCTACTATTTTTACTATCCCAGAGCGCACTGTAACATCATTGCAAAAAAGGCATTAAGAGTTGTCAATCTTATTTTACGAAGTTTTCTCTCTGGTAACACTATACTTCAAACTAGGGCATATAAAACCTTTGCCAGACCTAAACTTGAATACTGCTCACCTGCCTGGAACCCTCACTGTATTTCAAAACATCAATACATTAGAGAGGGTCCAGAGGTATTTTACTAGAAGAGTACTCAAAATAAAATTCCCTATACCACCAGACTTGAAATTTTAGGTCTGGATAGCCTCGAACTACACCGTCTATGTTCTGACCTATGCTTCATTCATAAGATTATTTACCAAAACGTCCTACCTGTAAATGAGTGCTTTAATTTCAATCGTAATAACACAAGGGCTATCAATAGATTCAAACTCAATCTAATTTGCTCTAATCTTGATTGTAGGAAATATGACTTCTGCAATAGAGTAGTAAATGTCTGGAACACTTTACCTGATCCTGTTTTTAGTCTCGCTAATCCCCATACCTTTTACCTTAAACTGTCTACCATGGACCTTTCACGTTTCTTAAGAGGTCCCTAAAGGGGCGTGCATAAGCGCACCAGCGTGCCTACCGTCCCTGTCCTACTGTCCCTATTTATATGTACTCATTCTATGTGTTTATGGCTATGTTTTGCCTATTTATATCCTTTTATTTGTGCCAATTTTTTTTCATGTGTCCATGTCTATGTCTATACTGTTACTTGTTTCTTTGTACTTGTTGATAAATAAATAAATAAATAAATAAATAAATTTTGTTCAAGGCGGTTGCTAGACTTGAAATTTGGTCATATTTGTTTTCATATCACTTCATCAATGAATTTTTATTCTGTGTGCATTTTTAAAGAAAAGTATATTTGTTTTAAGCTACACAAAACATCTGGATTTAGAACCGTCTCTTTCTACTTTAATGCTGTAATAAGTTACAGGTGCTCAGACATTTCCAGAGGCTCGCAGGTTATAGTTTATTAGGAGAAAGAACAGATTCAGAATTTATTCCTTCACATTTGTGAGGAAGGCTGGCTGTGTGAGGAACAGCCCCTATTAGCTAGTCATGGACAGAATTAGGTAAATTGTTTTGCAATGTTATAATTTTCTTCTGCATCACATCCTTGGGCTATTTAGAAGCAGCTGATAAGCTGGACAAACCCCAGTAAAGTTGCTTGTTTTCCCTTCCTCATGTATAAGGATTTGTGCAGCTACTTAGACCTGCTTCATGAAATCAATTCTAACCTTCCCTTCCATATTTAATTTTGCCTGCTAATCATCTTCTTCCCTTAATAGTTTTTTTTAAATATATAATGTTGTTTTTCCTCAGAGGAGGTCACTGATTCTTCCTGCATGCAATTTTATCCATCACAAAATAAGGGAGTGATGAGATGAAAAGAAAAAACTTGCCCCAGGTCATCTTTGTGGTGAGTTCTCACCAAATTTACTTTATGCTGAGGCTGCCATTTTAACCACTACATTGCAGACAGCTGAAGAAGCTTCTTGGATGAGAAGCGAAACGTCTTCAAAGAAAAAGCAGAAAAGTAATCCACATATCATAGTTTATGTGCCATAATAGCAGTATTCACACAGCACGCCCAAAGCAAGCAATGTATTGTTTGGGCAATGCATCAAATTATGGTAATACACCTTGGTTCCAAATGTGCCAATGAAGAAGAAAAACTAAGTGCCTGGAAATGTGGTGATACAAGTTAGTTAGCCAGGACATGGGAAGCACTAGGCAAAAACTTTCATCCTGAATAGCAAAATGAGAATTTATGGCTTGGTATATTGCACAAACTGTAACTTATTCAACAAAGCATAATTACCAGTAAGCCAACTACAGTTTGGGGGAATGTGGGATCCCAGACAAAGTGACTTGTCAGAGTTGGATGTAGTGCTTTGGAGTTTCCACCAAAGCTTCATTAGCATTCAAGCTTCTTAATGTAAGATAATTTTATGAGGCCTCAGAAGTCTTCCATCCCACTGTAACCTTTCTGAGGTTTCCCACAACTTTTCCCCATATTTTATTCTTTCCTTTAAAAAAGTGGAATTAATTTATGTTCTAAGTTGAAGGTATTCCAAGATCTCACATGATAACATTATTTATGATCAGGTTATGATAATGCATTTTCCTATACTTTTTTTGGCCACCAGCGTGGTGCATACAGCTCCAATTCATTGATGGTTGTGAGTACACCACTTTACTCAGGAATGACAACATTCACAATACTTGCTTTATAATGGCTATGTAGATACTACAGCATCAGCAATACAAGATGATTCGTTTCTGCTTGTAAGATAGCAATCACAGGTGTCAAGAATAGTTCAAGCTGAATTTGCATTGAGAGCCATTATGTGATTAAGGTACCATGCTACAAACCAGGAGACTATGAGTTCTAGTCCTGCCTTGTGCAGGACTAGTCCTGCCTTTTTTTTCATGTGTCCATGTCTATGTCTATACTGTTACTTGTTTCTTTGTACTTGTTGACAAATAAATAAATAGATAGATAGATAGATAGATAGATAGATAGATAGATAGATAGATAAATAAATTTTGTTAAATAAAAGTCGCTGGGTGATCTTGGGCTCGTCCTTCTCTCTCAGTCCAACCTGCCAGACAGGGTTGTTGTAGGGAAAATAGGAGGCGGAAGGAAATTAGGTATGTTCACTGCTATGAGTTACTTACAGTGTTGATGAAGATGTTATCCATTCAGTCATTCAACTATTAAAAGTGTGATATAAATAAATAAATTTCTGCTGATCTGCAGTTCTTTAAATTACTGGGATATAACAGTGAAATCTGTTGTGATGCAGCGTGAAGGGGCATGCTATCTCTGGCAAATTGTGTATACATCCATCAGAGGCTGAGGTAAAACACTTGTGTGTGAGGAAAGGGCTTCACGAGAATGACAATGAACAAGCATACGTGACAATAGTTTGTGAGTTGGAGGAAATGGTTGCCTGAGGATGTGGTGGGGAAAATACAGGTCTTAGTTGTTGCCAGAGTCAAAATACTACTCCGCCGATCATCTCTTCCCCATCTCAAACTGTGCAGTAATCACCATGTGAAAGAAAATATCCTACAGGCAGTTTCCCTTCTACCTGGTGTTAAATATACAAGAATAATAAAGCAGATAACTCACCCATTCATGGCATCCGACCTCAGCTGCCTGGGACAACCATTTTCATTCTGGCTAATGATAGGGCTGGCCCTGGGAAAAGCTGCAAGCCGCTGACAGGTTTCCCCCATCACACCAAGATTAGTTGTGTGTTGTTGTTTTTTTAAATAAAACACATGCAGCTGAGTTTATTCCACCACGCTAATGCCACATCAGCTCCTAACTATTAAGCATGTTGTATGAATTTAGTCCACTCCACTGTTACATATGTACACACGGGGGAGAAGCCAGGAAGATTTTGCACCTGCATTCACACAATAGATTCAATCCTAAAGCAATTTGTTCGGTTGTGGATTACCATATTGTAGGCATCCAACTGCTGTGATTTATAGACAAATGGTTTTCCACTGAATAATTATGAGATCCACAGGCAATTGGAGTTAGGCAACGACCCATAGCTTTGCCTACATGAGAACAGCTGGAAAGTTTGGGTTGTTTTTAAAATTATCTGGCGTCCCAATGCCCTTTTAGAGCATCCTTTAGCCTTGCCAGGATGCCTCCTGGCCTGAACCCAGAAAAGCAACACATTATGTGACTTGGACTAAGAAGGCTAACGAATTAATATGTAGAAAACTGAATTACCGGAACAGTGCATGCACACACAAATTAGGTTCTTCACATTGTGTCTGTAAAGAAGAAATTGGCTGTGATTGAGAGGGGAATTGGAGTTGCTCTTTTCCATCATATAAGCCTGAGCGCCATCTGGGGGTCATTGTGCAAAATTACCAGCAACATTTAACTTGCATTCTGTGTTTATTATGGGACACAGGTAGGACAAAAGGTTATAATCCAAGAGTTTTAATAGGAGGAGGGGGAGATCTTTTTAAAAATAAATATGCAAGTGGAAATCTGGGAAGGCTAGCTGAATCCAGTATAAATCTCTTCTGCCTGTTGAAGTAACTCAGTGGTGTTAGCAAGTCCTGTTTTCAGTTTCTGTTTCCCAATGCTGTCTGTACGTTGTTGATGCCATATTGGTCTTCCTTTCGAGCCCATTGTGAACATTAAAAGACAATGAGGTCATCTACATGAAATAGAACTGTGCTTGTTTTTTTAAATATTCTCACACACACACACCCAAAAAAACCCCTCAAGTTGACCTCAATAGCTGGTGATTTGTTGGACATGGCCACATAATTCTCTTGACAACCATATGAAACTGAATCTCCAGGAATGTTTTTTGACTTCCCAATCAAGCCTATACCAAGTGATTTCCTAGTGGTCTCCATCCCACCAATTTCAACTTATATGGCATGTTGAGTTTAACTGTGAGATTGGCTATACGCTGCCACCTAAGCAAGGCTCATAAGTTTAAGCAAGAGAAAGTTTGTATTGTACAACCCCTGGTATGTATTCCAAAATATTCAGAAAACAATATTTTTTGATGGCGGAGCGTAACAATTGTAATCTTTTCATTCTCATGGAAGTGTGTGTGTGTGTGTGTGTGTGTGTATAAACTAGAGATATTTACTTAAAAGGCCAGTGAGATGAGAAGGGCTCAAAACACCTATTGAGAGTTTCTATCAGTGATAGTTGTTGTTCTCATGCTAAGAAAAAATGGCATCTTAAATTTTGTTCATAGTCACCGAAGCAGGGGTGTAAGGGCAGAGATCTTTCTGCTACAATTCTGCTTTTGTGCAGTGGCTACAAGCGGCAGAAACTTTTCTCTCTGAGAATGTGCAAATCCATCTCCTGCTTCTCCACAGAATATACAGCAGCATATGGGTGTTTCAACCTCCTCCCCAACTTTAGAACTCGTCATTGTGGTCCTAAGTCATAACGGATTACCCATTTGACTAACCCGATTTTACCTTTCTTTTTGACGGTGGATTAACCAAGTCATAAAATGAACATCACAGTCGTAAAGTGAACCCATTGTTTGTTATGGACCAGTTTTGCCAAAACCCAAAAGTGCCTTTTTTCAGTAAAAAAAATATCAAAAACAAAAAGGTTTTTTAAAAAAAAAATCAAAGTTGCAGCTAGTCCTCAACTTATGGCTACAATTAGGACCAGGATTTTTGTTGCTAAGCAAAGGGGTTGTTAAGTCAGTCGTGCTTGGTTTCGCGGCCTTTTTTGACTTTGCTTGTCAGAAGCTGACTGGGAAGGTCACAAATGATGATCATGGGATGTTGCCTGTAAAAATACTTGCTGGTTGCCAAGCACCCAAATTTTGATACATGCTGTGCCAGTTTTAAGTCGTTTTTTTCGGTGTCGCTGTAACTTTCCATAGTCGCTTAAACGAAAGGTTGTAAGTCAAGGACTACCTGTGTGTGACCCAACAGCTACTAAAACAGCGGCAGGATCAGAACCTGCCTCTGAAAGCACCCGGCAAAGCGCTCAAGCGGGGGACTTATTTCATCAACTTTGCAGATAGAAATACGTGCACCTAGTGAGAAAGGAAACCCATTCAAAGGAGCCTTTTGACTTTCCATCACTTTATTTTGTAAAAATAGAAAAGTTCCCCCCCCCACAACCCCCTTCTGCGGCACAGCTGGGAGCGCAGGGGCAGCGGGAGAGTCCTGTAAAATACCATGGAAAGCTGGTTATGTAAACATCCAAGAAGGGCCTCACCCTTTTTTTTTTTTTAACTTTTCTATCCCACCCCACCACAAACAGACCCCCATTTTAAGGCCCCGGGGTATTTATTTTGACAGCTTATTTGAAGGGGGGGGGAAACCCAAGACCGTTCGGTGGGAGGCTCTTGTTCCTTGGTGCGCTGCAATCTGTCAACACTTGCTCTTGCAGGGGGAAGGGCCGAGCTCCAACTCCCTTTACTACCCATTCCCTGGTGTAAACATAAGTCAATAAATAAAAACCTGCCCGAGGGTGTTTGCCCTCTTCATGGCCGGGCGAGGAGAAAAAAGCAGCATCTTCAGCTGCATGAGGGAGCAAAAGAAGGTGGCTGACTTTAATCTGCCCTGCAGCCTCTTCCAGAGGCAAAGCTCCCCCCTCTCTCCTCTTCTCCCGCCATGATCGCTTCCCAGAGGAAGAGAAGAAAGGGAGGCCGAGACAGAAGAGAAGCTGGCAATGGTGAAGCACTAAGCAGAGGGCAATAACTTGATATAATAACTCCTCCCTGCCTGCCCAAGCTTTGTAGTGTTTGGGTTTTTACAAATTCCTATTGCTGAAGGCGGCAAGATAGGCTTTGCCGAGGAGGCTTCTGCCCTCTAGCGGTAAGGAAGAGAGCTTTGGCTGGACTCCTCTCTGGTGTTGTGAGAGACGAGCAAAAATGGCTCCTCCTCCCGGCCTGGGGGAGGGAAATCAAGCTTCCTGGAGCAGAAGTGGTCCTTCTCGCTCCATCAAAGTGCTGCAGAAAGAGAAGTTAAGGCAAGCCGCAACTGACCACCCACCTGGCTTGCTTTTATCATCCTAGAGACCCGACTGACTTCTCCTTGACATGGGCAGAAGGGGGGGGGGCAAGAGACAGCAAACAGGTTCAAGTCTGTAACTCTGCACCCCCTTATCAGCGCGATATCTTTGGCTAATCTAGTGTCCTTTGGGGTCCGTTTCCCAAAATCCTTAGCACCGGGGTCATAAGCATCCCAAGCAACAGATACAACTCCCCAACCCACCCACCCCCGACCCTGCTATACCTCTGCCTTGGGATGGGGAGACAGTGGGAAGGACCACCGCCCCTCCCGAAATCCCACTATGGGATTGGCACTCTGCCCTGCGATAATAACACAATAGCGTTTTTATAAAGCTAACCAAAAGGAGCCCCTCCCCCACCCCCAAGAATTCGCCTAGCTTGCCGGAATCCGTCAGAGACGGATTTTTAATACCAGCGCACCCTAAAGGCGACACGAATAGGGATGCATCCGTAGAAGTCCTGCCTTTGTCTTCTCCATTCCCCAACATTATTGGTCCAAGGTCTCTTGTGTGCAGCGGGGAGAGGAAGGGCTGTTGTGGTCCTCCGTTGGTCTTCAGATTCTTGAATAAATAGCATCCCAGGTGCCAGGGTTCCTGGCTTGCAAGGCAGAAGGACGAAGTAGATTTTAGACCGGGTGGAAGGAGGAACCAAGAAACCACTCATTACAGAGTTTCTGTCGGCTCTTGAGGTGCCCCTTTGTCTCAGAGGCTCAAGAGTTTATGGGGAGGGTAATTGCACATGTGGAGCTCACCCCGTTTTGAAAAGGGGGACCTCCGAGTTGTAGCCCCTTTGGGACTTCCCAGGTTCTGAACGTTTGGCTTGAAGCTGCTTGAGTCAGCTGGACAGTCAACCTGGAGGCTTTGGCAAAGCTCTGGGGTTGGGAGAAAAGGCTTCTGAATAGACATCCAAGGCCCCAAAGAAAAAGATTAAGGCAAGAGGCATCCAGCCCACGTCACCAAACACAGAGGAGGAGAGAAGAACAGGCTGCGGCTGCCTCCGTGCTCATCTTGACTGCTGTCCTGATGCCTGACTCCGGCAGATGAGCCAAGAGCAGGAAAGGCAAGCCTAAAACTGTGTCCAGGAGGAAATGGGCCACGGGAAGGCAGAGATGAGAGACAGAAAACCATCTTCTCCCAGCCTTTCTCAGCCTAGATCCTGGCTTTCTTGAGATGCTAAGGGGTCTCCTCTTGGCTTTTGGTGTCAACTGGGCTCTCCTCAGTGCTCGGGGCTTCCGCCGAAGTCGGAGGTTGTGATGACAGCTCGTCTTCAAACATTTCAGGGTTTTCCAGCATCTCTCGGATGAGTGGTGGCATGGGACCAGGGATCTCCATCTTCAAGGTGATGGCCCGTTCAGCACCTGTCGGAAGAGCAGAAGAGGGAAATGGGTAACATTGGTTGATGGGAATTTTCCCATGAAGCTGCATGGGAAGAGAGAGAGAGGGGCTGCATTGTTTTTCATTAAGGACAGTGGCCATAAGCTTCTTATTGATACTACAGGTAGTCTTCAACTTACAACAGTTCATTTAGTGACTGTCCAAAGTTACAGCAGCACTGAAAAAAGCGATTTATGACAATTTCCCCACTTATGACCGTTGCAGCATCCCTTTGGTCACGTGATCAAAATTCAGATGCTCAGCAGCTTACTCACATTTATGACGGTTGCAGTGTCCCGGGGTCACCTTTTGTGAACTTCTGACACACAAAGTCAATGGGGAAGCCAGATTCCCTTATCAACCATGTTATTAACTTAATAACCGCAGTGATTCACTTAACAACTGTGGCAAGGCAGGTCGTAAAATGGGGCAAAATTCCCTGAACAAATGTCTCACTTAACAACAAAAATTATGTTCGTAAGTCAAGGACTACCTGTACTGCAAACTCAGAGCAGCTACCAATGTATCTAGCACTTCAGTTCACACACTGGCTGTCTGCACATATATTGAAGACTCTTCATCACCTCTATGTGAGGAACAAAAAAAATTTACTGAAGGGGTTGTGTCAAAGCTCTAGAGCCGTGTTGGCGAACCTATGGCATGTGTGGCACCTCTGATGCTCTTACGCTCCCAAATGAGAACATTCCATTTTACCTTTGGTACTGATCCCCCGCAGGTCAGTAATTTTCATTAGCATGCGAGGAAACATGTAAGGCTTGTTGGGCCGACGTCGGCGCGCATAAATCTTCAGTGCTTCCAACAATGGCTCCTGCAACTTATCTACTTTTTCCGGCTCTTCCAGGTCCATTCGATCTATGGGGGCGGGGGGGGTGAAAAAAAAGACTGTGATGTGTTTGTTCTGCTGCTTTTGAACATTCTAGGCTGCCTGGTTCATGACTGTTTCATGGAATACACGGAACACCAGTTTTCATCTCCCAAGGAGCATTCTTAATCCTTGTGGATTGCAGAGCAAAAAAATAAATAAATACCCAAACATTTAGGCAGTAGGAAGCCTCTTAGATAGGGTTTCTGCTTGACCAAGCTCCATTGTCATTTACTTTTTGTCATTACATGCTATTTTCCCCTTTCCCCTCCCTTTTGAAAGAGGGCATAAAATCCTAGTATTATGTCAGGATATAAAAAAGAAAGAAAGAAAGAAAGAAGGAAGGAAGGAAGGAAGGAAGGAAGGAAGGAAGGAAGGAAGGAAGGAAGGAAGGAAAGAAAGAAATAAGCAAGAAAGGAAAGAAGCAAAGAAAGCAAGACGCAAGAAAGAACGGAAGGAAGGAAGGAAGGAAGGAAGGAAGGAAGGAAGGAAGGAAGGAAGGAAGGAAGGAAGGAAATAGATAGATAGATAGATAGATAGATAGATAGATAGATAGATAGATAGATAGATAGATAGATAGATAGATAGATAGATGGCTGCTTTTTTGCTCCATCTAGTCCATGAGGAGAAACACTGGGTGGGTAATTTCTCCAGGGGACAGAAAAGTTTTCTCCAACACCTTTTCAAAGATGAATTGTAGCACTGCTCCTGAAAACATCTTATGGGAGGACTTCTTGGTAATGTCTTCCCCAGAGACTAGATTGAAGGGCATTGAAGGTAAGGTAGAAGTGACTGTATAATAAAACACAGCACATTCACATCCGTGCCCGCACACCACTTCATCATAACATCTTTCAAAGCTTATCTGTTCATGATCAACTACCTTCACCCATGAAATAATTTCTAAAGCAAATTCTGTGTCATCAAGATAAACGAAACCTGATAGAAAAAAATACAAAAGAACAGAGCTCTGTTTATGTAATCATATATACTTTGTCTAGGGCGCATAACTTTCCCTCCTTCTACATTTAATTTAGAAATTATTTCATTTTAACTGCTATTAGTCTTTAGACTTTACAGTGGTCCACTCCGATGTCTATGGTGATTGGTCATGGTTGTCCCAAAGGTGCTTTTTCAAGAGGCAACTGGATGTTCTGGTTTTTCTTTGAAGACTTTTCACTTCTCATCCAAGAAGCTTCTTCAGCTCTGACTGGATGGTGGGGAATGTCGAAGCGAAACGTCTTCAAAGAAAAACCAGAAAGTCCAGTTGTCTCTTGAAAAAAAAGCACCTTTAGGTCCAGTTCAATGTTTTTTCTATAGAGCTATGGTGATTCTCTAGGATATATTTTGTGCTGTGTGATTTAATTTTCCCCTCTTTGGAACTGGATACTGTGACTGGCTGATTACGGTAGTTATGAAGGATTAATTGAAAAGCAGACTTGTCTTCTCAGCAAATGCCTTAAAAGTTGCGTATCTGTGTGTATGTGTGCAAACAGACAATATTTTTCCCCAATTGCAAGAGTAGGACATTGTTCTCTCCACCTTGTTTTAGGTCTCTTGCACTTGGACTGTGTTCCCCCTGCCTATGAAGAAAAGAAGCTGACCACAGCTGAAGCTTCTGAAGTTCCCCAGGGGAAGTTCAGAGCATTCTTCTCCAAAGTAAGGTTTCTATTCGATCCAAGCTGATATGGAAAAGACGAGGGATGCTGGAGCTGCACTCAAGGTATTACCTCCACAGATGAGGCAGATCGCACTGAGCAGGCCTGTCTCGGTGTCATCCATTTCGAGGGGAAGCAATTGCCCGGCAAAGGCAAAAACCAAGTCGGTGAGGGGCCCAAAGCCTGCATTATGCATCTGGGTACGGTTCAAGGTCAGCCCATCTGAAAAGGTCATCGTGTCTTGTTCTGGAGTGTAGCGGATACAAATACGGAGCATCTGCGGAGGGTGGAGAGGACAGAAATAAAGTCTCTGGAGAAATATATTTTAGGGAAACCAACTTTTGTTCCCCCCCCCTCTTGTTTATTTCTGGTATTCCTATAACATCCAATAAAGAAACTCTTCGGGCTCCATACGTGTTTTGAAACATTTTCACCGTGCAAAATGCAGTTTCCTGAGAACATCAGCCTTTCCAATAAATGTTGGCCTTTCCTCCTACAATTATATGTTTGGAAAATGCCCAGCAAAACCTCAGGAACCAAAGCTAAGCAAAAATTCTTGTCCTCAAAAAAAAAAAAAAAAAAACCCTGTTGAGGGGAAGATCTTCTCATGCTTCTGCCTGACTCTTCCCAGAATTCACAGACGCATGAATTATTCAATGAGCATTATTTAGATGCACTGCTACTTAGGGGATTGCCTTGGAACCTTGATCTTAAAAAATAAAATAAAAATCTTCTTGCTCTGTTTTAAGGCCGAATGTATACCCACTCTATGTCCATGCAGGCCATTCCCTCTCTCCACCAAGCTTCCTGACACCGCCCCCCCGCCCCCCCGTCCAGCAGTGAAATCCTCTGAAGTCTGCTACCGGTTCTGGGAGTCTGCTACCGAGTGTGTGCTTTGCGTGCATGCACACCTGAGGCGCACCCGCGCAGTGCTAAAAAAGGAACATTTTGAAGCCTTCCAAGTCTGCAAAGGTAAGTAGAACAGTGAGGGGGGGAGGAATCTGCTGTGCCACATGATTTAGATTAGTTAGAAAGCAGGAAAAATCCAACAATTCTAGCTAATATAAATTGCGAGTCACAGCTGATTGTCGCACAGCTGATTGTCGAAAATACCAGTTCGCCTGAACCGGTAGCATTTTTTACTACCGGTTCAGAAGATCCGGTCCAAACCGGTAGCATTTCACCCCTGCCCCCGCCCTCCAAAGGTCTGCAGCTCTGTCCCTCACCAGGATGTCCAAGCACGCTGCCTTCAGCAAAGTAATTTGGTCAGCAATGCTGAGGGTGGTAAAGCCGGGAAGGCGTTTGGCAAACTCTACTATCTTGATGATGCATTTGGTGGCCAGTTCGCTGAATTTGTCCCATAGACCCAGGTCCAGCTGTATTCGGTGATCAGCACTGGAGTTCTGGAAGAAGAGATGAGAAGTCAGGCATTACAAGTTGCTTTCTCTTTCTCCACACCTCAGGTCCCTCTCTCGGAACAAACCCAAGACAATGTTACCCCAGAAGTCAGCATTCCTGTTCTGCCCCACCAAGTGGTCTCCTCTAGCTTAGCGGCTACAAGTAGCTTGGGAATGCAGTTCCCAGGATTTCCATTATTGGATAAGAATTATGGGAGTTGCAGTCCCAAGATGCAGCCAATAGGTTGAGCCCTGTGTTGGAAAATGCTGTTGAGATAATGCATATTGCAAGAGTTGGTTTTAGGCTCCAAAAAGAACAAAGATAATTTTTTCTCCTTAACTCTACGGGCATTTTTCTCTATTGTCTTCCCCACCTTTTTCTCCCCTTCCATTTACCTTTCTTCTTAAAAATAATAACTCTAAACAATCCATAACAACAACAGTGTGAAAGAAAAGTGACAGTATCACCTTTATTGCTAACTGAGCAAATGACAAGTTGTGCATTTAAGCTTAACTCGTGAGAAGATTTAGGAATTCCCACATATGGGATGGGGACACCGTGATCCTCAAGGTGTTGGATTACAACTCCAGGGCTGCTTTTCACTGCTGGATGGACTGATGGGAGTTGGCATCTTAGCCATCCAGTGGGTCGCAGCTGCCCCATTGCTGGATCAGTATATTGTCACTTAATTGCAATATCTAACATAAATAGCCTGAAAGAATTGGATTACTATGTTCTGTTGTATCATATATTCTCTTAATCAGGTTGCTTGAAGTAAAAGTTTTATATGTTGAAGGGAAGAAGCTTGAATTATAGATGGTTTTGCATGGAGTGGAAGGTTGGTTACTGAAAAAGCTATGAAGGAAACAAAAGAATTCATGAAAATAAGTGGGATTTTTAGCAGTTGGTTCAACATTGAGCAGAGACTAAAACAAGGCTTTGTAATGTTTCCTTTGTTGTTTAATGAATTTATGGATAAATGTATAAGGAATTGTGATGAACTTAAATAAAAACTGAGAGGGAATATAACTATGTATATTTAAAAGCAGATAATACCATACTTTGGTGAGAACCATAATGATTTGTCGTGAACTTTGGACAGTTTGTGTCATGTTATAAGAAGTATGGATTTGAAAATTAATCTGTCAAAGATGAAGGTATTTATGTGTGATAGGAAAAATGGAGTGAATGCTGGCAAGTTACGTATATGGCAAAAAAACTTGAACAAGCAGATGAATTCATGAAGTTTTTGGTAACATTGATGAGACAGAAAGACATACATTTTAAGTGTAAATATAAAGAAAAGGTGATAACATGTGATCTGCTGTGAGAAATAAATGTTCTGTGAAAAATAAATATTCTGTGACAATGAGAATGGCTATGTACAGTAATTTAACAGGTCTTTATTTAATGGACTTAAGAGCCAAAGGATCAATTTTGCACTTAAATTTCACCTTCAAAATAAGGCATAAATACATTATTCCTGTGATTTGTCTGGATAAATAATACTTTAAGTCATTTACATGCATAATTACATAAATGATTACAATTACACAAATGGCATGCAACATTACGTGTAAATTACGTATTATGTACGCATCAATCAAATCAATTTGGATTTAACAGACATTCAGATTTAGCAGACACTATTTCCCTCAAATGGTGTATTCAACTGAGGCTTTATTACCGGTATATACGGCTATGTTTTGCCTATTTCATTATATGAGACTAGGCCTTGTCAGGAGAAGATAAAAAGGAAGTGAGGACTCTTAAGAAATGTGTGTGTTGAAACAAGAAATAATGAGGTCAAGAATAAATGAATATTAAATGAATGTAATTTGAAAACAAAAGTGAGAGGCCGATATGAAAGAAGTACCTTGAGGTGGCTTGTAACAAAAAGGGAGCAATATGGATGGAATTGCAAAAATTGCAAGATTATGAAGGGAGCAAAACAGTTTGAGAGGAAAAGAAAGTGAAAAAGTTTGCTAAAATGGAACTGACAGGATTTTTCAAAAGAGAAAGCTGAGATTTTACAAAACAAAAGACTGGGTATGGAATATTGTATGGGCATTCCTTTAATTTTTTTGACTTGCTATTTCTTAATCTTTGCGACTCATGTTCTGCAAAACATGGCTTATCCTGAAAGGGATCAGCTTGATGGGACGGGTATGCATGTATAGATTATTGATTAATCTTGGGCAAATAAGAAATAGTGCTTGATCTTTGGATATAGTTTCCCTTTTTTCCTTTTGTCTTGCTATTCTGACTGTTGTCCTATCTCCATGGCTGCCTTTTATCAAGTTTTAAACTAACTTAAGAGTTAAAATTAACAGGTTTGTTCAGATTTCTGATGACAAAGCATGTTGTGGTGGTGTAAGATAGAAGTGAAGCTTCCAAATTCCTCCTTGTGGCTTAGCAGAGGATGGGGGAGGAAAACACACAACCCAGAAGGCTTTCATTTTGTGGTTTCACAGCATAATGTGCTGTGAAACAAAACATTAAGTCCCACAACTCAGATGTGACTCTGTGGGTTCAGCCAAGGCTAGAAGGACCCAGGGTCTTCTAATGCGCCCTGCACTTTGGAGTGATTACATTCTCAAAAGAGTAGGTTACAGTCATTACCGTGGTATATTTGCCCAACTGGCAAAGAGATGGGAAGGTTTCCTGATGAGCTTTGCTGACCTTCTGGATGAGCTCTTCCAGTTCAGGTGTCATTTCATAGCTATCTACCACCACTTCCTCTTTCACATCTTTTTTCTTCTTATTGCGGTCATTCCTCACAGCTGAAAGAGGAGAGAGAGAGCAAAAGTGATGGAAAAGGATATTTTTAATTGACCGTATCAATTTCCTTCAAGAGAAGGCTTTCATTTATATCTCCAGAAAAGACCATGGAGGGTTAACGGCTGAAATGTTACCATTGACTTAGGCAATACAATAGAAATGGAAATATTGGATAGACTCTTAAAACAGCAGTCCCCAATCCCTGGGCTACTGACCAGTATCGATCCTCGACCCATTGGGTACTGAGCAGTACAAGCAGTGGATGAGTGCGCGAAGTTTCATTTGTGCATATGCAGGACCTAGGTTGCAAATGCAAAACCATTCCCTCTCTACCACCGCTACTGCTGCTGGTCTGTGGAGATTGGGGACTGCTGTTCTAAGACCTCTCTTCCCCAGAAGACCCCGGAGTAGTGCCTACAATCTGGATCTTCCATCTCTTTGAAGGAAATGAAAGCAGGAGAAAGGCAACCGAGAGTACTCTGTGGCTGCTTTGAACTTCAATTCCCATCAGATCCAGCCAGCAGAGCCATTGGCAAGATATGTGAGAGCCATAATCCAAAACATATGGAGGGCACAAAGTGGTCTGTTCCTCCTACAAAACCTCTTCAGACGGTTTGCCAACTCCTTGTTGTTGTTGTTTTTTCCTCCTACAGACTGACCTTCTCTCTTAAGCTTCAACTGCTGTACTGCTTTGTTTAAGATTATCATATCTGGGCTGTAAAAATCCAGGGAACCACTAAATGGCAACAAAGGGTTAGAGACACTGAAGACAGCTGATAGTTTGAACCTCTAAAGGAACAGGCAGACAGCTGCAATTAAATGTACTCTGCTTGTCTTTCTTGATGACAGAAAAGAATAACAGCATCAAATTGGTTCCTCTGGTTGCTGAGCCTGAATCTGCTGTGGTTACAAGGGTGGCAACCGTTGCTTCCTTTATGGTATTAATGGGACAACTTTCCCTTCTGACTTAGAGCAGCAGGAAAATAACCATTAATCACTTTTCCTAATATGGAGCAGTGTGGATTTGGGTAAGTCTGGGTGCCTAGCCTGGACTGGTATGCTTAGCCACCTGTCAAATGGACCAACAGGTACAGGGTGGGTGGATGGGTGTCTGCCTGGCTATTTCCGGGAAAACAAATTCCTAGACAGTGTTGAGAAACTGGCCCAGAGAAGATCATGGGATGCAGCAGGAGGGAATGACTGACGAGCTAACTCCATCCTCAACTTATAGAAATGGCGGTATTGGCAATGAGTCCAGTTCTGCCTTTCTGGCAAAGAAAACCTGGATATAGCCCGTGGGAGCACCTACAGCCAGAATGCAGGGAATAAAGTGAGACAATTTGCTAGAGCCAACTCATCGCAGCCAACTCATTAGGGCCAAAACGCCACGGGGCAATTTGCTGCGGGACAATGTAACAATTCTATTTAACTATTTAAAATAAATAAATAAAAATTAAATTTTGCCATTCACATTTTATTCCGTTTCTCCTTCTGCATCTTTTCTTTAATATTTCTATCCCACCATTTCTTTGATAGTAGTGTAACACTTGTCCCGCAGCAAGTTATCCTGTGGCGAGATGGCTGTGGCGAGTTATTCTGCAGCAAGTTGGCCGTGGCGAGTTAGCCACAGTGAGTTGGCTGTGGCAAGTTGGCCGTGGTGAATTGTCATAGACCCTACAGTGATGCCCGTCTCCTCATCCCCAATAATAAAAACAGTACAAAGTCCAACCATCAAAACCAAAAGTCCCTTCTTCACACGATCAGTGGAGAACCTATAACACTGATGGCTAACCTTTTTGCTGTCGTGTGCCAAAAGCGGGGGAAGCGCGAGGGGGTCGTGCATGCGCACGCCCACACCCATAATGCGCCCCACCCCCTGCGCTGCGCATGTGCCCCACCCCATGTTCCCCCACTTTTGTGACGCAATGGCACAGTGGGCCCAGTAGGCCTGTTTTTCGCCCTCCCCAGGCTCTAGAGGCTTTCTTGGAGACTGGGGAGGGCGAAAATGGCCTTCCCCACCCACCTGGAGGCCCTCCGGAGGCCAGAAATGGCCTGTTTCCAGACTTCCGGTGGGCCCGGAAGACCCAAAAATCAGCTGGCCGGCATGTGCATCCACACCAAAGCTAAGCTAGGGCAATGCTCGCATGCCCACTGATATGGCTCCACGTGCCACCTGTGGCACGCATGCCATAGGTTCGCCATCACCTATAATATGCCTGGTTGTGGAATGGAATCAAGAGCCCTGGTGCCGCAGTGGTCAGAATGCAGTATTGCAGGCTAATTCTGCTGACTGCCAGGGGTTCGATCCTCACTGGCTCAAGGTTGACTCAGTCTTCCATCCTACCGAGGTTGGTAAAATGAGGACCCAGACTGTTGTTAGGGACAATATGCTGACTCTGGAAGCCACTTAGAGAGGGCTGTAAAGCACTCTGAAGCAGGATATAAGTCTAAGTGCTATTGCTATCAAATTGCAGAATATGGTTCCTTCTTTCTAGTTTGAAGAAACTTTCTGGGGGGCACAGAATTAGTGCAAAGTATTACAGGTCTAAGTGTCTTTCAAAAGAGTATCATGCTCCTGTTTGTAAGGAGCCCAAATAAGATCTGATAGGGCACTTTGACATGCGCCAATCAAGCACTCTGTGGGCAAATGCCTCTCTCAATGACAAATTTCTTGGCTCTTTTGCAGCCCTGGCCAAAATGGCCATGCAGGTCAGTCTCCATCAACTGGATGAGGAAGAGCCTGCAAAAGGAGTCTGTGGAAGCATTGCCATCCTTTGAACTGCCAACAAACATAGCAGCCTACACTGAGTGAATAGAAGCTGGGCCCATCCCTCTCCATCAGCAACTCTTTCATTGACGAAGCATGCCAGAGCACATCCATCTCAAAAACTGTGTCCCGAGAAGAGGGAAAACACTACTTTAAAACTGGAACGGCTGGTCTAGGAATGAGACAAAAACAACTTGATAAGGGAATGCCATTAAAAAAAAACAAAAAACCAGTTACCAGCAGATGTTCATGCCTTGTAGGGTGGTATGAGAGTAAACAGACTGAGGTATGCTCTCTATTCTCCTCCCAAAAGTATTATTGTACTCTATACCACCTCAGACTATTTGTCCATCAAGCAGCAGTTCTCCAGGATTTCGACCAGATAATCTTTCCCATGACCTCTCTGAGCCTTTTTTTTTTTTTTGAAACGGGAGAGCTCAAGAATTTAAACTGGGATTGTCTGCATGCAAACAGCTCTGCCCAAATGCAGCAGTCCTTCATGTCAGACTCATAGTCACTTTGCCATCCTTCTAGTGTTGCTTGACCCTTGAGGTTACTCTAAACAGCGCTCCTCGGGGAGAATTTTAACAAATGTAGCTTCTCCCATCGCTATACCTTGGACTACAGAAAAAAACATCAATTATCCCATGCCATGCTCTTTTCTTTCTCTTTTTTAGCCTAATCATGGGTTTGAGATTCCAGTTTCCACATCTCCCTAACTTCCAAGCCATGCGGTAAATTCTGCAATCCCAAAAACACGATCACAGAATTGTTCCGAGAATGGTGCTCAGTCAGAAGTAAACCAGAAGGACCAACTAAAGAGCTGGATAGAGAGTCATGGGGACGTTAGAGAGGTTGGGAAAGGAGGATGGGTATGATTGCTGTACCTCCGTTCATCCAACAAACAGAGCTGTTGCTTTCTCCAGTGTGGAGCAATATAACCAAGGTCAGAGCTTCTCCAATGGCAGGACCAAACTCGTATTTGATCATGCGGATCCACTGACCGAACAAAGTTCATTAAAAAAATAACTTGCAAGGTTTCTCCTCACCCTAGATACAGCATATTCCACGTCTGCAGATTCAAGCAAGACAAATCCAACCTTAAGTAGCGTCCTACAAGTAGGAGTTTCAAGGCATTCTGTACTTTGTGGCAAGAGGTTCCATTGTGTGATGGCAAAAACTGAATAGTGTTGTCAAGCTCAAATGGGTTGGGGACCCTCAACAAGACCTCCCTAGAAGAATGTGTGGGACGTGCCAAATCTAATAGCTGAGATGATCCTGCAGGTACATGTAACACAAACTATGTGGGGCATTAAAGATAACCAGCACTTTCAATTAGGCCTAGAAACAAATCAGTAACCTATACTACAACTACAGCATCAGCCTTACCTGACTCTCTATCTTCTATCAATGCCTAGCAGAAGAGCCATTGCACTTAGAGCCAATTAAAGTTCATGATTTGTCTTCAGAATCTTTGGGTAGTCCAGAAAAAATAACTTTGAGGAACAAGCGGAAGAGCCACAACCAAAACAACAATCTGATAAAAGAAATCTGATTCCAGCACAGAAAAATAATTTGAAAAAAAAAATGACTCAGAGAAGATCCTCTCCAGTTCTCACAAAGATAAAGAGAGGGTGGAGATCAGTATATTTAGTCTTGCAACATTCTGTTAACCTTTTACTGTAATAAAGGTAATATTAGCGTTCATAATTTTGGTTTCCTAGTTGACATCCGATTACCCAAATAAGTTGAAAGAAAGAAACAGGAGAAAAGTGCACTAGATACGCTGTTTTGAACTTCTGATATAAACCACACAAATAAATCCAACCAATCAACATCAAATCACCAGCCAATGGTGGACAAAGCCTACCCAGACATTGTCTCTGACAAGAACCTAAGTTTAGGACAGGGGTCTGCAAACTTGGCTCTTTTAAGACTTGTGGACTTCAACTCCCAGAGTTCCTCAGCCAGCAAAGCAAAGCTCTCTTAAAAGAGCCAAGTTTGCAGACCCCTGGTCTAGGAGGAACCCAAATTGTGGATCTACTGCTTTGTGGGAAGCAGGGTGTGTGAGCCCATCTATTCTTAGCAATTAGCAAGTCATCTGAGCTTGTTTTGACCTCTCCACACACTGAGTCAGATTTTGTTTAACCTAGCCACACTACTCAAGGTGGAATTTGACCAATGCAGACTCAAATGGAACTGTTCTCATGATTTAAAAAACCATTGCTTTCGCTGATTAAGCATAGTTACTTTAACTATCATTGAAGCCAATTGCGTCTGAATGGCTGGATTAATACAATTTGTAATTTTCTTAATTAAATCAACCATTTCGGGGGATTTGCACACTACAAAAAATCACTAACTAAAAGAGCTGGGTTCACACAACACAAAATCCAACCAGGTTAAGATTAACCATGCTGAGGATGTTTTAGGAATACAGCATTTAGATATGCAAGAGCTCTGGTTAAGCATGCCATGTGAACACAACTGATGAGTGTTTGCTTAGAAATTGCCTCAGGTTCCATCATGCAAAAAGAGTGAGGGATACCTAAAATAAACAGTCTCTGGTGGTAATTTTAAACTTACCTCTCCCACACTGCCGGAGAGGAAAGAGAACAACAAACATGAATTAAGTGAAACCCGTAATTGGGAAACTGATAGTAATTACTAATTTGCCAGAAAACATAGCAAGTATCCCAAACGGGCCTAAGAGCACTGCAATGTTTGAGTTTAGACTCTACAAGCATTTTACCAAAACTGTTTGCAATTATTCAAAATATTTCCAAGTTATTAACTACTTGGAAATATGTCATCTATCCCATTATATTTTAATCAGATGTTTTTTATAGAAAGAGCTGCTAATAAGGGAAGATTTATGTTGCACTCTCAATGCCACTGACAGAACAAGAGGCAAAGATACGTAACTAATCTACTCTTCGTGCTACTTTTAAAAATATGAATCAAATTATTAAACAGCATTTTATAGCACAGTCCTATAATGCCTCCACCGTGCATGATGCCCTAAGAATAACTCTCATGAATGAAACAGGGCTTGCATTTGAATAAAAACAGATAGGAATGTATTCTTAGCCATTCTTTTGGTTTGTTTCTGTGCACGGTTATGAGAAGGGCAGGGATTTTAATCCGATTTCTGCAGTGACACGGGCTGTCTTAAAAGGGCATTTAAAGGCACGGCAATCATATGGATACCTTCCTTGTGCAGGAAGGTAATAAGCAGCCATTTGTCTGGCCTCTATCCAAGGCTATCTACAGCTCCTCCAATGAACTGGGTTTCAGGGTGTCAAAAGGGGGACAGTTTCTGTGTTGCTTTCCCTGCTAGCTGCTAACTGCTTCAAAAGAAGCAGCCTGGGTCTAGCAGCCTCTGAAGAAGGCAACCAGAGAGGGTCCCAGTAGGGCTTCTTCTGCATTGGCATGCAGGGATGTTTTGCCCTCTCCTCTCTGCCTCTTCTCAACCGGGGTACCCTCCTTCCCCTTCTTCTGAATCCTGCCAGCGCTCCTTCCTCACTGAGCGCCCTGGGTTGCGTGTGCACTCTCGTCGGCCTGAGCCTTCTCAGGCTGCCCTTCCTGTTCACCCCTGGATAAAGCGCCAGGGATCTGGGAACAGGATACGCCAATCGGCAGGATATACACTTATAGCCGCAGTCAGCACAATGCTGAGGGGGGGGGAGAGGCTGCCAGCCCAGGCAAACTGCTCTCTGGAGGGGGGCTTTGCATGCAGAAAACACCACTCCACCGCCTTAGGGGAAGCTCTCCCCCAATCTCTCCTTCCAGCTCGTCTTTTTTTTTTCCCTGTCTCTTTCTCTCTCTCTCTTTTTTTTTTAACAAAAGGTGTGGCAAGCCACACGGTTTCAGAGAATCTAGTTTAGCAGGGAGCCGTGTCCCATCCTGTGGTCCCAAGCCCCATCTGAGCCCTATATGGGATACAGAGGGAAAGGGGAAAAGGCCTGGGCTGGCTCCGATCCCTTCGGCCATCCGTTTCCTGTCTCTGCAGTGACAACCCATCGGGATAACATTCTTCTTCGTAGTTTCCCCCACCCTTGACACCACACTCCCCTGGCCCCATCCTCTCTCTCTCTCTCTCTCTCTCTCTCCCCCCCCCCACCCCGCCTCATCTCTCCCTTTAAAGTGACAGGCCCTCGGAAATAAATCGCCAGGTTTGGAGACCTAGACGTTCCTAATTAGGGGCTCTTAAAGAGGCAGTGATTAATGTGAGTCCTGACTAAGGCCAGGGCAAAGACGTGCCTAAGCAGTTGGGAGTAAAAGCAACAGCCGCTGAGAGGCACTCTGTCTCTGAAACGGCCTGGTGTTTGACAGCCCTCTTAAAGGGGCAGCAGAGCACTCAGATTCGGCCTCCGAGGGATGCTGGTTTGTTTGTGGCTCCTCCATGATTTGTATTGGGGGGGGGAATTATTTCCCCCACACTCGAAGTCCCTGCTCCCAAAAACCATTACGGAATAACAATATGGGCTGTTGCTTTCTTAACTCCTCCCACCCCATCCAGAGGGAGGGAAACTGCCATCATCAATGATTGTTTCTGAAAATCCACATATGTCTTTTCAGTTTGCAGCATTTTTTGTTCAAGGGAAAATCCATTTGAAAGCAGTGCCATAGAAGAAAAATATGTTATGGAGAAACCAGATACAAAAAGCAGATGGCTGCCCAGGAGGAACCAAAGATCCCTGGGAAAGATTTGTGTGAATTCTCTTAGGTGCGTCTACGACTGGCTTAGGTGCGTCCCACATGGCTTTTGCTAATAAGCATAAAAATTGGGTATCCTACGCATTGTGAGCAAAGCAATGCTGGCCAGCAGGGCAACCCTGCAGGAGAATCAGATGCAAAAGATGTTCTTTAAAATAATGTGATTTTAGACCTTGGAATATATGGAATAAATGTGCACCTCTAATTACATCTGTATATGTTTGTACGTAGACATGGTTTGCTGTTGGACACACTAGTACCTGTCATATTGTGTTAAATAGTTTATGTCCATGTCCTGAAGGAACGTTAAAAAAAATCTGCTTAGGTACTATAAATAAATTTTAATTTAATTTAAATGAATATTTATGAAATATCTACAACAGGAATATATGAAGCTATTAAGTAAGTATAATCCTTATACAGAGTCTTCAAGTGACAACCGTAAATTTAGTAATTGTTCGAAGTTACAACAGTACTGAAAGAAAACTGACTTATGACCATTTTTCACACTTGTGACCGTTGCAGCTTTTGCGTGGTCACGTGATCAAAATTCTCATGCTTGGCAACTGACTCATATTTATGATGGTTGTAGTGTCCCAGATTCACTTAATAGCCGTGTTACCGACTTAACAAGTGCCGTGATTCATTCATTCATTCATTTATTTATTTAATTTATATACCGCTCTTCTCCCGAAGGACTCAGGGCGGTTTACAGCCAAATAAAAACAAATATCACAAAAATTAAGAAACATTTTAAGAAGCTAATTCGATCAGGCCAAAACAGACTAAAACTATAGTTTACTATATTCCCTCAACAACTATGGCAAGAAAGGTCCTATAATGGAGCAAAACTCACAACTCTTTCGTTTAGCAATAGAAATTTGGGGCTCAACTGTGATCATAGGTCAAGGACTAACCTGTACTTTAGGTTTCCAAAGCAGATGTGTGGCCAGGTCAAGTAATGCATAGCAATTGCTCTAAGGCAGTTGTTTCTCAACCTCGCATTCTCTAGCATGCTGGCTAGAAAATTCTGGGAATTGAAGTCCACACATCTTAAAGTCACCAAGGTTGAGAAACTCTGCTCTAAAAATCCACATCCTCCCTGCTTTTTTTTCTTTGTTGATCCATCCCAGTCTCCTTTGCTATTATTTAAGGTAAAGGTAAAGGTTCCCCTCGCACATATGTGCTAGTCGTTGCCGACCCTAGGGGGCGGTGCTCATCATCGTTTCAAAACCGAAGAGCCAGCACTGTCCGAAGATGTCTCCGTGGTCATGTGGCCGGCATGACTCAACGCCAAAAGCGCACAGAACGCTGTTACCTTCCCACCAAAGGTGGTCCCTATTTTTTCTACTTGCATTTTTATATGCTTTCGAAACTGCTAGGTTGGCAGAAGCTGAGACAAGTAACGGGAGCTTACTCCGTTACTTGGCAGCACTAGGGATTTGAACTGCTGAGCTGCCGACCTTTCGATCGACAAGCTCAATGTCCTAGCCCCTGAGCCACCGCGTCCCTTGTTTGCTATCATTTATGGTCTCCAATCTACAAGTTTCCAACCGGCATCTGAATAGTCATGGCAGCAATAGCAATAGCACTTAGACTTATATACCATTTCACAGTGTTTTATAGCCCTCTCTAAGTGGTTTACAGAATCAGTATATTGCCCCCAACAATCTGGGTCTTCATTTTACCAATCTCAGAAGGATGGAAGTTTGAGTCAACCTTGAGCCGGTGAGACTCGAACTGCTGAACTGCTGGCAGTCAGCAGAAGTAACCTGCAGTACTGCATTCTAACCACTGCACCACCACAGCTCTATAGACAGCTCTATAGGTAGGAAAATGAATGGTGGACTGGAGAAACTACTGGTCTGAGGAGCACCAGCAGTTTAACTTTCTGTTTTCCTCTCTATAGAGCCGTGATGGTGCAGTGATTAGAATGCGGTATTACAGGCTACTTCTGCTGACTGCCAGCTGCCACCAGTTCAACAGTTCGTTTCTGACTGGCTCAAGGTTGACTCAGTCTTCCACCTTGATGTCGGTAAAATGAGGACCCAGATTGTTGGGGGCAATAGGCTGACTTTCTAAACTACTTAGAGACAGTTGTAAAGCACTGTGAAGCGGTATATAAATCTAAATATTATTGCTATTGCTATCTTGGACTCTTCTGTGCCCTATTTGATTCTAAGCACAGACATGTTCCTGCTGCTTCCCTCTAAGCTTTTAGATTCCCCCTTTCAAAAGCCATTTCTTTCACAACTAGAAACATACAGTAGCTTTATAATGAAGAAAGGAGAATATAGGTGTCCCAGGATAATGTTGCATGATCTAATCTGGGTTGATCACAGGGACCAGAGGTTTCGCCTTCCGAGCTTTCAGACTCGTGTTGGAGCCCATCTTCAGCTATATATTTCCAGGGTAGTTGCTTGCAGTTAAGCCTTACTATGTCTCAACTCTCAGGATTTTTTTCAGCTTACACCTGCATTGTGTGCACCTCAGCAATATTTAACAGGGGTAATCCCTATGGCATTAGCTTTGTACCAAACCCAAGAAGTTATAAACCAGCCTTCCCCAGACTGGCTGGTTCTTTGTGACCTCTACAAATACTTGAGATTTGATGTTTTATAGATATGGAAGTTACAAGAGCTTGTAAAATGGATTTACCATTCTAACTCTCATGGAAAGACTCACCTTCTTTGGACATGCCAACCTCAAAGCACTTCTGTAGGCGACAATACTGGCAGCGATTGCGAGTAACCTTGTTAATCTGACAGTTCTTGTCTCGGTGGCAGGTGTAGACCATGTTTTTCTGAATACTTCGGCGAAAGAAGCCCTAAAAGTCATAGAGAGAAGAGTTACAAGTGAGCAGGAGGCTTGAGGTGGAAGGCTGGCATGGACGTAGTTTACAGCAATGCTCTCAAGCAAGACTCTTTCCTAATGCCAGTTCAAGCAGTACTAAATCATGGCTTGCTTTAAGCATGTTCGCCTGAGTGAACTGAATGCAGTAATTGACTGGGTCCTTACAATCCATTAAAGTGTAAACATGGTTTATCAACCATAATGTCTGCATAATGTCTGCACGAATCAAGAAGAGGGCCGTGAAAATATTTGCAGATCCCTCGCATCCTGGACATAAACTGTTTCAACTCCTACCCTCAAAACGACGCTATAGAGCACTGCACACCAGAACAACTAGACACAAGAACAGTTTTTTCCTGAAGGCCATCACTCTGCTAAACAAATAATTCCCTCAACACTGTCAGACTATTTACTGAATCTGCACTACTATTAATCGTTTCATAGTTCCCATCGCCAATCTCTTTCCACTTATGACTGTATGACTATAACTTGTTGCTGGCAATCCTTATGATTTATATTGATATATTGACCATCAATTGTGTTGTAAATGTTGTACCTTGATGAACGTATCTTTTCTTTTATGTACACTGAGAGCATATGCACCAAGACAAATTCCTTGTGTGTCCAATCACACTTGGCCAATGAAATTCAATTCAATTCTATTCTATTCTATTCTATTCTATTCTATTCTATTCATGCTGAAGACTCTCCCCAAATCACGCCACATTCAGGTTTAGGCCAACAGGAGCAACCAGTCACTGTTTCACTTGGGGACTCCTGTTTATACAAGTTTATTTAGTGCAAGATAAAGGCATCCTCTGGATATTTTGAACTACACTGCCCACAATGCCTTTTATTTGGCCTGGTTCAGTGGTGGGATTCAGCCAGTTCGCACCACTTCGGGAGAACCGGTTGTTAACTTTCTGAGCAGTTTGGCAAACTGGTTGTTGGAAGAAATCATGAGGGGAGAGAACCGGTTGTTAAATTACATGAATCCCACCACTGGCCTGGTTCATTGGAACTTTGGAATGTTGTAATTCAGCAACTCTTGAAAGGAACATCTTATTTCTTACCAACAAAGCCTTATGGCCCACTATTCGATTAAATCTTGGGATCTGAATTATGATCTGCAACAATGCGACCAGCTGTCTCATAGTAGGCCAGATTATTAGCCATTCTTGCTTAGTACTGTCTTCTCCCACACGCATCTCCTCCACGACGTGCTCAGGCAGGAGAAACCTCTGCTAGAGTGTGGTGCTACATGGGCCTTTTATAAGACAGCAATTTCCTTGATTCAGGTCCTTCCATATACTTCATATAATGCCACTCCAGTGGCCCCAATCAAATTAATAAATACTGGAGTTCATGAGCAATTGTAGACCAAGGTTTTTGAACAGCACTGGGTTGCTGAGCACTGATATAGGAGCTAGAAAGCATGAATCCAGGAAGTTCAGAATCCAATATTCAGAATTCTTTAACTATGACACATAATTGGGTGAGTTTAGGCAAGCTAACTTCCCTTGGCTCTATCTGTAGTACTGGGATGATCTTATTACACAGCCTGTTTTAGAGAAGCACTACCAAATACTACTGAAATAATATTACAGAATATTAGATATGCTAATTATTAGGATCCTAGAGACTATACTTGGAAACTGATCAGTGCAAACTGTTCCAACAACACGAAGACCAATATAATTATCCTGTTCCAGTGTCAGTACTAGACTATCAATGTGATGTAGTGGTTAAAGCATCAGACTAGAAACAGGGAGATGGTGAATTCTAGTTCGACCTTTGGCACAAAGCCAGCTGAGTGACTTTGGGCCAGTCACTCTCCCTCAGCTCTGGGAATGAGGCAAGGGGCAAACCACCTCTGAAATCTCACTAAGAAAACTGCAGGACTAGCCCAGGCAATTGCCAGGAATCAGCACTAATTTGAAGGTATTAAAAAAAAAAAAAAAGCAAAAATAGTGCCAATACTCCAAAGTGAAATCCAACACATCTGGGAGGACATCCAGTTTCTGCCTGGAATTATGCAGATATGTTAAGTGCACCCTTACAATCCAGCTACTGACCTCAGAAACCCTTGGCTGGTCAGAAAATCTGGGTGGCCTTCAACAGCTCAGCTCCCTTATACTATTCAAAGGCCTTGTAGAAGATTTCTGTGCTGAAAGCGTAGGTGGAATTTTCTGCAGCAGGCAAACTTCGGATTCCACCAGTGGACTGAAGGATGCAAATCAGTATACATTTGCTTGTTTTGCACATTTCGTCTTGCTTGCATAATCTGCTTTGGGTGTTGGCACGCGGCAACTTGGAATTCCCTGCTGTAACATTCTTTGCCAGAGGAAGGAGGTCTGGGTGAAGTAGCCAACCACACCCTCCTCGCTGAACAGAGGCAGGAGTCTTGATGCCTGCCTGAACTCAGGATGTGTACTGTGGAGGCCAAGGGGGGGCGGGCGACTGGGAAATGCAACCCTCCACCTCAGAAACGGGAAAGAAGATAGCGGTCCAGGACCTTCCCTTCACTTACCTTGCAGCCCTCGCAGGAGCTGACCCCGTAATGGTAGCCAGAGGACTTGTCATTGCAGACAAAACAAGGCTTGTAGACCCGTGGGGGCGGGGGTGGAGAAGGGGAGCTGGGCACCATCTCCTCAGAACTTGTACTCTGGGTTTCCACTGCTGTAGAAGGGAAACAAGAAGACATGAGAGAGAGATTTAGATTTTCTACGGGTGTGTGTCAGGAAGAGAGCACAAGTAAGTGACAATGTATTTTTTTTTTAAATTTTCCTAATTAGAAAAATAGATAAAAATCAAAACTCCTAGTCCAACACTTAAGGCAGGGGTGAAATGCTCCCGGTTCAGACCGGATCGCTCAATCCGGTAGCGATCGCGGGAGGTGGTTTGGAAAACCGGTAGCAAAAATCTCTGCCCCCCACCCTTGCCCATGCCCAGCTGAGCCACGTGATCATCAGAGGTGTTTTTTTAACTTTTAAAAGCATTTTTTCTTCAGCCGAAAAAAGGCTTTTAAAAGTAAAAAAAAAAAAAGCCTCTGATGATCGCCGAAGAGGTTGTAGAAAAAATGCTTTTAAAAGTAAAAAAAAAAAAAAAGGTGGCCACGCCCACCCAGTCGCATTACCCACACACACACACACCAAGCCACACCCACAGAACCGGTAGTAACAAATTTTACATTTCACCACTGACTTAAGGGGACAATGAAAGAGAATAGAAGAATTAATGTTGGAAGATGTCATGTTACAGACACGGTTCAGTCTCTTCTTTTTCTTTTAGCACGCAGCATGGAGTTGCATCTGTCTCTGTTTGGCCAGAGAAGCATGGAGATCTAGGAAAAAATGAGTGGAGGAAGCCCTCGACTTACAACCGTTCATTTAGTGACTGTTCAAAGTTACAAGGGCACTGAAAAAAAGTGACTTATGACCGTTTTGCACAGTGATGATCTTTGCATGATCATGTGATCAAAATTCAGATTCTTGGCAGTTGGTTCATATTTGTGACCGTTGCTGTGTCCCAAGGTCTTGTGATCCCCTTTCGCCACCCTCTGACAAGCAAAGTCAACAGGGAAGCCAGATTCACTTAACAACCGGGTTACTAACTTATCAACTGCAGTGATTCACTTAACAATTGAGGCTGGAAAGGTTGTAAAATGGGGCAAAACTCACTTAACAAATGTTTCACCTAACAACTTAAACTTTGGGCTCAATGGTGGTCCTAAGTCCGTGGTGAAATTAATTTTTTTTTACTACCAGTTCTGTGAGTGTGACTTGTTGGGCGTGGCTCGGTGGTCATGTGAGTGGCTCGGCGTGGCCAACTCAATATCACTCCCACCCAGTCACATGACACCCCCCAGCCACACCTACCCAGGTTTTGTGGCTCCCAGTGTTTTCTGTGGGAAATGGGTCATGTGACTGAGTGGGCATGGCCAACTTGTTTGGTCTCACCCTTAGAGAATTTCTCCTTAGTCCAACTCACAATAAAATAGCACTGTTTATAGAATAGAATAGAATAGAATAGAATAGAATAGAATAGAATAGAATAGAATAGAATAGAATAGAATAGAATAGAATAGAATAGAATAACAGAGTTGGAATGGAACTTGGAGGTCTTCTAGTCCAACCCCTTGCTTAGGCAGAAAACCCTACACCACTTCAGACAAATTATTATCCAATCTCTTCTTAAAAACTTCCAGTGTTGGAGCATTTACAACTTCCTAAGGGTGAGACCAATTAACCAATGGAATCCCTTGCCTTCAGAAGTGGTGGGTGCTCCATCACTAGAGGCTTTCAAAAAGAGTGAGGGATAATAAGTTGAAGACTACCCGCAATACCCCACAATTATATAGGAAGTTTCATCTCTGCCATTCTAACTTCAAGAACTGAAGGCGATATGTGTGTCTCATTCTCTGAGTGCTCATTCTCTGAGCCAGAAACACATCAACTATCTTTTAGCCTAATTTGTTGAATGATATCTGGCTGCTTGGGTAATTCACACTTCAGCAAGTGTAAATACTGTGAACATGCAGGCAGTTACAGTTACAGAATCTGAGTCTGCAATTGTATTCGTGGGATTTGTAATTCAAAGTAGGCTGCTCAGCCCTCTAGTTAGCTTACTATAGCTATTTTACTAAAACATTTTTTAAAAAAACAACAACAACCCAGTCTGAATAACTCACAAAACAGATCTCCCCACATTTCAGGTCTATCCCATTTGGTTTCCTCTAATCACCTACAGGGAAAAGTATGGAAAAGAATTTGCTCCTGCCTACTAAGTCAGAAGCCGTGGATTTCAAACCAAACGGCTGAGTTCATACATTACACTAAACTAACATTGCTTTTTCTTTTCTTTTTCTTTTTGCTTCACGCAAAACCCAACCGCAGTAGAGTTCAGGCTGTTCTCATTTCAATGTACAGATGAGGAAAATGAAGATGAATTAACATCACTTGCTAAAAGGCCACATCGAGGTTGAAGTCAGTCTGGAATTTCAATATTCCTGGACCACATTCAGCATTTTAGGACAGGAGAGCATAAATATATTTCAGGAAGAAAATCAACCATTACTGGGGGGTTAAATGATTTGTCCAGATTTAAAAGGAGTTGGGATAGCAGATGCAAAAAGAGGCTGGTTCGAGTTCGGGTCATCTTTATTAGAATGAAAAGCCTAACTCACATTACTTCTGTATGATGAAGTTCCCTGGGATAAAACAGATGTTCAAAGATTTTTATCCCTAAAAGTCCATGCCTCTTGCCCTCCTCATGACCCACGACGCCTGGACAGAGCTCTTTCAGCCCAAACTGCATTTTTCCACCTGCATTTCCCCCCCTCAACAACCCCCAACCCAGGCAAAGCATAAAACTGTTTGCAATTCTAGCTTTCAACAGAGACTGAATTTCCTGTGTCAAGGCCCTAAATGCCACATTCCAGGACAAACAGGTTGGAATTGTTACCAGAGCCTTGTAACATAATCCCTTTCCTTGGGGGAGGGAGGAAAAGAGTAAGCCTGTCCCAAAAGAGACAGGGGAGGAACAGCCTTTCTCAGCCTGGAACCCTTCAAATCTGGATGGATGGAAGCTGAAGCCCAGTTCATTGGAAGGGTATCTGATTTGGCTGGTGTTGGTGTTGGTTTTTTTTTAAAATCCCAACTAATCTATTTCCTTTCAAAGCCCTGCACAAAAAAATGGTTTCCTGCCCCCTGGATGGTAGTGCCCTTTCCCCTTGCCAAATATGAATTAAGGGTAATATAGGACTACTGTATTTATAAAAACAAAACATTCTTCCCCAATTATAAGCCTTTGATTAATCGGGTTCTCCGTTAAATATTAACTGCATTCCTCCTCTTTTTCTAGGCAATTTTGCATAACTATTCAATCCACCAGTTTTCGGCTTCTTGACTACAGGTAGTTGTCGATGTACGACTCTAATTGATCAATCAATTTTATTATTACAGTCTTAGACCAGAAACACATAAAAGCACTCCGTATATATATACACTTAAGACTTCTAGTTTAAAATAATAAATGACAACTAAATCTATAATAAAATCCAGTGTCCATTATACATGGTCTGACCATACAATCCCTAAACTGTGTGGCCCGTTGTCGGTTCAACGTTAAAAAGGAAATGGCTAAGCAGTGCAAAGGTTAGCTACAGTTGTTATATACCCATGATGGCGAACTTATAGCACATGTGCCAAAGGTGGCACACAGAGACCTCTCTGCTGGCATACACGCCATTGCCCCAGGTCAGATCTCCGTGGCGTTTCTTTTGTGAGCTTCTGTTTCCCTGCAAATGACAAAACAGAAACTCACGAAAGAAAAAGATCTTACCTCTTCCTGCGCTGCTGGTGTTGGGATGCCCCACCTCCCGCTGGCCAGCTGGTCTTCGGTTCTCCGCTGTCCACAAATGCACGTGTTTGTGTGTGTTCATGCATGTCTGCATGTCCATGCATACACGCGTGCATGTCTGTGCATGTGTGCATTTGCGCACGGATGCACCTTTCAGTTTGGGCATGCACGCATGTGGTTTGGGCACTCGGTGTCTAAAAGGTTAAGCATCACTGTTATATACTTTGCTATGGTGAAGAAGACACATATTTGAGACGCATCCCCAGTGCTGCTGTGCAGAATCTGGCCACCTGTGCTGTAGCTATGGCCTGTTCATCCTTAAGCAGCCACTGAAGATAGCTAGTGTCGGAGTGGCCAGGAAACCTTGCAGTTATTGGCAGAATATGTTTTTCCTAGTCTCTGTATAAAAGGAGCATGTGTCATGACTCTAATTGAGCCCAAAATTTCTGTTGCTAAGTGAGACATTTGTTCAGTGAGTGTTGCCCCATTGTGTGACTTTTCTTGCTGCAGTTGTTAAAGGAATCTGGATTCCCCATTGACTTTGCTTGTCGGGAGGTCGCAAAATGACCCCAGGATATTGCAACCATCATAATCGCGAGTCGATTGCCAAGCGTCTGAATTTTGATCACATGACCATGAGGATGCTGCAGCGGTCATAAGTGTGAAAAATGATCATGCGGTAAGTCACTTTTTCAGAGCTGTTGTAATTTTGAACGGTCACTAGACCCATCTTCCCCAATCTCATAGGCCCCAGATATGTCAGGATGCTGAATTTACAAATGAGAACTCTGTGAGCTGTACTCAGAGTATAACTGGAGGGCACCTGTTTATCTGGACAACCAGGCAAGGTACCTTGTTACAGAATATTCACTTCTATTCGGTTTTGGAAAAAGAGTATAGTCTTGGATTTATAACGGTTCATTGAATGACCGATTGAAGTTAGAATGGCACTGAAAGAGTGACTTATCATAGTTTTTCACACTTGTGACCATTGCAACATCCCCATGGTCAGGTGATCAAAATTCACATGCTTGGCAACTGGTTCATATTTATGACAGCTGCATTATCCCGGGCTCATATGATCATCTTTTGCGACCTTCTGATAAGCATAGTCAATGGGGAAGCCAGATTCATTTAACAACTGGGCTACTAATTTAACACCTGCCATGATTCACTTAACAATGATTGCAAGAAAGGTCGTAAAATGGGGCAAAACCCACTTAACAAATGTCTCGCTTAACAACAGAGATGTTGGGCTCAATTGTAAGCCAAAAATTACCTGTACTGAATTACAGAGGGTGCGTTTGAAAACCAGAGATCAATCCTGATCATTCAATTTAGGAAATACAAAACCAAAACATTTCCATTTTTCAAAAAATAGAATTAGATGCTGCCAGGTGATCTGAGGAGTCTGTGGGGAATACTTGGTACAAAATGAACAGACTGCTAAAAACAGGTCAGGAATGAATGGAAACCCAAATCCTCCTTATCCACAGTTTTACCTTCCTGCTATCAGCAATCTCGCCCAATCCTGGCTCTGGCCCAAACCATATTTGCAAAAGGAAAATAGCCCTTCACACATACTCAACTCCAATAAATAACAAGCGTATACAAAGTCCAAGCAACAACTATATCTCTTGGGCTTACAATGATCCTATATTAAACAAACCCAAGTTTTGCCAAACAATTGTTCCTTGAATATTCAGCATTCAAAATTCGTTTAGTATGCACATTTTCTTTTTCAAATTCATAAGTGCACAGCAAACCAACCAAGTCTTGCAACCTGTGGTCAGGTAATTGCCCTGCCAGGATTCTTCCACACCTGACCTGATTTAACTGAGAATTCTTTGTAAAATTTTCTGCAGAAAACAAAACACGCAGCCTGGTACTGAACACAGCATTCCCCTTAAGAAAACCAATTTCCAGCTCTGATGAAGATGCTAGATCCGTGATGGTGAACCTATGACATGCGTGCCAAAGGTGGCACACAGAGCCCTCTCTGCTGGCACGTGTGCCATCGGCTCCAGGTCAGATCTCCGTGGCGTTTCTTTTGTGAGCTTCCGTTTCCCTGAAAACGGCGAAACAGAAGCTCACAAAAGAAAAAGTTCTTACCTCTTGCTGCGCTGCTGGTGTTGCGATGCCCCGTCTTCCGCCAGCCAGCTAGTCTTTGGGTCCCCGCTGTCCGCACATGCACACATTTGTGCATGTTCATGCATGTCCGCATGTCCGTGCATGTGTGCATTTGTGCACACGTGCACGTTTCAGTTTGGGCAGGCACGCACACGGTTTGGGCACTCGGTGTCTTAAAAAGTTCACCATCACTGTGCTAGGTAATACCCAGTGCAATCTCAGAAACTCAAAAAAGGGTAAACTAATTAACAAACATCCTGAACAAACAATCAAAGCATCAATGCTATTTACTATAATAAAAGGAATATATTTTCATAGAAGTACAAATGATTCTTTTTAACAGTTCCTCACATATTATTCCTACTCAGTTTGCCCCTTTCATTTATTAAACCTTACACTATTCTATTCCAACCAACAACTCATCCATCCCCACAGATCTCATCCATGGCTTTCTATCACACTTCCTTTTGTTGTGATTCTTTGAGCCAGAGTTGCTGAGAAACAGACTTTCTTGAGGTGCAATTTACAAACCTGTGCAAATAAAAGGGAGGAAATTAGGTAAAAAAAAAAAATTGACCACAAGCCTATTCTGAGACAAAATGTGATATAATTTTCTTTCCACAATGTTAATCCTGGAAAAGAATAATAGCAATAGCACTCAGACTTATAATGATGTATTTTACAAGTAGTGAACACTGCAATTCTCTTATCTCCCTACTCCTCTATAAAAATTTGAAACAGTTTTCTTTTTTCATACAAGGTGACTGGACATACTGCTGACAATTGCACAATATTAAATCATAACTTATTGAATACGCCACGACTGACTACAAAACATAGTGGCTGAATTTGGTGCAACCAGCGATGCTAAATTCAAAGAAACTGCATCATGATTTAGCATCAATATAAACTGACAAGTGTTGTTTCTTCCTTATAATCATTCCAAAACAGCCCGGTCAAAAAGAGAGAGAAGGAGAAAGCACACAGTACATGCAGATGCATTGACATACTTAGTTGCATTAATAGAATAGAATAGAATTTTATTGGCCAAGTGTGATTGGACACACAAGGAATTTGTCTTGGTGCATATGCTCTCAGTGTACATAAAAGAAAAGATACGTTCATCAAGGTACAACATTTACAACACAATTGATGATCAATATATCAATATAAATCATAAGGATTGCCAGCAACAAGTTATAGTCATACAGTCATAAGTGGAAAGAGATTGGTGATGGGAACTATGAAACGATTAATAGTAGTGCATTAAGATCTTTGCCACCAGTAGCACAGAATCAGATTAAATGCATGACTCCATTGATATTACTGTGGGTGTATTCCTTGCTGAAAATTCACCACAGATTACATTTTGTTGATAACGGAAGAGGGGTTTTACTCTAGCCCCAGGGACATCTAAAATGTCAGCATAAGGCTGACTTTGTACAACGCTTTAAGCCAGGGTTAACAATTCATAATTACTGCCTTCATTTAAAATGCTAATTCAAAACAAAGAGCACATTATAACCTATTAATTATTAATTACATTTTAACATAATTTAATGTAATGTATTTTAATTAATTACATACATTCATTACAATTAATCAGTGGAATGATCCGCCTTTCATAAGTTGTGGACACTCCAACACTGGAAGTTTTTAAGAAGATATTAGGCAGCCATTTGTCTGAAACCGTACCAGTAGAGAGTTCCCTGCCTGTTGGACTAGAAGACCTCTAAGGTCCCTTCCAACTCTATTATTCTATTATCCTGTTAATTCTCATAGGATGACAAGACTACAATTTCTTTAGTTTGTCCTTCACCAAAACAATCTATAAACCAGGATTCCCAATTCAACACGTTTTGTGAAAATAGCTTCTGCGTTAGAATGTGACACATTCTCCTATCTTGCATAACCACGCTGATATTTCAGGACTGTTATTTTCCAAGGATGTTACATATTTTAGTACTTGTCAGCACTTGCCCTGATCAGCTTTTTGGTGATGATAGGGGACTGTACCAACCAGCTGCTTGCTGTGAACTCCTAACAGCTGATCAAGAGTGGCAGTAGCTCCTGATTAAACAACTCTTCTTTCAACCAATAAGTTTTACTTAGTTACTTAGATAAACAAGTTCTTTCTATAGTGCAATGCGAGTAACAACTAAACCGCAGTATGGAATTAAACATGTGCTTATATTACAGATACATTTTAGGCCAGGGGTGTCAAACTCATGGCCCAGGGGCCAGATCCGGCCTGCGGAGTGCTTAGATCTGGCTCGCAGGGCCACCCTGGAAACAGTGAAGACTGGCTCGTGGGACTTCTGCCAGTGAAAACGGAGCTCGGGAGGGCCACATGCAGCCCTCCCAAGCTCCATTTTCGCTGGCAGAGGGTTGCAGGAGGCCATTGCAGCCAAAAACTGAGCTCGTGGGCCCGTTTTCTCTGGCAGAGCGCTCAGGTTACCACAGGCAACCATGACATGAGTGACGTCCAGCTGGCCACGCCCACACTGGCCACGCCCACTCCACACGCACTCAAGTTCAAACACAACTCTGATGCAGCACTCAATGAAATCGAGTTTGACACTCCTGTTTTAGGCACTAAAAGATGGCCCACCATGACTAAATACATTACAGGTAGTCCTTGCATACCGACTGCCTCATTTAGCAACCATTTGATGTTAGGATGATGTAAAAAAAAATCAGATTTACAATCAATCCTTGCATTTGTGTCCACAGTAGAATCCTGCAGCCATGTGATCACAGTTTGCTAGCTAACCAGCTTGAAACAAGCAGTATTAATGGAGAATGTGGAAGTAAAACTCCAAGTTGCCCTTATGTGATGTTTTGCTTAATGACAGAGATTTCTCGTTTAAGTAGTCACATTTTTTCCCTTACTGACTGGCACTTTGCGAACTCCTGATCACAATTGTGGTTGTTAAACCTAATGTTAAAACTAATGTTAATAGATACTTTCTCTAAAAACTGGAAGTAGAGCAAAGTCCACATTCAATAACAGAATATATGCAATGCATGTTGTAGGCTCCAGGTTAAATTTATGCATTCTTAACCTATAAACTTATCAAGATCTTGGAAAAGAACTGCTGCAAAACAAGACTGAAGGAAATAAACTCATAGTCAGTTATGTAGCATTAATTATACATTAATATACAGACTTATTTCATGTATATGCTAGACTGATATAAGACACAGATAGTCTTATATCATCTGGATATGCTATGCTTATATATATACATAGGCAATGATTTGTATGGGACTCCTTGCAGTTACACTTTCACTGATGTGCCAATTTTCCTTTCACAAAAATTAGCATTTTCCAGTCCAGTTGATAAATTCAAATCAAAGCAGCTCTTTACTGTATGCCATTGATCTGCTATTATCATGCCAGTTTTCTACAGCAAACAAAACTAATCAAGGAGAGATGCATCTTAGAACTAAGGAGAAATTTCCTGACAGTTAGAACAATTAATCAGTGGAACAACTTGTCTCCAGAAGTTGTGAATGCTCCTAACACTGGAAGTTATCCAAACTCTTCTTTAAGAGTTTGGATAACCATTTGTCTGAAGTGGTGTAGGGTTTCCTGCCTAAGCCAGAGGTTAGACTAGAAGACCTCCAAAATCCCTTTCAGTTTTGTTATTCTATTCTATTCTATTCTATTCTATTCTATTCTATTCTATTCTATTCTATTCTATTCTATTCTATTCTATTCTATTCTATTCTATTCTATTCTACTCTACACTATTCTATAAGCCTGTTCACAACATATACTGAACCACAAATTATCCAGCCCATGTACTGAGTTGTTTTGAGTTGTTTGGAACTGAGCAATTGAGTTAACTGAACAAACCATTGTTGCATTCATCATTGCTGTAATCAACTGCAGCCATAAACCCTAAAGAATGAAGACTTCACGTACATCTTTTCAAGAGCCACAGCAGAGCTACATCGTTGTTTGCGAACACACTCAGCCGTTGATAACCTTAACGCGTTTGCTACAGGAAAACCTCAAATAAAACAACTTGTTATAACATAGCAAGATAAAGTATAAGTTAATATTCAATGCCTGATCGTATTTGTGGTGATGATATTAAGAGAGTAGTACTTGAAAGGAGCGTAATGATTTCTCCTATCTCCACACAGAATATCAATTTAAAAATTGCACCAGAGGGGACAACATCACACAAACCTGCCAGTCCATAATTCAGCAGTGCAGCTACAGGCTGGGGAGAGTTCCAGGAACAACTGTCTTAATCCTCGTAGCCCAAAGCAAAGGATTGTCATCTCACACAGAGGGAAGGAAAGGAACATACTGAACTTTAGCCCCCAGAGCTTCCTTGCTTCTTCCAAAAAGCCCTTTTCTATATTATAGATCTGCTTTTCCCCATAAGAGAACTAAGAGGCTCTCATGCAGTGACTCAGATTCTGAATGATGCTAGAAGCCTTAGCGAAGTACATTCTCTAAGCAACTGTTTCCAAGAGATGCCTCTTCAGGGAACTCTTGGATTCAAACAGCTGGGGAAATGTCCACTTTCCTGGATTCTGACAATACTGAGTCCCAGTATTGTCCTTGGCTCCAGTACCAGAGCAAACTGTGGTGGATCTTCAGAAACAGTTCTCTGGATCTGGAGAGTTGACTAAAAATGTAGCCAAACTGCTGGAAGAATGTCGGGAAACCGGTATCTCTGCAGAAAAATGCTACGCTCTAAGTTCCCATTGTGCCTAACCGTTGTGGATGCTATCTAGAGATAAGAAAAGATGGAGGCCAACTACTGAAGGGCCAGGGATAGCCTAGGACAGTGATGGCTAACCTTTTTAGCACCGAGTGCCAAAAGCACATGCGTGAATCCCCAAAATGCAATGCGAGCACCCCTGAGCATGTGCCCCACCCCCATGCATGCATCCCACCCCCGAGTCTGCGCCCCGCCCCCCCCACGCATGTGCGGCAGAGACCTGAAGTCCAGCTGGCTGGTGGGAGGCGCGCACACATGGGCAGTAGAGCTGGGCTGGGGTGATGGCTGGCGTGCCCATAGAGAGGGCTCTGCGTGCCACCTTTGGCACACATGCTATAGGTCCGGCACCACGGGCCTAGGACAAGCCTGAAAGTGGGTTACAGAACATGGAAAGTTCAAATGCCCTCAGACTTTGATGAGGGCATTCAGTCAGGATTTGTAAGGATTGTTAACTTATCTTTAAAAGACGTTGACTCCAAGCACTAAGCATACAACTCTCTGGCTTTCATCTAGTTCAGAGGCAGTAATGCAGTAAGAGTGGGAAGGGTGATAAGAATGAGACAGGGGCAGGAAAAGAAGCTACCTCAGCAAGAGACTACATACATTTATTGTATGCTGGTTTCCCTCCCACCCCACTTCCTCCTTCCAGACTCAGGAGTAATTTTCTATAGACACAAAGAGCTTTTATGTTTGGCAAGGGGTACTCAATCATTGCGTGCATGTGGGGTTTTGAGAGCACGCCAAGGTCCTTCATACAAAATGGCTCCCTATTCCCAAGTTGGCATGACAAGCCATACAACACCAGAAGGCAAACTTGTAGGATGTTCCTTGCTACTCACTCCAACCTTCCAGGAACCTATCAATACCAACTTAACTTTTTTGTTTCTGAACAGATTGGCAGTTGTTTGGCAAACAAACAACTACGGTAAGTGGCAGTTATCTACCATTTTCATTTTTTAAGAATGTCTCTGATGCCTTTTTGTAAATTAAAAAAGCTGCAAATTAGTCCTCTTCTTTCCAAATAGTTACTTATCCTAGCCAAAACTTCATGTGATGACAAATTGCATGTTTCAGGAACACAATTCATGATTACACTAATATCCTTAAATATAATATTTCTTCCCAATGTTGTATCGGCATACATACTGAATTCAATCTGAACCAGAACTGTAACAGAACAAAACTAAGTTGGAGAGTATGTGTTTTTTTTCTTTTTTAAAAGAATTGATTTAAATGTGGTACAGAAAGGCAGAGATAGACAAGAGATAGAGAGAACCACCTAAGAAACATTTGCATTCATAGGTGCTGCTATGTTAGTATGCAACAAACAAAAAGAGGTCGTGATTTGAAGAATGACCAACAAAAATGTAATTAAACTGAACAGACTGGACCCACTGTCTAAGGACATAATCAAAATTTCAAAAGAGAAAGAAGCGGGTAGTAGGGGATGACTCAATTGGATAGTGAATGCTTGCATTAACAATATCTTTCTCGGGCTGAAAAGCAAACTTGCTTCCTCTATGAAGATTAGCTTTAAGAGATCAGTTAACTTGGATGTTCAGGTAGTTTTGAAGCCTGGAAGGTAGTGGTGAAATCCAATTTTTTTTACTACCGGTTCTGTGGGCGTGGCTTGGTGGGCATGGTGTGATTTGATGGGCGTGGCAGGGGAAAAATACTGCAAAATCTCCATTCCCATCCCACTCTGGGGCCAGCCAGAAGTGGTATTTGCTGGTTCCCCAAACTACTTAAAATTTCCGCTACGAGTTCTCCAGAGCCTGTCAGAACCTGCTGGATTTCACCCCTGCTGGAAGGTAGTCTAAATACCTGGAACTCAGACTACTAGACATTAAAAAATGGCTGGTGTCATAAAAAGGCATCTAAGCCTGACATCTGGGAGCCCTAGCAAATTCAGGTATGCTTTCAGGTGCTTTCAGAAATGACACTGCTCGATTGTTTAGAAGTCAGTCTGGATTCTCTCTAGTTATTCTCCCAGTTTTGATTTATATTCCAACATTATCCTGCCTCTTCTCTCCAAAATCCCTTCTGGCAGAGGAGGTGGGTGTGCTAGGTTTTCCCTCTGCCTGAAATCCTGCTTAGTCCATCTACTCTCTCCCAATTGGAAATCCCAGCCTCCCCACGGAGTCCTCTCATCAGCATCATAGAAGAAGGGACGATTAAAAGCTTGTGGATTTTAACCCTCTGCATTATCCTCTTCTTTGAGATAAGACAAGAGAGGTAAGGAAGGTGGCTCCAGCAGAGCATGACTGACTCCCCAGGGCCAGAGAAGATATAGGCAGACAAAAGGGGGCCCAGCCAGGTGATTAGATCTCAGTGGAAGCCTTTATTTACCTGTAAGCAGCCCAAAAAGACAAGGATGTATGTGGAAAAGCGGGTGAGAATTTTTTTTAAAAAGATGAATAAGAGAGAAGGAATGCAAGATCACACACATACCCCGTAGGCTTTCCCTGTCATCACTCAGGATAATCTGCAGTTCTAACTCCTCAAGTTCTTTAAACTAGACATCAAAGGTTCTTTTCATAATATCACTAAGGAGATATAAAATAGGTAAAATAGGTGTACCAGTACGTAAACAGGTACAGTACAAAAGAATAATGCAAGATGGATAAATCTACAGTACAGGGATAAAATAATGCTGTTAATATTAGACAAAAAAAAAAGGTAACACTTGCCTGCAGTTTTTGTGCTCACAATGTCAATAAAACACCTAAGAGATATAGGGTCGATACCCTCTTTTATTGTTCCCATTCTGCTTTTAGAGGAAAATGAAGATCTCTGCTTCAAGAAGATAAATGATAACACAAGGTGGATTGGCCTTTAGGGATTGGATGAATTGTTAAATATTGGGGTATCCTGAAAATGAAGTTATTCTGTATTGTCAAAGTGAGATTTTCTGCACTGCTGATCTCTCCTTAGGTGAGCAAAGCAGAACTTTAAAATAATAAAAAGTCTATATGGAAGAAATATTGGTCAGGATTATTATTATTTAAAAGTTTTTTATTTTGAACACATTAAAACACAAGACAAACATACAACATTTATATACATACCACTGTTTCTTATCAGCTATTCAAAGTGGTCTTTTCTTACTATTTATACATATTTTAATTCTATCTTATTCTACTTTTATATTATCTATCTTCCTTTATTTCATCTACATTTTACCCTGTTCAATTTTCTTATCTTTCCTGTTTTCCAGCCATTCATACCATCTACACCAGACCTTATAATATCCTGTATCCTCTTTTTCTTTGATTTCTTTTGTGAGTTTATCCATCTCTGCACATTCGAGGATTTTCTTAATTAAATCTTCTTCTGTTGGTGGGTTCTCCTTCTTCCAATTCTGCGTGTAAGCTATACGTGCTGCTGTTAATATGTGTAGTATTAAGTATTGTGTATCATTTGTATAGTTTTCTGTTGGGATCCCTCATAAGAATTGTTCTGGCTCTCCCTTTATTGATTCCTGTATTATCTCCTCTAACCACTTTTTGATTTTAGCCCAGAATTGTTTTGCTACTGGACAGGTCCACTAGAGATGATAGTATGTTCCATAGTTACTCTTACATTTTCAACACTTTGGTGAGTTTTGGTCAGGATTAATGAGTTCTATTCACAACGAGGAACTCCCATTAAGTTGAGATTCTATGTTTTTCATTTTTTTTTAACAAAGACAAATGCTTGGGAAAATGAAGAAACTAACATCTACGTATATTTTTTATTAAAATGGCAATCTCTGTATACAGGTAGTCCATATTTTTAGTGACATATGTTGAAGTGATAACAGCACTGAAAAAAGTGACTTATGACTAGTTTTCACTCTTAGGACCATTGCAGCATCTCCAAGGTCATCTGATCAAAATTTGGGTCCTTGGCACCTGGCACGCATTTTTTTTAAATTTGCATTTATATCCCGCCCTTCTCCGAAGACTCAGGGCGGCTTACACTATGTTAGCAATAGTCTTCATCCTATTTGTATATTTATATACAAAGTCAACTTATTGTCCCCAACAATCTGGGTCCTCATTTTACCTACCTTATAAAGGATGGAAGGCTGAGTCAACCTTGGGCCTGGTGGGACTAGAACCTGCAGTAATTGCAGGCAGCTGTGTTAATAACAGACTGTCTTACCAGTCTGAGCCACAGAGGCCTGTCCCAGGGTCATGTGATCCTCATTCATGACCTTCCCAGGGAACTTCAAGCAAAGTCAATAGGGGGAAGCTAGATTTGCTAAATGATTCATTTACAACAGTTCATAGGGTGACCGTTTGAAGTTACAGTGGTAATGAAAAAAAAATGACTTATGACTATTTTTCACACTTATGACCATGGTAAGGTGATTTACGTTCAGATGCTTGACAGCCGGCTCACATTTATGACAGTTGCTGTGTCCCAGGGTCACGTGATCACCTTCTGACAAGCAAAGTCAAGGGGAAAAACCAGATTCACTTAATAACCGTGTTGCTAATTTAAGAACTGCAGTGATTCACTTAACAAATGTGGCAAGAAAAGTTGTAACATCTGTCACTCAATGAATTTCTCACTTAGCAACATGCATTTGGGGCTCAATTGTGATCATAAGTTGAGGACTGCCTGTAGTATTGTATAAAAAGATACGGGGCCACATTTGGCATACCAATCAAGAATGGCCAATAACAGAAATATCATTGGTTTTAGCATGCAATTCAAGAAATGGGAGTGTGGGTAATAGGGCTATTACCAATTAAACATTTGATTCTTTCTCCTACATTTGATTCTTTCTCCATCCCTGCCAGAACTGAAGAACTGCACAATCACTGTTTCTTTTTCTGTCTTCTCTCTTTTTCTCCGGCTTTTTATGATTTAAGCAAATTGGACATGTGTACAGATATGAGAAATTGAGAAATAAAAGAATAGAAACCAATTGAAGCTGATCAAATCTGCTTCTGGGGTTGATTTCAAGCCAAACTGTGGAAGGGGAGGAGAAACTGTATTGATCATCAATTGTGTTGTAAATGTTGTACCTTGATGAACGTATCTTTTCTTTTATGTACACTGAGAGCATATGCACCAAGACAAATTCCTTGTGTGTCCAATCACACTTGGCCAATAAATTCTATTCTATTCTATTCTTCTTTTCATTTTACCTAGTGTAAACACTACTAAATAACCAATTCTCTCCTCTGAGAATATAGTCTTGCAAGTGATGCCTAGGAGGCAAGTAAGGAAGGTATTCAGCACAATGTATTCCTTTGCTAACAGACTTTCTACACCGTTTGTTGAGCATTTGTAGCCCTGGAACCCATAATAAAAAATTACTCAGAAATAAGAACTGCAGGCAAGAGTCATATAACACAAACTGAAGGGCTTATTTGTGAATAGATCTTATTATGGTGAGGCATACCACCCTATCATTTCCTGTCAAGATACTTGCTGGAACCATGTTCTTTGTAGCATTGGTCCCAGCCATTCAGGAAAACGTTAGCATCTTTTAATTATGGGCTAGTGCCTCCCAGCACAAAATTCCGAACAAGGCCCCTAAATAGGAAAACTTCACAGAACAAAAAAGCACATAAGCTGCTTGCAGGAAAAAACAGCTGGCATGAGCCGACCCAAATATTTTCACACACACACAATCATATAAACTATATCCTATTGGATCCTTTGCCTGCACTTAAGATCGTTTAGTATACCACAACTGTTTAAATCCACACTTACAACAATACTTTTATGCTTTGATTCGTGACCTATTTTTCTTCATTTACATCCTGCCCCCCTGCAAAATGTCCTCAGCAGGCCTTTATCCAATATGGGCCTGCCAGTTTCAGTGAGGCTGCTCCTTCACGTTCCTTCAGACAATAGAAGTGGAAGAGTCCCTCGCTTGTGTTATGAAAGATTGGCTAAGAAAGAAACAGAATATTGGCCTGCAAACAGAGAAATGAAGTCCAGATGAGGACACAGATGGGAAATCACAAGGAGCTCCATGTTAGCGGCTTTGTGTTTTCTAAAGAAAGAGGATAAACTGTTAACAATGAAATAAAATAATCAAGGATGTGGGACTTTACAAAGTACCAGAAATAATTCCGCAGACATAACAATTTCCCTGGTGGAGTTCAACTGCTATGTTGGGGTGGGGGGGGGGAGTGTGAGTTCCTAACCCTTTGCTGTTTGGTGCAATAAACTGTAACATGGAAGGCACGAGGAGGAGCAATGGCATGCATCGTATTTTATTTGCCTCTTGCCATTTTGTATGTGGCGAAAAGGGGGGCCATGTTCCATCTCTGTCCCTTTCTCTGCACAAATTTCCCACAGGCGGGGAAAACCAACTGGACAGCCCGCCACCCTTCCATTGGGGAGGAGAAAAGTCCCCCCACCCACCCAAAATCCAGTCAGTCTGGGACGGACTGCTGATTTCTTTGAGCCTGGCAGGCTCTTGTTTTCCTGACCTCCCCTTTCTGATTAGACAGCTCCCAGCTTGCTGCCCAGAGCCACACACCATGAAATGTTCACTCCATAGCCAAAGGACGAATGCCAAGGCCACCCAACGATCCTCCTATGGCTGCTGGAAGAAGGCAGGCCGTCAGGCTTCTGAGGCATCATTAAATGAGATCAAGAGCCTGTTCTGCAACAGGTGGAAGCAAAAGGCAGGAAATAAATTCCCCAGCAGGATGGGGCGGGGGGGGGGGCTCTCCCGCCTCGTTGGATAGAGGGGAAGAGCCGGCTGGGCCATAAATTCCCTTGCACTGACAGTGATCTGATGCTCCAACAGAAGGAACAAACCCAGGCACGTTCCCAGGGGGCAGGAGGCCACCGCACCTTCACTGAAACAGGACAGGCAGCATGAAATATGGCTGGCAGCCCCACAGGACTCTCCTCTCCCGTTGGCCCCTGGTAACAGCGAAAGATAGCGAATGCTAAGAGGCAGCCTCCTTTTTTGCGGTTGGGTTATCAGACCTGGTGGGATTTTTAATATTTCAGTAGCCAACAGAAGGCAGGAGGTGTGCCAGAACCTTGAAGAGTTTCTTGAATCCTTTTTTTTTAAAGTCTCTGAAGCAAGGTGGCCCAATTTCACTTCTCATGTCAGACTGCATGGGACAGCCATCTCTCTGAAATCCTCCCTGCGGAGATTGACAAATTACCTCACTTCAGGCAGTTAATTAGAGCATCCATCAGACAAAAAAAGTTTAGCTAGCTTTTCAACTGTTTTTGTTTCACAGGCTTGTTTGATTTTATTTTTTTAAAGTAGGAACCATAAACATTATCCTCTTCTACATCCACATCCAGAAGTGGGATAGTCAGGAGTTGTTGTTTTTTTCACCTCATATTGTACAGTTGAGAATTTGTTTGACAGATAAGGAATCCAGATTCATTTTAAATGTATAGATCAGAGGTGGGTTTCAGCAGGTTCTGACCAGTTCTGGAGAACCAGTAACGGAAATTTTGAGTAGTTTGGAGAACTGCTAGTAAAAAATCTGTCTGGCCCCACTCCCATCTATTCTCTGCCTCCCAAGTCCCAGCTGATCGGGAAGAAATGGGGATTTTGCAGTAACTTTCTCCTGAATTGGAGAGGGAATTAACAGATATTTCAGTAGTTTATTTCCATTCACCCACACATGCCTCAGCTTTTTCCAAGTGTGTATTATTGCATATTGACCCAGCTTGATGTAGTGGTTAAGGGACCAGGATAGAAACTGGGAGTTCTAGCCTTGCCTTAGGCACAAAGCCAGTTGGGTGACTTTGGGTCAGTCACTCTTCTCAATACTGGGAAACAGGCAAGTAGCAAACCAATTGTAAAATCTTGCCAAGAAAACTGAAGAACTTGTCCAGGCAATTGTCAGAACACAAGACTGACTCAATGACTCATATACACACACAGATATACACACAACATCAGATATTAAAAACCCAAAATATAACCATTCTAGAGAATAAGTATATAGATGGAACATAAACTGAAAAGTATCAGCTGGATCATCCGCTTTGAGATTGAGAGATTTAAAAATATAAGAAATTGCCATACAAAAATCTGATTTATTTATCTTTGTGTATTTTGTTCTTATTACACCATAGTCTGATGCTGTTTCATTGAAGATATCAGAAAACAACCGTGAACTGATACACCATGGAATATGTGCGCTATAACACTGTACAGCAAGGGCTGGATTTTATTATTTATCTACAATTTCCCAGTGCAAAATTGATTTCAAATAAGCTGCCTAGATTTTTATAGGAAGCCAGCAAGGGGGCAGGACCACAAAGAAACATCCCATTATTTTGTCCTCCAGATATGAGACCCAGGTATACAATCATTGAGCATAGCAGTTTCATTCAGTACTATGTAGATTGAGAATACATGTTAAGTTACTATGCCTTGGGCTGAAAGACGTTAAAGAAGGATTCTGTACCACTGCATTTTTTTTCAAACCGCAAATGTTTTTCTGCACAATGTACTCATTCAGTCCAAGTCAGAGGGAAACAAACAAAAAAAAATCTCTTTACCCCAAAATAGCTTTCGCTGGATAGAAGCTACAGTTGAGTCACTCCTTCTGGGATTCATTAAAACATGCAAACTCCCTTACTCTGCACAGAGTTACCCTCTGTGCTTCTTGCAAACCGGGTTTGGATTCTTAAACCATCTTATTTGACGCACTGTTTGCTGAGGGAGAGGCCCTGATAGGTAGACTAATGATATTCTCATACAGGTCTAGGATCTGGACACAAGTTGAACAAGATTTACTAGTACAAAAATCCCCAAAAGTAGGCATTCTGGTCTGATGATTTATTTAAAGCATTGGTAATTGGATTTTTCACATAGGGTAAGTACACAATAATAAACACGGACATCCAATTAAAACTAATGTCAACATATGTAAAGCACATTAAAATAGTTTAAAAATAGCAAGAAGGCAGCTGTAGTCTATAGCGGTAAAACCTGAAAAAGGAGTTAGGGCAGAAATAAAAGCACAGTTGTACGTATTACTTTTGCACATGGACATCCCTGGCTGAAATCACTGGAAATTAAAGCCTTCTTTTACACATTACCTTTTGAACCCCTAAGTCACAGGCTCTCAGCATTTCCAGATGGGGTTGGGAGAAATACCTGTTTTGAAATCCTGGACAACAGTCATTGGTCAGAACCCTCCATACCAAGGTAGATGGGTGAAGATCTGAATTGGACAGCATCTTATTTACACGCTGCCAGGTTGCAACAACAACTGGTACATTTTCTTTAATCTGGTGCCCTCCAGATGTCTGGAACCACAAGAAATGGCAGTGCTATTTGGGAAGGATGAGAACTGTAATTCACCACATCTGACGAATACTGGGTGGTGGAAGGCTATGGTAAAATCAACTTTCATGCTCATGGATGACATTTCTAATGGATATGTTAGTTCTGTTTCTGTTTAAACATCACAGCAATGCACTCCTTTTTTTTATGTACTTCTGATCTGTACATTTGGTCTGTACATAAATCTACCTCAGTCCCTCTGCTAAAATATCTACCAGCTTCATAATATTTTTACCCGCTAACCTGTAAATATGCATGCTGCAGCAATTTAAGTTGCCATAAATAATCTACCAAACCTAATACTGTGGATCCTATCTTCCCCTGACAAACAGTGCTCTCTAAATTAGGAGGCAATTGGTTTGTTTGTTGGATGGGGGGAGGGATTATCTAACTTCCTTTGAGGTAGATATTCAGAGCATCCTCTTATCTTCTATTTTGAGGACAGGCTGGCAAGGGTAGTTACATATTGAACAATGAATTTAATGCACAGCTCAATAGCTATAAATCAAAAGCACTGTAATGTATTGTATAACTCTTCACTTTGGGCTTTTAAATAGCACAATTTCCTTGACTTTGTAATTATCAACTTTTTTTAAAAAAAAATGCTTTTACCATATTATGTAAGCACATCATTGTTATATTGCTGTGATACTTGAACCTTACTGTTCAAAACTAAATAAGGAAAAAGAAAACCTTTTCTGATGATTGCTACTTTTAACATTCCGAATCTGTATTTTGTTCCTTGACATTTCATGAGTAGTAATAGCCAATCATGTTTAAGTTGACAAACAGCTAGCTAAATATATATGGTTTTAAAAGAAACATTTTTTTTTCAAACGACAGTTTAGCAGGCTGTTGCTCTTTTCACCCCCAAGTGCAAAGTTTTCACCTTGGTCTGGATGGAACACAACAGAATGAAAATAAAGAAGGGATGAACTTTTCAGGACAAAATAGAAAATCAATGGCAATTCCACTTGTAGTTGACTGGTAGTAAAAAAAATAAATAAATACTGTAGATGGCATCCCATTGGAAACAGACTGAAACTGGGGTTGCTAAATTGTTCCCAGTTGAAAAGATTGCAGCATTACCAATCAAAAGGCCATGTTCTTGTCATGTTCTTAACAGAGTTTAGCTGTTTTCGTCAAGAAGTGGTAGAAAGATATCAGGAGAGTTATAAATATGAAACATTGTGTGAATTTCTGGTAAAGGTCTGTAGGAATTTAGCACCCACCCCCCTCCTAGAAGAATGAAATATTTTAGAAAATACTTAAAAAGCAGAATATATTTCCCTGGATGAGAAATGGAGAAACATGTTTCAAAGACAAAGCAGCTTCCTGACTCCCCCCCACCTTTGTCAATGGGCCATTAAAGCCTCAACCAAGCTCACTCAATCCCCCCATCATTTGCAACACAATAGAACAGAAACTCACCACATGGCAAGGCTCAGGCAAGCTTGAGGGACAACCTACAATGTTAACTAAGACCCCTAGACCACCTGGGAGTTTGACAACCAATCAGGATACTCTTCCTGTGCCCCAGAAAGTTCAAAGCTCAGAAAAAGAATAAAGCCAGGGAGCACACAGGATCTCAGCCCTTTTCTGTTCAGGATCTCAAGCCATGTGATCCTGACCACCATTAAACCATCTTTCCAAGCAGCCTCCATGTTTCCAGTGTCTTTGTCCCCACTTGGAACTGAACCCAGATGGATATTTCTTTCAACAGGTCCATGAATGAAGACTTGCATGGCTGCAGTCATGGACCCTGAATTTGGGAAATTAGTTCCTAAATACTTTGTGTTATCCATTGAAAATGGCAAACCATGTGCCAAGATAATGTATTATAATAAAAGACTGCTAGAAAGAACAGAAAAGGTATTGTGAGATTCTTCTAGAATCCATGAAAAAAATATTTTCATTTTCATTGCCCATTCCGGACAGGATTCATACGTGACTGGCTCCACAAATCACACTAAGCCATGTATTAACCATTGTTTATTGCATAATCTACACTACATGCAGTGCCACAATTCATGGTTTACAAGCTGTGATGATGGTTGTAGTTACTTTTGCTGCTGCTATTGCAACAATTATGAAGATAATGTCAATTCACATTCCACTTTTCTGCCTCATAAGTAAACTCTACTGGCTTGGTTCACATTAATCCAAAACAAAACAAAACAAAAAAAGAGTAGTTTCATGTGAAGTCTGAACAGAGTCAACTCTGTTCCCTAGCAAAATGATATTCAACCGGTTATGTCATTGGCAGTTAGCTAGTATGACTGATGAGCAGGGGTAACTGGATTTGACGTGCAAAACGTTTGGAATTAGAATTGGAAAAGGTGCTTTAATGCCTGTTGAGGCCAGGGATCTTACTAATATCAAATAATCTGTCTTTCAGTTCAGGAACTGATTCTGCCATCTTAAACCTATCTGAACAAAATGGCAGAGAAATTCCAGAAAACAAGTGAATTACAGACAGATAGGTGCTTGGCAGAAAGTCTAAATAAAAGCACATAATCATTTGAGAAAAGATTCAGCCAAAAATGTATGTTACATCTAAGCATTAATCACAATTCTTTTGTTGAGCTGGTTACCTGTATCCCTCATTGTCTATGGTTTATATGTCGTGTGTGTGTGTGTGTGTGTGTGTGTGTGTGTGTGTGTGTGTGTGTGATTTTTGATTTTTTATGCCTATCGTTCTATCTGCTTGCTATACGCTGCCCATTTGGTAAGATGGGCAACTACCTCAAATAAATTTATCAAATAAATATATTCATCCACACAGCCCACAAAATTAGCTTGTCTATGGCTGCCACAGAAAAGGATAGCAGGATAGTTAAGACAAAGGCTCAACAATTTTGACTCACTTTCAACCTTCTCTCTCCAAGGATTATAAAAACTGTCTTAGACTACAGAGTTATATTCTCACTCAAGGCCTTGAACAACTGCAGATTCCAAAATCAATGAATGCTCTATACTTCTGTGTGCTGGCAGTAGGCTTTGGGCCCATAAGTAAAGGAAGAAAGAGAAATACATATTGAAAATCCACACAGCAAAATCAGGAAAAAAAATCCTCTTACCACTACATTGGTAAACAGTTAGGCTGACTGTCCAGCTTACTCAGCCTTAATAATCTGGTCCAGTAAAACAACTGAAATAGGAGGAATGTAGGCCACTCCACCAAATGTATTACTTGAAGAAAGTCCACTTAAAAAACCTCATCCCTGAATCTTACTACCTCAGTGGTAGTAAGAGTTACAGAGCAAAGAGTTTTAATTAATTCTCATAGCAAGGCAGACACAGGGCGAGTCTTCATCCAGAGAATCTGTATTATTTTTAAAAAAATTCCTGCCAGTATCTTATTGTTCCCTCCCCACCCAACATGGTATATTTAACCTCCTTAATTTCAAAGTCCTGAACCGCTAGATTGCACCATGAATTCCTTTCCCTCCACCCTCATTCATGCTCCATCAGAATTCCTCATCTATAACACTGTCACTCAAGCTCCCAATTCCAGCCCGCCCAGCTGAATGGGGAAGAGAGAAAAGGCCTTGTTTATCAGAAGTATCAGAAACCACACTCAAGCATACATGAGCCTCCCTCAAGCTGTTGTCAGGCCAAGCTCTTATCAGGCCTGTTATTTCCTGGACAGCACCACATTTTAGCCCGAACTTAATCCTCTCCAAATAGCTTCTGTACACATCAGCAGCAGCCTGGAGGAACCAGGCAGGAACAGCAAAGAAAAGAAGAGAACTCTCTGCCCGGTTTATCTATCTCTCTATGTTTATAAACTATTCAGCATCCCATGGGACGTAGGGATCAACAAATGCCTTAATGGACTAGGAAGGAAATACGTCTGGAGATAGACACTAACCAGTAGGGTCCAGAGAATGTGGGCCCCTGGAAGATTTGGCATTTCCAGCATCATTTCAGAAAAAGCTGCAACCATTTCAGTTTTGTCTTCAAAACTCTCCAACCATGATTAGTCTCTTCTTCAAGGGTACTTTGAAGAGACTCTACTTCAGATCAACAAAATGATACACTGGGCCCTCAAACTCAATGCTGAAACTCTCTGGTTTGAGTGTAATTTTACTATGCTAGTTAGAATTTCCCCAGGCTTTCTATTTATGTGTTTTGATATGACCAAATTTTGGTTTGATCTTGAATGGTCTGGATAGCTGATTGTAGGCTGTAGTATTCAAACCAATTTAGATTTATTTTGTTTTGGTCTCCCACTACTGACTTTTAATTGTTTTCTCTGTTCATAGTTTTTGAATATCTGTTTTGATATTACTATAATTGTGTGGATGTCATTAATTTCATATGTCTGTAAAAATAATTTTACAGATGGGTAGCAGGAAACCATTGCCAATAAACTGTAGCTTGGGATTTATTTTTAAAAGCACAGCCTTGTCTGGTATGGTGTTTTATCCCTCCTATCCTATAACAACCAAATAGAGAGGAACAAAACAGCATGAAAGCCAATCATGCATAACTATTTGTTGTCCTCAAAATATAAGTATCCCTCAGAAGGAGGAGCAGGAGATGTTCAGCAATTCCCAAAAGAAACAAGGATGAGAAACTCTCTGGATTGTTCCACTTATGGAGGCCAAATTTTCCCATCTCTACACAAAGGAGATTTCAAGATGAGTTCATAGAAGACATTATCCGAAGTGCACAGCTCGACACGTTAAAAAAAAAGATACGATTCCCATTTCTCCATTCAGTTCCCCAACTCTATACAAAGAAATATAGTAATTGCAGGAAGGTTTACAAACCCATTTTTTAAAAAAATCCAAAGAATTAAGTCAGAGGTTCTCAAATAGTGGGATTGGATGGCCTGGGGATCATAAGCACCCTAGTGATTTGTCTAAGAAACCTGATCAGCCTTGCCTACACAGGGGAGGAGGGCTGTCAAAACCTGCTCTCGCCTTTGCTCCTTATTTTGCCTGCACAAATCTCGGGTGTGAGGCTGCAGTGCTGTGAAGTCTGAGATATACGATCATAGATTCAAATTTAATTTTTAAAAGTAAAGAGCTGCTGATTCAGTTCTACAGAGGAATTATTGAGTCTGTCATCTGCACCTCTATACCTGTCTGGTTTGGTTCTGCAACCCAACAAGACAGACACAGACTTCAGAGGATAATTAGAACTACAGAAAAAACAATGGCTACCAACTTCCCTTCCATTGAGGACCTGTATACTGCACAAGTCAAAAAGAGGGCTGTGAAAATATTTACAGACCCCTCACATCTTGGACATAAACTGTTTCCTACCCTCAAAACTACGCTACAGAGCACTGCACACCAGAACAACTAGACACAAGAACAGTTTCTTCCACAACGCCATCACTCTGCTAAACAAATAATTCCCTCAACACTGTCAAACTATTTACTAAATCTGCACTACTATTAATCTTCTCATCGTTCCCATCACCCATCTCCTTCCACTTATGACTGTATAACTGTAACTTTGTTGCTTGTATCCTTATGATTTATATTGATATTGTTTCCTGATTGCTTATTTGTAGCCTATGACTATCATTAAGTGTTGTAAGTGTTGTACCTTGATGAAGGTATCTTTTCTTTTATGTACACTGAGAGCATATGCACCAAGACAAATTCCTTGTGTGTCCAATCACACTTGGCCAATAAAAAATTCTATCTATCTAAATGGTGAAATCATTAATACTATTCATAGGGGAAGTGTCGCATAAATTCATGCATCATGTTATCACAAAGTTTGTGAATTGCAGATTAAAGAGTTTACCTTCCCAAGTGAACTCAATTCTGGTGTCCGGGCAGTATGTCCATGCGGGTATTTTTTTTCCAAACAACAATAGAGAAGCCTTTTACCATCATCTCATTCCAGAATTTTTAAAAAAAAACACCTTAGTTGCCTAAGTGTTCTTGGTGGTCTCCCAAGTTAGCATTTTAAGAAAGTCAAGTCAGCTCAGTGCGGCCACATAACTGGCAAAAAAGATCTGGACCATTTTTTCAACCATTTTAGTCAGAATAGGTAAATGGTAGCGCACATCTAAAGCAGGGGTGAAATCCAGCAGGTTCTGGAGAACCAGTAGCGGAAATTTTGAGTAGTTTGGAGAACCAGCAAATACCACTTCTGGCTGGCCCCAGAGTGGGGTGGGAATGGAGATTTTACAATATCCTTCCCCTGACATGCCTACCAAGCCACGCCCAAAGAACCGGTAGGGAAAAAATTTGGATTTCATCCCTGATCTAAAGGCCTTGTAAAACAGATCTAAAGAGAAAGGTTTATCTCCCAGATAACTAGATGTTTGATGAGATGGGCTTACACCATCAATAAGCAACCTGTATACTTTGGCTTAGCAGTTAAGATGCTAGGCTTGTTGACCGGAAGGTTGGCAGTTCGAGACCTAAGTATTGTGGGATGGGGTGAGCTCCCGTTACTTGCCCCAGCTCCTGCCCACCTAGCAGTTTAAAAGCATGTAAATGTGAGTAGATAAATAGGTACCACTTCGATGGGAAGATAACAGCATGTGGTGCACCTCAGTGTATAATCATGCTGGCCACATGATGACAGAAAAGTCTTCAGTGCTGGCTCCCTCGGCTAAGAAACAGAGATGAGCCCCACCGTCTAGAGTTGAACCTTCTCAACGACCTTTAATTTCCTTCAGTACATTGTGGCTTTAAAATGTTCGTTTTTTTCAATTTTCATTTTTTCCCCTCATTTATGAAAAGTAGATCACTGAGGATTGATTCTATTGCTAAAACACTTTCTTAATTAAAAAAAATAAAAAAAATTATTCTTATTTTCAAAATTTCTCTCAATACGGAGTATAAAATATACAAACAACTCTGGGATGCTGCAGCAAGGCACTCTGGTATGATAACAAAGGAAATCATGATTCTCCATTTGCCTTGCTCCTTTTCAAAGGGATCTCACCTTATATAATATTTGCTATCATATTTGCAGATGCGTGTGTCCTCAGTTCTGCTATAATATTCCTGCTTATGAAATCTTGAAGGTGGACCTAAACTGATTTCCGTTGCTAGAGTTAAGATTTTAAATCTCTATTCTTTTAAGCTGATAGCTTTCCTTTTCAACATGTGTTTCAGATTACCATATGATATGTAGTTATGAGTTTATACCATATTATAGGCAAGACATCATTAGATATGATTTTAAAACCCTCCAAGCCAGGGGTGAAATCCAGTAGGTTCTGACAGGTTCTGGAGAACCGGTAGCAGAAATTTTGAGTAGTTCAGAGAACTGGCAAATGCCACCTCTAGGGTGGCATTTAGAATGGGGTGAGAATGTAGATTTTGCAATATCCTTCCCCCAGGAGTGGGGGGGGGAATGGGGATTTTGCAGTATCCTTCCCCTGGAATAGGGTGGAAATGGAGATTTTGCAGTATCCTTCCCCTGCCACGCCTACCAAGCCACACCCACCAAGCCACACCCACAGAACCGGTAATAAAAAAAATTGGATTTCACCACTGCTCCAAGTTATTGTTCAAAAAATATCTTCACATACATAGCCCATGTTAAAAATGTAACTGGTGCTGCTTTCAGAGTGCTGCATATTTATGTGAGGCCTATATATTGAGAAGAACAGCAACAAACCCACCCACATGTTTGATTCTGAATTAAGAAATTATATCAGATTAAGAAATGGTTACTCAGTCTCATCTCTTACTGGGCTCTAGTCTGCAGGGCAGAGCACAGGCAAAGGATAGGGAGGGTGATTAATGTGATTAGACCCACAACAAAGTAATCATAGCAACAAAGGATAATAATAGCAATAACAATAATACCAATGGAGAAGGTAGTGGAACAGATGAGAATGATAAAAGTAATATAGTTATACTACGTAGGTAATATAAGACAGAAGACAGAACTGTGGAAATTAAATGTTCAGCAGAATGATAGCACCCGGAAAAGAAAAGAACTGTCTTGTGTCTAGTTGTTTTGGCATGCAGTTTATTTCAACCACTAATTATTACTAATAACAAATAAGTACCAATCTGGGTAGGATCCCTCTCAAAAGGTATTTGTACAGGCCCTTGTACTCTTTAGTGGATGCTGAACATACTTTCAGAGAGATAAAGTAATTTACTCCACTTCTGGACTAAAACATGCCAAAGATTAAGAATAGCCAGTAGCAAAGCAGTACCCTCTATTCACAGAGTATCTCTGCAGTCCTGAATATGCAGCTTCGGGTAGTTATCTGGTGCCACTATCTTATCTTGCCACTGATCCACCAATAAGGAGACAGGAAATTGAAAAAAGTCAGACTACTCAATAGTCTCCACGGGCATGAATGGCAGCTGCTCAGCACTTTTAGCCCGCAGACTGTGTCCAGCATCAACCCAAGCAGGGGCCATCTGCTCTCTCCAACTCAGGGTCCCTGCTTCTGCTCCTCCACAAATGCCAGCTAGCTCAATTTAAGAAGGAGGGGTGGTTGGAGGGCTTTAAAAGACTAAATTACTGAAATTGAGGAAATTCCTACCCTCTTCTCGGTGGAGCTTCAAACAGGCCATTTATAACCAGCCGTAAAATGTTTGCAGCTGGGGTGCTATATAAGCCATTTGTCTTAGCAATGGCATTCCTGATGCTACAGAGTATGTCCCACACTTGAAAATATATGTTCCCTTAGAAATGCCCACACCCGCGCAAAGGACTGGCTCTCTTGTTAGGTAAAGGAAGAAAACAAGAAGGAAGACTTCCTGAATTGGCTAAAGATGCCTTCAGAGCAACTCACCACCTGCAGAAGTGATAGGAGCTCAATTACAAGGGTTGATTCTAGTAAAGATTCCCTCAGGCACACAACATGGGCACATCCTTGCAAAACCTCATAGTTTTATTAAAATGAATATGAATTCATTTGCTGTGGCTTTCTTCAGAAACGTGTTGCTGTTTTTTCATTCTAGTCTAGAGCCAACAGATTTCCTAATGGTCTCCCATCCAAGTATTATCTAGATCCAACTCTGTTTAGTTTTCAGGATCAGCCAGGGTTGGCTGGGACTCTCATCTCCTGAGGCCTTGTGTTAAAGTTTCCCTCAGGTCAAGCTAACCTCTGGTGAATTTGTAGAACATCTATATGGTTTTCTTAGTGAGAATATGGAAATGTTTTGTCACTGTTATCTTATAGGATTTTTTGATGTAAATTTCCTTAGTTGACAGCTCTGGGATTTCTGGATGGCCCATCTAATTCTATATACAATCACACCCACAGTTACTTACACACTATCTTCACAGATTAGCCACCATCCCCCCATTTCCTCTGAAGCCATTTATTGACCTGGTTTTCTGCAATCAAGTTCTAATGTTTCAAGCAAAATGATCCTATGAAGTTCAGTGAAGTTACTAGCCCTCCTGGTATATTTGATTTTATTCAGTTGCTTTACCATTCCTACTTAAATTGCAGCACATCATCAACCCAGAATGGACATAAGTAATTAACTTTCTTCAATATATAATACCATGTTTCCCCGAAAATAAGACCCTGTCTTATATTTTTTTGAACCCTGAAATAAGCGCTTGGCCTTATTGTGTGAAACAAGATGGGGCTCCTCTTGCCGTCTTACCTGATTTCCAGTTCTGTGTTTAAATATTTTCAGGGAGGGCTTATTTTCGGAGGGAGGCTTATTTTATCGCATGCGCTCAAAAGCCCGATTGGGCTTATTATCAGGGGGTGTCTTATTTTTGGGGAAACAGGGTAGATGCTCTGCCCAAGGGCGTATGCTTATTTGCAAGCATATATACTGCCTGTACGATAAGTTCATTTGTGATTGCTGACATTCATTAAAGCAGCTACAACTTTCTCCTGGTTGCTCCCTAAATTCCCACATCATTGCAAAACAAAATGACAAAATTGTGTAAACCTGATCAATAAAAATAAATAAAAAGTAGACGGAAACATCGTACTAGAAATCTGCTCCCGAAAACGTAAGACCTGAGGCAGAGGTGCACTGCTTTCAGTCTGCAGCAAAGTCTAGGGGGGAAAATATCCAGGTCACAATGCTGGTTAGCAAAGACAATGTTGGTGACATCATGATGCTCTGATGCATATGTACTTGTAGCTGCTATGGGAGTCATCATCAGAGGCAGTATTGTGTCATACAGTTCCAGTTGACCTGAAATCATTAGGAAACCTTTTTTTCTACACTGTATTTGCATCACTATGTTACCGCTATTGTTAGTTCTTCTGATCATGTGCACTCTTTCACTCTAAAGAAGAATTATGAGTCCTTGGGGAAAGAAACCCACTCAGTTTTATGTTCTGAAAAGTGGTATGAATTGTAAGCGGGTGTCCAATCCATAAATCAGCTTTCCTCAACTTGTTGTCCTCTTGATGTATTGGGACAAAGCAGACAATCCATGGCTAAAGGCTAAGGATTAGGGGAGTTGAAGTCCTAGTTTACCTGGAGGGCAAGAGTTTGAAGAGTTTGAAGATTTTAACCCCAAAATCTTCAAAACCCCAAAATCTTCAACCAAAAACTACTATTGACCTCACTCCATTCCTAAGAGGACTATAAGGGGTGTGCATAAGAGCACAAAAGTGCCTACCGTTCCTGTCCTATTGTTCTCTTCATTATAGTATTATATGCATACTTTTACTTATACTTTTACTTATATATACTTTTTCTCTCATGATAGATTATTGTTTATGTTGATGATTGTATATACTGTTGTGACAAAATAAAAAAAATAAAAAAAGAGATATCATATAGTTCATACAGGCCACCAGAAGGAAAGGACTGTAATTTATAAGGAGGCACTCCAATTAAAGTTTACCCCAAAGTGCCAGGAAACTTAAAGCTATAAGAACATATACACCTACACTGCTCATGCCCAGAGGCACTCCCTACTACTAAAGTCTGGTTAGTTGGAAAAGGAAGAGGAAAAGGAGAATTATTATTAGTAAGTGTTTTCAAATGATCTCAGACAGACCTTTCTTCCAATCAAACCTTTCTAGACTAATGAAATTGCGGTTTCCCTGCCATGTCAGTAACAGCAACAGTTGTAACAGAGTTGGAAGGGACCTTCGAGGTCATCTAGCCCAACCCCCTGCTCTCGCAGGAGACCCATACTATTTCTGATAGGCGGCTATCGAGACGACTCCAGCATTGGGGGTGGGGGAGAGAGACCCACGATTTCCGAAGGCAATTTGTGCCTCTATTATTTCCTCTCTCTTCTTACGGGGAAACTCCGGGCTAAAGCTGAGATTCTCCCAAGGAGCCGTTTTGATTTTTTCAGCAAGCCAGCGAAAGAGTTAAAGCGCCACATTTCCGAGCCAGCGCTCAGGCAGCCCGGGCGGGGTGGGGCCGCTCCAAATGAAACCGCTTTGAAAGCGAGCTAAGAGGGAGCGAGCGCGAACTCCCATCGGGCGCGGGGGAGGGAGGGAAGGAGGGAAAGAAGGAACTCAACACTCAAAAACTCCATCCCCAGGTATTCCCCAGCGACGCTGCTGCGAGCCTGCACCCGCTGGGCGTGTGTGTGTATAAATATACATCTAAAACTTTTGCTTTTCCAAGTTGTAAACACCCGCGATGGGTGCCAAGAAAAAAGACAGAGAGAGACAGAAAGAGAGAAGGAGATAGAGGGAGGGAGGGAGGGAGAAGAAAAAGAAAGAAAGAAAGAAAGAAAGAAAGAAAGAAAGAAAGAAAGAAAGAAAGAAAGAAAGAAAGAAAGAAAGAAAGAAAGAAAGAAAGAAAGAAAGAGGACGGGGAGGAGGAGAGAGGGAGAAGAGAGCGGGCAAGGAGGGAAGCGATTTGGCAGCTGCTCAAAGAGGGGGAAAAAGGGAGCACAGGAGGATCCGCTGGGGACACCCTTGGGTGTTTGACAGATCCCTCCGACACCGCCGCCTCCACTTCCAGATTCTCCGGAGCGTCTGAAAATAAAGGCATCGCTTCGTCTAATCCCTGCGCTCCCCCCACCGCCCCCCACGCCACACTGACTGGTCTGCCCCGCTTTGGGATCTGGTTGCATCTGATGGTGGAATGGAAGGCGAATTTCAAGATCGCACATTTTATCACAGCTCTCTCCCTCCCCAATAAAAAAAGGGGAGGGGAATGAAAGTTAAAATCAGTCCACAGCTGTCTGGCTTTTAAAGGATGAACATCACCTCCTGTCCCTCTCCAGCTTTCAAATTAAACATAGTCTCTCTCTCAGATATTCATTCTCCTATACTTTCTGCTTCGTTCCTCTGTACACAGGCGCGCATACTCGGGCCCTTTATTAAAAAAAAAAAAGTGAGAGAGGATGAAAAGGAACTTCAAAGTTTCCTCCTCATCTGGTGTTCATAATGAGCTTCCAAGTCAAGACAAAAGAGCCACAAACTGGAGGTATCCCCCAGCTTCCGAGAAAGTGAACTCTCTCCCGAGATCAGAAGCGAAGAAAGGCGGCGGCTACAAATGTTCCCGAGAGACAACCAGGCATGTCCTCCTCCCATCAAAAGACCGAGGGCGGGAGGGGGGGCGTAGGGCAGTGCGAGGGAACGGCTTGGTTCCTCGTCTTATCCCTCTTCTCCGATGCCAGCGTCCCCTCTTTTGCAACTCTGGAGTTGCAAAGCAGGAAATCAAAAAAAGTTGGAAAATTAGGTTCGAATCCTACCAGGCAATCCCGCCTACGCAGCACACAGCGCCCCCTAGCAGGATGCCCCCCTCAGATCCACTCGTGCTCAAGGCCCACGAGAGATTTATTCTATGCGCTGCTCTACATTCACAACCCCGCCCGCGTCGACCCTCTTCGGAAAACGAACCGACCACCTCGATTCATACCCTCCCCCCCCCCCGTCCACCTCCACATACGACCAGCATTGGTGCCGATCGGCGACAATCCACCTACATTGTAGGCTGGCCGGTTGGGGCCACCCGAAGGGATCCAAGCCCAAGGCAAACGGGCTGATGCTCGATTTCCGCAGCATGCAAGCGCTCCGGTTAGTAACATCGTAGAGCTGTCGCGGCGTGACGGCGAATGCCTCCATACAGTCGTACATCTTTCCCCTCCGGAATCCGCTTCCAATGGAAATAGGCGAGGGAGAAGGAAGATACGGTGGCGAAAATAGGGATGGTGGTGGTGGTGGTGGTGATGATGATGATGCTACTAATAGTGAGCTTGTGCTGGTGATCCAAGAAGAAAAGGAAATGTTCGCCTCCCTCCCGGAGAGGCGGCGGGAGGGGGGAAGAGGAGGGATAACTCGGGCTGCTATCAAGCGAGCCCGCTCCCGCTCACACGCCACCTTCTCCACGTCCCGTGTGTAAGGCACGTCCCGCGTGAAGTTGGGAGCTGAGAAGTCCAGCCTTTCCGATCGCTCCAGCTTGCTCGCTGGAGAAGCGGCTACCTTGCCGCGAAAGCGGCTAAAGGACTCCCCAATTGGTGGGTGTGGCTTGGGAGCGAAGGGGCTGGACCCTGTGGGACGGATGCACAAAATCTGACTACACACAACAGTCACATACGCGGGGGCACAACACGCCGAGCAGGACCTAGGAAACGCGCCCAAACAGTGATTTGGCAAGCGCGCAACAAGGAACAATAGGCAAACGCGCGCGCGCACATAGGCAGGGCTGTTGTTGGCGGCCGTGTGTGTGTGTGTGTTTGGTTTGGTTTATTTTGTTTTTCCTCCTTTCTGTTTCTGCTGCTCTTTCCCAAGCCGCACCCACGATGGCACTCAGAAGTGCAGCCAGCAGAAGTAGATTGCGAAGTTTAGCAAACGTACCAGAGCCGATAGACGCGTGTTTACTCGGAAGAGAGTTCGGCGAAATTGAGGGCTGGGTAAACACGCGTTGCATTCGGGAGGCAGAGCTGACCGATCGCCCACCGAGGTAACGCCGCATTTTATAATCCGAGAGGAGACGGCCCTATCATTAGTCTTGAGTTCAGTAAACCTATAAAACAAACCGATTTGGGGATAAGGTAGAGAGCGGGGGATTAAGTGGGGCATGATACAGCCTGGCCTGTCCTGTCCTCCCAAATTAGCTCCCTATTTCCATTGTGCGGGAAGGTGCTGCCTGCCTGCCTGCCCCCGTGATGAAGGTTGAGTAACTTTGAAAGTTGATCCCAGGGAAGTTGTCGCCTTGCTACAAATAGCTGCTTTTTACCCGCCTGCAAAATGTATCGCCTGAAAAAGGGCTCACACTTCTGTATTCACAGCGGAGAATGGCTGAATAGAAGACATAAGCCCGCCCTGAAAGGTGAGAAGGAAAATGAGTACCTTTCCTTTATAATCCCCTAAGAAGCTTGGCAAAAGTTATGAGCAGAGAATTAATACAGGTAACTCCACTAAAATCCACATGGAATAAATACAAGGGAACCCATCAGCAACCCAAAATTGTGAATAGGTGGTACAGGTAGTCCTCGACTTACTATGGTTCATTTAGTGACTGTTCGAAGTTACAACGGTGCTGAAAAAAGTGACTTATGACCATTTTTCACACATGACCGTTGCAGCATCCCCATGGTCACATGATCAAAATTCGACCGCTTGGCAACTGGTTCATATTTATGACGGGTGCAGTGTCCCAGTGACATGTGATCGATCCCCTTTTGCGACCTTCTAGCAAAGTCAGTGGGGAAGCCAGATTCACTTAATAACCATGCTACTACATTAACAACTGCAGTGATTCACTTAACAACTGTGGCAAGAAAGATCATAAAATGGGGGGAAATTCACTTAAGAACTGTCTCACTTAGCAATGGAAATGTTGGGCTCCATTGTGATTGTAAGTCAAGGACTACCTGTAATAGTCCTGGAATATCTTTGTAGGAAGGAGCTTTGGATCCCTGGAATAAACTTTTAAATAGGATTACTGCAAGTACGGTAATAGAGCGTTCAGAAGAGTACTTGAAATGATGTTTATTCTGCACATTGTGTCTTAATTATTATCATGGAGAACCCCAGCAGATAAATTACTCGTGGCCAAATCACAGCATAGAAAGCAGATTCTTCTCTTCCCATGTCCATGTAGTTATGCGGAACAGGAATTTAGTTCTGAAATCCAACACTTAATTCCAAAATCAAGGGATGGGATTTTGGAAAGCTACCCAAGTGATTAGTCTTTTGTGCATATAAAAAAAATAAATAAACCAACTCTGAATTCAAAACATATCTTGCTGCTTTTGTACGCATAATCAGAATAGTTAAAGAGATAAATAATTCCACATTGCAAATCCATGTTTTATTCACTTAAAAAAACCTTAGTGAGTACAATATCTGGGCACAGCAGAGGAATCTGAATTTAATTAATATAACTAAAACTGTGTGATTTTGATTTATGTGACTGCTACATTCCCATGTCACAGCACAGAGCAGATTCATTCTTTACTACATTCAGATATACAATCGTCCTCCCACCCACCCCTTCCCAGCCAGTCTGTCAAATTACTATAAGAAATTTTGTAGTGGAGCAGTATATATTCACAGATATAAGATGGCCATGTGGCAAAGTGAACTAACTGGAGTGAACTAACAAAGTGAACTAACTAACTAACACTTTTTCACATGCAAAATCCCTTCTGGATCTAATTTGTCCCTACAAATGGGACCAGAGCTTAATATGCAGAAATCAACAAATGAAACATTTCAAAATGAGTAGGTCTAGCATCCACCTATTGATAGATAACACCTGCCTGTCACAGGTAACAATGTTGCCCTCAATAAATTTAGTTCTTTCCGCCCTGATTCACGCATTACGGACAATGTAGTTGTAGGGAGAGTGATGCAATGGATAAGATGATGGACGAGAACTGAGGAGGATCGTGTTCAACTGCATCCTCAGCAGCTGAAAGTCATCAGGCCAATCTGGCTGCTGGAGGAAAGATAGGTATAAAAAGTCTTTCAAAAAGTCTTTGATAATATCTTTCATCCAAGACTTCTCAGTAAGCCTAACAATCATGTAAAAGATGGGGTAGGGGGTATCCTCATGTGGATACGCTATTGGCTAAAGGATAGAAAACGAGTAGAAGTGAATGGACCTTCCTCACGAAGGATGGAATTAGTGGAGCCTTCCTACTAGGATTGGTGCTTCTCAAAGATATTTATAGATGATCTGGAACTGGGCGAGATTAGTGGAATAGTCACATTGGCTGGTGACATTCAATTGTTCAGAGTGGCAAAAATAAGAAGGGACTGCAAAAAGCCCATCAGAGAAGCAGGCATCAAAATGTCAGATGTCATTTGACATGAGCATGTGTAAAGTAGCGAACATCGGTGCCAAAAATCCTTACAGCAACTACTGGGATCAGAGTTAACAGTAATTGATGAGGAAAGAGACTTTGGAGGAATGGTAAACAGTTGACTAAAGGTGTGGACCTTGTATATGTCTAGTTCCATGGAAAAGGCCAACAGCGTATTAGGGACGATAAGAAGCAGTATTGAAAAAGGGATGCCAATATTGTAATGCTCTTACATAAATCAACGGTGCAAGTGCATCTGGAATATTGTATGCACTTCTGTCACTGTACCTCAAAAGGGATTTAACAGAGCTAGAAAATAATAATAATAATAATAATAATAATAATAGTAATAATAGTAATAGTAATAGTAATAATAATAATAATAATAATATTTTAATTTGTATACTGCCCTTCTCCCGAAGGACTCAGGGCGGTGCACAGCCAGAATAAAATACAAAGAAAGCAATACATATAATATTAAGAACAACCCCTTAAAAAACTTATTCGATTGGCCAAAAATTTTAAAATACAGTAACACCCTATAAAAATTTAAAACCCATAAAAGCAAATTAAATTTTTTTAAATCAAGCCAGTCCAGCTAGACGGAATAAATAGGCTTTAAGTTCGTGGCGAAAGGTCCGAAGGTCGGATAGTTGATGAAGTCCAGGGGGAAGTTCATTCCACAGGGTAGGAGCCCCCATAGAGAAGGCCCTCCCCCTGGGGGTCGCCAGTCGACATTGCTTGGCTGACGGCACCCTAAGGAGTCCCTCTGTGAGAACGCACTGGTCGCTGGGAGTAAGAAGATGGCAGTAGACGGTCCCGTAAATATCCTGGTCCTAAACCATGGAGCGCTTTGAAGGTAGTCACCAATACCTTGAAGCGCACCCGGAAGACAACAGGCAGCCAGTGCAGTCTGCACAGGATGGGTGTTACATGGGAGCTCCGAACCACTCCCACTCCCTTTATCACCCGCGCAGCTGCATTCTGGACTAACTGGAGTCTCTGGGTGCTCCTCAAGGGGAGCCCCATATAGAGAGCATTGCAATAGTCCAAGCGAGAGGAAAAGGTTCAGAGGAGGACAACAAAGATGATAAAGGGGCTGAAGCAACTTCGCTATGAGGAAATTTGCCACATTTTTAGTTTTTAAAGCATTTTAGTCTAGAAAGGGGGCAAACAAGAGGGGATATGATAGAGGTATATAAAAATATGTGTGGTGTTGATAAAGTGGAGAATAAGCTGTTTTCCCTTTCCCAAAATATAGTACTAGAGGTTACCCAATGAAACCAACTGAAGGAAGAAACTGGACAGACAAAGGAAATATTTTGGTAACCGAAGTTTGGAATTTGTTACCACAAGGTGTGGTACTGTCTATCAGCTATGGCTGGCTTCAAAATAGAATTGGACCAATTCATGGGAAGTCATGAGAAGTCTCTAAAGCAGGGGTCTCCAACCTTGGCAACTTTAAGACTTGTAGATTTCAACTCCCAGAGTTGAAGTCCCCAAGTCTTAATGTTGCCAAGTTTGAAGACCCCTTCTCTAAAGGCCATCTGTGGAAGATAGTGGGCTTCCTTGTACAGTTGCTTTGCCACTGTGAGAACAGAGCTCTAATCCAGCAGGGGACCACAAACAAACAATAAATAAACAAATAAATGATTTAGTTAGCCATGACACAATTAGCTAGGTTCATAGAACATATTGAACCATAAACCATGAATTACAAACTACAATAACTGGTTTACACAAGCCAAAACCAAATTCCCACATCATGGTTTACTGCATAATTTCTCTCTCTTTCTCCACAGCACTTGTATAAATGGTAATAAATATTGTTGAGCCAAATATTATTACATTTGGCATGTAGGCTTTTGAAAGGCCTTTTCATCATGTAAAAGGAAGCAAATTAATTAAGTAAACTCGCTTTTTGTTAATCACATATATTAATCATTAATAATGTGTCCTCCCAAGCTTTTTTCAGCCCTGTGTCTACAAATATGACCCTCAATGGACAAACACTTTGCTTTGACCCTTATTTTTTTCTGCAAATCTCATTCCAAATTTCATGCCAGTCTTGATCAAGTAAGTGATGGGACAAATAGAACCATGAGGAATAAGAACTTAAAAAGTTTATCTGAGCAGCTAAATGAGATGCATGAGCTGTCAATGGATCTGGGAACTTTCTTCAGCAATAATCTTGAACAAACCTCAGTTTCACTGTATCAAAATGTAAGTTTGCAAATATAGAAATGTGGCAGCTAAGTTATTTGGCAGCCATGGTAGCTAGGTTATCTTCATTGAGAAGGGAGTGGGAAATATTCTGAGGTTATTGACTGGCTGGTAAATAACCATGGGCACATACTTCCTACCCTCCCTTATAAAACACTGTCGCATCCCTAGAATCTTATCATCAATTATCTGATCACATCAGAGGTGGATTTCAGCAGGTTCTGACCAGTTCTGGAGAACTGGTAGCGGAAATTTTGAGTAGTTCGGAGAACCGGTAGTAAAAATCCTGATTGGCCCCACCCCCATCTATTCTCTGCCTCCCGAGTCCCAGCTGATTGGGAGGGAATGGAGATTTTACAGTATCCTTCCCCTGGAATGGGGTGGAAATGGATATTTTACAGTATCCTTCCCCTGGCTCGCCCACCAAGCCACGCCCACCAAGCCATGCCACACCCACCAAGCCACATCCACAGAACCGGTAGTAAAAAAATTTGAAACCCACCACTGGGTAACATGAATACACCTCCCCAAACGGGAGAGAGGAAAGCACAATGAAGTTTACCCACAGTGGCCCTGTGACCATTTTAACAGAAAAAATAGAAATTGTTTTAGAATGTGAAATATTGCTTTAAGATTCTTTAAATTTTGATGAGATGAATCCCATTGAAGGAGTGAATGTGGAGTGGGGCTGGGTCAAATTGTCCATAACAGGGGTCTCCAACCTTGGTCCCTTTAAGACTTGTGGACTTCAACTCCCAGAGTTCCTCTGGGAGTTGAAGTCCACAAGTCTTAAAGGACCAAGGTTGAGACCCCTGGTCCATAAGGTCAACCTTAGCCAGCTGTCAATTATTTTACTTTAGATACGTTCTATAGAGATCTAGCTCTCTGGAGAAGGCTCTGATGCTGAAAAAGATGGAAGGAAAGAGAAGAGGGACAACCAGCAGCAAGTTCAAAATCAGTTGCAGTGTTGATGAATGCATCATTGGGAGACCTGAAGGATTATAATGGGGACAGATCCTCCTGGAGAAAATCAGGCTATGTGGCTGGCACATAATCAGTCAATCAGTCAGTCATTGCACTTCCCTCTCTCGAATTTGTCAGTTGTGCAATGCAATAACCCAACTACTAAATCTGAGCATAGCAAGGAAGCTCAAGTCTCAACCTGGTGCAGTTTCATGCACTTATATGTTCTCCTGCTTTAAGACACATGTCTTTGGCCACTTAAGTTAATCCCCATGGTCAATGCGGCACTTGCTCTCACGTCTCCCATTTGGTATGGCATTCCCAGACTATGTCCCACCATAGTCCCAAAATAGTCCCCACTGGACTTCTTTTCCCAAAAGGCAACTGGACTTCCCTAGTTTTTTTTTTTCCTCTGAAAACGTTTCGCTTCTCATCCAAGAACCTACTACCAGAACTGAAGAAGCTTGTTAGATGAGAAGCAAAACGTTTTCAAAGAAAAAAAAATCAAGAAAGTAAGTCCACTTGTCTTTTTTGGTGGGGGGGAAACACCTTTGGGACAACCATGACCTGGATCAGGGGTCTCCAACCTTGGTCCCTTTAAGACTTGTGGACTTCAACTCCCAGAGGAACTCTGGGATTTAAAGTCCACAAGTCTTAAAGGGACTAAGGTTGGAGACCCCTGACCTGGATGACTGAGAATATTCATATGCCTGTCCCACAATACTCTCTGGCCCCATCCCGGTTCTTTGGCTATCTGCTTTTCGACGGAGTAAATCTCTGAGATTGTTCAGAAAAATGTGCCAATGTTTATTTCGCCTCTCAAATGGCTGAATAGCCCCATCATGGTGGAGCCTGCCCCCTTCCCAGAGGTTGAAATAAATTGGCTCATTTATGCACACACACAAGGGGCTGCTAAGATCTTTTCACCGTCCTCTCTCTCTCTCTTGTTTCCACTAAATGGGCCAATATATACACACTTGCTAGTTGTGCTGGGAGAAGGCCTACATTTGTACCTCCCTCTGTCTTGGCTGAGTTAGGCTTCTTCCCTGCCTCCCCCAGCCCTTATGCCAAACTTAAATTCCTTTGTCCCTTGCCGAGTTTGGGCAAACCAACATCAGCTTTCCCCACTAACTAAACTGGGTTTACACCCTCCCCCCACACTGCCCCCCAGGTAATCTGGACTCTCTCTGTGTTGGTTGGGCTAGGCTCTGTGCCAGTGGTTAGCCAGACCAGGCCAAGCTGTTTCACCTCCCTCTCCGGCAGCCTCTCCCTTTCCTTCCAGCTCGAAGGCCGAGCGAGCGAGCGGAGCGTCAGCCGAGCCAGCGGTATGAACTCCGCAAGAACCCCCTTTGGGTGCAGTAACCTCTACATGACCCAGCTCCATGGCAGCCCTTCCCTTCTCTTCTCTGCAGGCCCTTGCTTTTTTCCTTTGGCTCAGCTTTTCCACAGGCTCCTTCTGTCCTGCAGCCTTCGGGAAGCGGCTTCACAGTTCTCCCACCGATGCCCGTCTTCTGCCACCCGTCCCCTCGCCATCGCTCTGGCAACAAGTCAGTTTTTGAGCCCTTTTTTAAGCGCAACTTAAAAGCTGCCGATGATGTTGCGTTTAGCCTTTGCAGCAAAAGGCTTCAGATTTGCATGCAAGGTATTCACATACACAGCGGAGCAGTAACCTCAAGTGTTTTTCCTCTCCCTCAGCTTTCATTCCACCCATACTCTGTACCCTGAGTATAGTCCATGAGTAGGGAGGGAGGGAGGGAGGGAAGTGACATCTACAAAGACTTAAAAACAGCACAAATCTAAAGGTTTCGGCCAGGCCAGAAAAGAGAATCCTCTGGATTTGCCACAAAACAGATTGTGATTCTTACTATCTATGAACAAGATTAATTGGTGGCCTTTTGACAGGGAAGGAACACCTACCCCATGTGCTTTTGCCCTGTGCAACTCCTACGTCTATCTTTTCTCAACTGTGAGGAATGTATCCCACTGAATTACAATCCCCTTTCACATACAATCCAAACCCTGCTCTGCACCCCATTTAGGCTTTCCCCCAAAACTAATACCGCATGCCAGCATTCACAATGGATAGTTTTAAATTGCAGATTCAATCATCTCCTCCTCCCAATATTTAAAAGGAGTGGGGGGGGGACTTTTCCTGAGCAGATAGGAGCTTCCCCACCCACCCTCCCCAAAAAGATCTCCCGCCTCTACTGACACAAGACTCTGCCCTGCAGCTGCTCCCCCTTTCTCTGCCTTGTGGCTTTTCGTTGCTGAGTAGAGACTCAGACCCGGGCGAGGGTTTCTTCCTTGCATCCTTCTGGCTGTGCTGCAGAGATCAGAAAGGTTCCAATTAGCCTGACCCGCCTGCCACTAATTCAAACCAGAAGTTGCTTTGCACGGGCTCTGCTCTGTGGCGGAGCTGTGCTGGAGTCCCTGCATATAAAGGCATTCCCTCCCTTGCTCCCTCTCTCCCCTTCCCCATTGCCCCCATATTGAAACATATCTCCAGAGGGGAAGAAGGGAGAAGGAGGGCGGGGGGGGGGAAGTATCTTTCACCAAAGTCTGGTCTGAAATGTCTTCTTTAACTTTGCAATGCCCTTGTTTTATTTTCTTAGTGGGGTTTTTTCCCCCCGCCTTACCTGCAACTTTCAATTTTATTTTATTTTTTTTAAAAAACCAATCTTCCCAGATTAGGGTTATCTTTTGGATCAGTCCCATATGTCATTTCCCCCTACAAACAGCCCCTCAACAGCTACATAAATTAAAGAAGGGAGTGGAATTATATATCCAACCCTCAACTGCAAATTAGATAGAGTAGTATCTTTTCAAGTGCAAGAAGCATAACAAAGTCGTCTGATTGCATTAGAACCGTTCATCAGCCAAAATTAAACCTGCATTATTATTATCTGATAAAGAAAGGAAGGAGAATTATATGGAAAAAGGAGATACTAAATACAAGTCTTTCTATTTTAGACAGTCTCATTGCGAACTACAATTCTTCAGATGCCTGGAATTCTGTCTTGATATGCATATGGACATGAAGACATGCCCATGAAAAATATTAACAACAAAATGGTCAGAGGGGAAAAAAAAGAAACGTAACTTAATTCCATTAGAAGACTGCAACTCATCTTGAAACATTCAGAAATTGGATGAACCAGGAAGAAACATAATTATAAACCTGAAACAATCCAGAATCAAAAGTTCCAGGGGAAAAAAAAAGCCTTTTAAAGCAAAAGATGTTAAGCTTTTTAGAAGACTGCCATTATTCAATAGCCCAGGAGTGAAGGTTCTACAAATGTTGCTGTAATATAGTTTCAAAAAGCTCGTGTAAACTTGACTAGGGGTGAAGAACCTTGGGGATTGTAGTTCAGCAACCCGAGGTCCAGATTTTTTCCCCCTTCAAAATGATAATTTGAGGCATCAATCTTCCGGTAAATGAGTACTGAATACATTAGTGAATGGATGAGCAGTCTACTTCATTAGATCCACAAACTGAACACATAAAGCTGACTTAGGATAAGGCAGTCCAACTTCCATCTAATTCAGTGCAGCCTACTGTGATTAGTTATGGATATCCATATTCTTAGGCAGGAGTGCTTCTTGGCCCAGGTGACAGCCGGTTTTTAATCCAGCCTCCCTAATCGAACACCTTCCAGATGTATTGGATTGCAATCCTTGTATGTCCATCCAGAATTCTGGTGGCTGTTTTCCAATAAATGTGGAGGCAGAGGTAGGTTTCAGCAGGTTCTGACCAGTTCTGGAGAACCGGTAGTGGAAATTTTGAGTAGTTCGGAGAACCGGTAGGAAAAATTCTGACTGGCCCCGCCCCCATCTATTCTCTGCCTCCCAAGTCCCAGCTGATTGGGAGGAAATGGGGAGTTTACAGTATCCTTCCCCTGGAGTGGGGACGGAATGGAGACTTTACAGTATCCTTCCCCTGCCACGCCCACCAAGTCACACCCACCAAGCCACACCCACAGAACCGGTAGTAAAAAAAATTGAAACCCACCACTGGTGCCAGGTTGAGAAAGAGGGACACTTAGTAGAGATATATCAGACCAAACCAATGTCTAGATCAGTGGTTCCCAACGTGGGGCCCACACCCCACAGGGGAGCAGTTTGATTCTCAATGGGGGCAATTGGAACCTTGTTTAAACCAAGTTAATGGCCTTTTAGGCTTCCTCCACATGAGTAGGAGTTCACTTTAAATAGTAAGAATTAAACATCACCGGGGTGTGGGGGAGCATCAGGATTTTAGAGATGTTTAGGTGGGGTATGGCCAAAAAAAAGTTGGGAACCACTGGTCTAGATACATTTGCAGCACATACAGGAGCATTATGCTGTAGGCTGGCTCCTTGTAGCTCTAATTATAATGGTGGGCACGCATACATTGAAATAAAAGAGAGACTAGACCAAGACACTAATGCAGAAGCAAACAGTAATCCTTTCCCAAAACGATAAGAAAAACCAAAACCATCGTTTTAAAGGTAGACCTCTGGAGAAATATTCACACGATTTAGACACGTAGTACGATAAGGAGACCTTACAGTATGTATCTGCTCTTCTAGTTCATGGGTCAGTTGACTGGGTAAGCTATGTTTGCAGAAGTACAATACAATTTTTGGATACCATCATAAATACTCAACACCCCTCCCTCCCAGCAGATGCAATAAATGCTTGGAGTTGAATCCATGCTGTGTATGAACGCAACTGAGTGACCCTGGGCTGGAAGCCAGATACTTCTAATGTAAACAGTTGCATGTCCAATGGCTGTATGAATAGAAAGTCAATCAGTGTAGCTGAGATACTACACTTTTCTGAGATTGTTGGCTACCTGGCAATCTATTGCAGAGGAAGAGGAAGAGGGAGGGAGGGACAGGAAGGGAGAGAGGGAGGGAGAGGGAGGGGGGAGGAAGGGAGAGGGAGGAAAAGGGGGAGAGAGGGAGGGAGAGGGAGGGGGGAGGAAGGGAGAGGGAGGAAAAGGGGGAGAGAGGGAGGGAGAGGGAGGGAGGGAAGGAGAGTGGGAGAGGGAGAGGGAGGGAGGGAGAGGGAGGGAGGAAGAGAGAGAGGCAGGCAGGCAGGCTGAACTTTCTTCTTACTTTTGGGAATAGAGTGGAATTGGAGCAGGAATTCTTGCACTAGATACAAAGCATATCTGTGATTTGGCTGAGCAGAAAGGAAAGTGGGGATGGAAAACATCTACTTTCTTCCATGAAGCCCTGGAAATGGGAAAGAATAACGTGACTTTAAAAACAACAACAACACATAATTTCTATAATACCTGAACCAGAAATTTGGGAGACGAGCTGAGCAAAAGGGTATAAAAATATAAGAACTTGTGTCTTCTATTGTAACCAGAGAAGCGGGATTTGCTGAAGCTAGGATTTCAAGTTAAATAGGAATTCTATTTAATGCCATACTAGTGACAGCCTTGGTTTGCTGCAAGATAGAGCGGCTGCCTGGCTCCTTGCAATTTTCTGTCTTTGTTCTAGCTAGGCCCATGGTCTTCTCAAATCAGCAAGTCTGGAGGTTCTCATAATTTCTGCTGGGACAGCAGATCAAAGCCGCGGCCAGAAGACAATCAGCTCCAACTAGTTGTCTCAAATAGGACAACATTGAAATGAGTTATGCTAGCTTGTAGTCGCATAATGCTTTCATCACTCAGGTTTTGACCACTGCTGTAAGGTGCACTGCTAGGACTTGCCTTTAACTTGCTGCAGGATGCAATACAGGTAGTCCTCGACTTACTATCGCAATTCAGCGCAAAATTTCTGTTTCTTAAGCGAGACATTTGTTAAGGGAGTTTTGCATCATTTTACGGCCTTTCTTGCCACAGCTGTTAAGTGAATCACTGCAGTTGATCAGTTGGTAACACGGTTGTTAAGTGAATCTGGCTTCCCCATCCATTTTGCCTGTCAAAAGTTTGCAAAAGGGAAACCTTGGGAAACGTGCCCTTGGGACACAGCCAAGCATTTGAATTTTGATCACATGATCCTGGGGGTGCTGCAAAAGTTGTAAGTGTGACAAAGGGTCATCGGTCACTTTCTTCGGTGCCATTGTAACTTTGAACGGTCACTAAATGAACCGTTGTAAGTCAAGGACTATCTGTATTCAATATGCTAATTAGTCAAAAGTAGTTCAGCAGGCCAACATTCCTCATCTGGTCACTGCACTGCTTCTCTATAACTTTCTGAGTACAATTCAAAGTGCTGGTTTTCCCCTATAAAGCTCACCTTGGGGCAGGTCCTAGTTACTTAGGGAACGTCTGTTCCAGGTAGAATTTGCCTGTTCGGTATGTCCGACTCAGAAAGATGTACTTTATGAAGGTAGAAGAGTACAGTAGAAGGAAACAAGCCCAAGTCTTGTAGAATAGTCTCCCCCAGCTCTGCCGGGACAACAGTGGGTTCTCTTTCATTGATCTTTAGGACCAAGCTTAAAATAATATTCTTTTGCCAGAATTTTGAATCTTAATTTCTTGGTATGTATTGTATTGCTTGTATTGTATGTATTGCTTTAGTTTTAGTTTTTACCAGTGGTGAAATCCAATTTTTTTTTACTACCGGTTCCGTGGACGTGGCTTAGTGGGTGTGGTGTGGCTTGGTGGGTGTGGCAGGGGAAGGATACTGCAAAATCCCCATTCCCTCCCCACTCCTGGGGGAAGGAGCCAGAGGTGGTATTTGCTGGTTCTCCGAACTGCTCAAAATTTCCGCTACCGGTTCTCCAGAACTTGTCAGAACCTGCTGGATTTCACCCCTGGTTTTTACTATGATTGCTTTACGGTTTTAGCGGTGTTTAACAATCACAAGCCAACCCAGTCTCACATTATTGAGTTGGCACGGAAATAGGATAAAATAAATAAGAAGTAAATATGGCTATATTATCTTTCACAAATGAGTTATTTAGTCACTTCCAACTGTAATGCACTGAGTACTTTCTTAGCTTCCTTTTTTTAATTCCTATTTATGTCTGCCATCTGTAGCAATGCTTTGAAGAACCAACTCTTTGACAATCCAGGCAACACATACGGTACTTCCAAATATATTTAACCACTTGATACAGTAACTATGTTTTTAAGGCGTCTTGCACATAATGTGTGCTGCTAGTAGCTTATCAAGACATCCTAAACCCACCAGGTTGATCTGTAAAGGTGCTTATATGTTTAAAATGAGGATTTAGTATGACCTATGAACCAAGTCATTTAATTTGTACACCACCTTTTATGGTTAGAGTAAACTGTAGTTTGTTGCTTTTTCAACACACCATCGTTAAGCAAATGGTTGATTAGTACAACTGTGAGTTGGCCAATGTATAACTGTAACAGTAACAGAGTTGGAAAGGATCTTGGAGATCATCTAGTCCAACCCCCCACTCACCTAGGAGACCTATTCTATTTCTGACAAATGGCTGTCCAGTCTCTTCTTAAAAGCCTCCAGTAGTGGAGCACCCACAACTTCTGAAGGCGTTTTTTTCAACTGGTTGATTGTTCTCAGGACCCTGCACACTTAGTCAAAACAAGCAGAGGCAGTATTATTGCAAGGTCCCTCCATATTCAACATATAAATAAATACCCAGTTGAAAAATGCAGTCTCAAAAGTCCTGCAAAATGTGACAGCTCAGTTTCTGGAATACAAAAACCAACACTGTACGATACAAAACTCCAAATGCTATCAGTTCGTCCCACTTTAGAACGTTTCCCCCCACCCCACCCTCCACTTGCAAAAATTCTCATTAGGGTCACAGCATTGCACATGAGAAGGGCTGTCAAGAAACCACAACAGAGTGCTGTGCAGCAGACGAAAGCATGGCTGTTTGCAAAAACAGCTGCTTTCCATGGAGTCTGTCTTTATCCGTTCAACAATTGTAGGAAACATTGGCAGTCTTGGGATTACTAGCTTTTTCTAGAGGTCATTCTCCCTTCTTCAGCTGGTAGTTTTACTATCGGGACAAGTAACTTTTACTATCTGCAACAAATCGTTTCTTAATCCTATAATAATACCCTTTGCAGCTTGATGTGTTTGATAATCTGCAAATATTAATACGATGGGGCAAAAGCATAATCAATGGAATAATTTACCTTGGGCTTGAAAATACAGCATATGTGTATTTCTTCTGAAGCTGGTATTTTGGTGCTGACCCATTCCATTTGACTACATGGATGTAGATGCCCCTGCATCATGACACAAAACTTTTGCTTTTTTGTAGCCCAGGTCCGTGCACAATTACTGTAGGTCACTGGTGGGTTTCAAAATTTTTTACTACCAGTTCTGTGGGTGTGGCTTAGTGGGCGTGACATTGCTTGGTGGGCGTGGCAGGGGGCGGATACTGTAAAATCTCCATTCCCTCCCCACTCCAGGGGAAGGTTACTGCAAAATCCCCATTCCCTCCCGATCAGCTGGGACTCGGGAGGCAGAGAATAGATGGGGACGGGGCCAGTCAGAATTTTTCCTACCAGTTCTCCGAACTACTCAAAATTTCCGCTACCGGTTCTCCAGAACTGGTCAGAACCTGCTGAAACCCACCTATGCTGTAGGTGCACCTAATACCTTTGAAATCAGCAGACTAAGTGCACCCCAAGTGCACCGTGCACAATTAGGTGCCCCTAATTCCCTTGAAATCAACAGACTAAGTGTTCAGTGCACCTAACCTTAGATTCAGGTTGATACTATATAGGTAGTCCTCAACTTACAACAGTTCATTTAGTGACCGTTCGAAGTTACAACAGCACTGAAAAAACTTGACTTATGACCATTTTTCACACTGCAGCAAATACAGACCCTTGGCAATTGACTCATGTTTATAACGATTGCAGTGTCCTGGGGTCATGAGATCACTTTTTGCAACCTTCTGACAAGCAAAGTCAACGGGGAAGCCAGATTTCCTTATCAACTAACTTACCAACTGCAGTGATTCACTTAACAATTGTGACAAGAAAAGTCGTAAAATGGGACAAAATCCACTTAACAACTGTCTCACCGAGCAACAGAAATTTTGGGCTCAATTGCGGTCATAAATTGAGAATTACCTGTAAATCAATATGCCAATTTAGTTGTTTTTCTTGCTGGGATCCAGCAAGAATTCAGGCTGTGGGGTACATTTCAAAGACTGCTTAGGAACCTAGATTCCAAGTAATTTTTACTAATATTAAGTAGTATTGTAAACTTTGCATAAAGCATCTTTTCGGTAGCTTTATCTTATTTTAATCTTCCTGATTCATTGCTTCTGTATCTGACCGTTTGTATCCGATCCTCTCTTTCTCTTTGCCCTTCTCATGAAGCAGAGTCATTCACACTTGAGCAATACCATTTAGCTAGTTAAATGACTCCACTTTCTTTAGTACATCATTATGCCCTGCATTTCCTGAAGTGGGAAGGAGAAAGGGCTTGAATCTTGCAGCCCCACCTCTAAATATGACACCGTTTTCTAGCTAAAAGATTGCGTGTGCTTTGCTAAGGGAAGTCAGGAAGTTTCAGTGGTGGGAACTGGTCCTAGGCACAAACCTTCTTCAGTTCTCGTTAAAGAAGCTGATAACTGTTTCCTGTTGCAGCAATGTTCACAATTTCCTTTGCAGGTTCGGGTAATGGTGCACTGGGCTGTCACATCTGGGCACTGCACAGTCCACGGTTTCATACTTCTGGTGGCAGCTGACGCACTTCGTGCTATAAGGAACTATTAATGTTTTCCTTTTTCCTTACTGAAAGAAACTGCAGAGACCAAGATTTGCTAAGGGCAGCCAGCCTTCCTCATAATATCTTACACCGGTAGCCATACTCAAGCCGTTGGCTTGTCCCAATGTTTCTCTCAAAAGTTAGTATCTTTGCATCAGCCCCCAGATCTTCCACATTCATTCCTTTGGTCTTCCAAACAAGGACACAGCCCTTAGTAGCTTTCCTCTGAAGCTTTAACAACCACATTTCTTTCTCCCAAGCTTCCTAGATCCAGTGGTGGGATTCAACTGGTGTAACAACCAATTCACTGGGCGCACACTTTACGGGCGCATGCTCAGTTTGCTCGCATGCGCGCCACCCGCGCGCACGCGGTGCGTTTGAAAACAGCTCTAAAACATACCTTCTACTTCAGCCCCAGTGAGTAAAACAGCTGAGGCGCGGCAATCCACTCTGCCGCCCCGATCAGCTGGGCTTCAAACAAAGGAAATAAAGGTTAGTATAGTATAGGGGCGGGTAGGCACACCTGATTGTCGGAGCGAACTAGTTCGCTCTCAACTGATCGTCAGAACTACCGGTACACCCGAACCAGTGTGAACCGGCAGAATCCTACCCTTGTCTAGATCTCTGAAGAAAAGACAAACAGGCAGGGATCCCTATCAAGTATTACATTTGAACAGACTAATACATGGCCCCATCCCACTTGATCAGGCAAGGAAGGTATGTTATGGACCCCATTGGTTAAAGAATTTCGGCTGGAGGGGGTCTAGGAAGAGAGTCTTCTCTGCCATTACCCCACCATATACTGTAGACTGTCTTGTCCCCAGAGGTGAGGCTGTCCCCAGCTCTTATGCCCTTCCAGAAGAACATGAAGACCTGGCTCTGCCAACTTACATGGGTATTGAAAAGTGGCATACAACCCTGCCATTGGCTGGTGGCTTGAAGGTGCTCCCTCTACCTTTTAAGTTGCCTTTTTAACTCTGTTCGTATTTTATTCTGTACTTTTTAAATTCTGCTTTAATTTTTTTTCTTTTTATGACCCTGTAATCCTTTAATCTGGGGTAGAGTCAGGGCAACTGGATGGTACTGAGTGTTTACCGGCTAGATGACCTTCCTGATACCTACGTGTTCTTAATTATGTCTCTTCGGTATCATTTTATGATTTGTATCAGTAAACTGTCATTTGGATAGTGAGATGGGCAGTGTCTCTACATTTGACAAATAAAAATAAAATAATAATCAGTACTAGTATTGATCGCATAAGCTTTTGTCCATCCACCCATATTTATGGCCAAACTTCATGAATGAAGCCTTCCCTGAATTTATTGGGGGAAAGATGAAATCTAAAAGTGACTCATTGATCCTTTCTTTTTATAATAGCCATTCACTATAAAAAAAAAAAATCTACAGGAAGTCCTCGATTTACGACCACAATAGAGACCAAAATTTCCATTGCTAAGTGAGACATTCGTTAAGTGAGTTTTGCCCCGTTTTACGACCTTTCTTGTCTCAGCTCTTAAGCGAATCACTGTAGTTGCTAAATTAGTAATCCGGTTTTTAAGTGAATCTGGCTTTCCCATCGACTTTCCTTGTCAGAAGGTCACAAAAGGTGATTACATGACCTTGAGCAATAGCCATAAATATGAGTCAGTTGCTAAACATCTGAATTTTGATCCCATGACCATGGGGCTGTTACAAAGGTCCTAACTGTGAAAAATGGTCATAAGTAATTTTTTCAGTGGCGTTGTAACACTGAACAGTCATTAAATGACCTGTTGTAAGTTGAGGACTACCTGTATTAGGAGGTGTTTGGATGGGGTAAACCAAAAGTCTCCTTTTAAGTTTAAGGGAAGGGGAAAATTGCCTCGGGCCTCACAAATGGAAAATGGTAGTCACAGTGGATTACAAAAGAGTATGTTTAAATGAACTTTCAGCTAATGAACAGGCTTTTCTTAAATTTTTTTTAAAAAGTCTGTGATGATTACCTTCATTTCCCACAAATTGAGATGCACCCAACCCAGGGCGGTGTGCATAGCTAATAAAAAAAAAAAACCTAGACTCAGAGCTGTGTGAAGGAGTGATAGCATATGCAGCACAAGTTTGGTTTATGAAAGAAACCCAGGTGAACTTCCCAATCAAATTACCTGGATGGGAAGCCCACCTTCGCCACTTCCACCCCCTCCCCAAAGTCAAACTGCAAAAACACTATTGTGATGTAAAGAAATCAAACAGCATTATGACAAAGCTCACCCTCCACTGGGACTAAACAGTTTGGAGGAAAGAGGAAAGACTATCTGTACCAGTAAAATATGCCCTGGGGCTTTTCACCTCAGAGAAGCCAAAGATCCTAGAATAGCAAGTCTCAAGCTGAGTGCCACAAGAGAATTGCTAGGGTACTTCATGAGGTAAATAAGTTAAACAACTTACTGAAAGTTCACGTAAGTATCTATTCATCTGATGAATCTGCCAGTTGCCTCTCTATCAGAGGTGGGTTTCAGCAGGTTCTCACCAGTTCTGGTAGCGGAAATTTTGAATAGTTCGGAGAACTGGTAGTAAAAATTCTGACTGGCCCCGTCCCCATCTATTCTCTGCCTCCCGAGTCCCAGCTGATCGGGAAGGAATGGGGATTTTGCAGTAACCTTCCCCTGGAGTGGGGTGGGAATGGAGATTTTACAGTATCCTTCCCCTGCCATGCCCAGACCATGCCCACCAAGCCATGCCACGCCCACCAAGGCACATCCACAGAACTGGTAGTAAAAAAAATTGAAACCTACCACTGCTCTCTATGATTTGATGCTCTTATATTTATTTCCTTTGGGTTGGGATCCATTGGGGACAATTTTATGTACCTATACATGGAAGTAAAGGTACATGGAGCATTCAACCACTCCCTACTCAAAGAGCTGGAAAAGAATTAGTCTCTCATGGCAAGGTGTTCAGAATGGCCAAAGTATCATGCCACTGCATGGAAGATATATTAAATATAACTAAGAGAAGCCTTGGTCCAGAAGGTATTCACACAGCTTTGTCTCATGTACCACCAATTGTGCCTGTTCCTGAATTGGGAGGCCTTTCTCACAATCACCTCATGTGTGGAAGCCGCAATGCCCTGTTCATGGGGCTGCCCTTGGAGACCATTGTGGTCCAGATTGAGATGCACCAGCAGTTACGGGCAGTCCACACTATGACCATGTATCTTTTCTTTTATGTACACTGAGAGCATATGCACCAAGACAAATTCCTTGTGTGTCCAATCACACTTGGCCAATAAAAAATTCTCTCTATCTCTCTATCTCTCTATCTCTCTATCTATCTATCTATCTATCTATCTATCTATCTATCTATCTATCTATCTATCTATCTATCTATCTATCTATCTATCTATCTATCATCTCTCTCATCTCTCTCTCTCTCTCTCTCTCTCTCTCTCTCTCTCTCTCTCTCTCTCTCTCTCTCTCTCTCTATCAGACTTATATGCCACCCATATAGTCAAAGGTGACTCTGGGCAGCTAACAGACATTGAATCAAATGCAGTATAAAACATTGAAAGAACAAATAAAGATCTTAAATTGAAACATTTCAATTAAAGAAAATAAAACTAAGCAGGATGGAGAGGGAGGGAGCCAAGAGCATACAGGGAGGAAGTGAGCTGTTCTCTACTCCCTTAGCCACTTTCAATGTTCCCCACCCCCAATGGAGCCCCAGGCTACTTGACATAGTTGACCAAAAAGGTGAGAGCAAGTCTGACCCCAGGGGGGGAGGGGCACAGTGTTCCAGAAGACAGGAGCCACAGCACAAAAGGCTCTTCTTCTGGACCCTGCTAGCTGAAATTCCTTGGCTGATGGGTCTACAGCATGCCCCTTCTGCTGGGGGGTGGGCAGACTAATGCCATTGGGATGAGCCAGTTTCTCAGATAGCCTGGACTCCATGCCATGCAGGAGTCCACCTTGAATTGGACCCAGAAGCAAACTGGCAGCCAGTGCAGCTCACAATATAACGGTGTAACATAAGCCAATCTAGGGGCTCGAATAGCTGTGTTCTGTGCCAGATGAAGCATCCAGACACTCTTCAAGGCCAGGGTAACCCATATAGAGCACTCTGTAGTAATCCAACCAGGAGATGACTAGGGTTTGAATGACTGAGCATATCTGTTGCCAAGAGAATTAGAACCAAACTGTGACAGAACAATTAATCAGTGGAACAACTTGCCTCCAGAAGTTGTGGTTGCTCCAACACTGGATGTTTTTAAGAAGATGTTGGACAACCATTTGCCTGAAGAGGTGTAGGGTCTCCTGCCTGAGCAGGGGTTGGATTAGAAGACTTCCAAGGTTCTGTCCAACTCTACTATTCTGTTAAAAATGTAATAGTAGCAGATTCTTCAAACTGACGGAGTTCGCCCTTAGTTTCCCCCACCTCCACCCCCATAACTGGGTCTCAAATGTGTGTTCTGCATTTTGGAAAAAGGAAACAGCTGTTGGGGGAAGGGTTAAGCACCCACTTGTCATCTGCTGCTTCCTTACTCTCTACTGCCAGAGGTAGTAAAATAAATTTTGAAATGCTAAATCTACTGAATGCCACCAACTGTTTCTCATAATGTTCTTTTCCTTTCTTTCTTTCCAGGTTCCTTATCATCTGGATTGCTTCAATGCTCTCCCTAAAATGCAGATGCCCAGAACTGGATGGTACATTGTAGGTGTACTTTGACCTAGTGCCCTAGTATTTTCACATTGGAGGCATAAAAATAAAATATAGTTTTAAAAATCCCAGACATTTCCCCCATCATTAGCAATGAACTGTTGTAGCATGAGTCTCTGAACACTAACATATTCTGTGTTGATTATCAATGCGTTTGTTTTGGGGTTGTTGTTTGTTGTAGCTGAATCACACTGCTGAATCATGTTCAGTATTATCTATCAAGCCACCCAGATCCTTCCTGCAGATCCTGCTGTCTAATATGATCTCCCACGATTCTCGATTTATGACTTTGAACTTTCTTATCCAAATGAAGGACTATATGTTCCTGCTGAAATTCATCTTGTCAGTTTCTATCCTTTGTCCATTTTGTCAAGAACCCCCCGAGTATTGATACTGTCTTTTGAGTGGATTGTTGTTCCTCCTATCTTTGTGTTGTCTTGCACATCTGATAACCATATTTTCTAACCTTTAGTCCAACCCACTTTTAAGTATGTTGTGCAACACAGGCCCAGGAACAGAGCTCTGCAGAACATCACTCAGCGCTTCCATCGGGATGCTGAGCGTTGCTGACATTTGAGAGGTTATCAACCAGCCCCACCTCCATCCAAGGACGGCATAATCCAGGCCATCTTCACTTGCAGAATCTCATAGAAGATTTTTTTTCCCCAAATGCTTTGCCAAAGCTAAGTGCTCATTTTCACGGACAATTGGCCACTCTATCCCAAAAAAGAGATCTGGTTTATTTGTCATGAATTATTTTTAAAAAATCCACGCTGGCTCCTGCTGCTATAATTTTCTTTTCAAAAGGAACACAAATTGACTAATAATCTCATCCAGTATTGCTATGAAGCTGACTGGTCCATAGTTATCCTGGTCTATCTCTCCCCCACCTTCCCACCCACCCCCCACACATACACACACTTTCTGAAGACATTTGTCCTAGAGCTCACATTACAGATCTCTACTTTTGGGGTGAGGAGGGAGAGAGGGAGGGTTTCCTCCCTACTATTCCATTCCCCCCTGTTGATAAAGTTTTCCTTCTTCAAAAAGGGCCACCAGACTAATCTTCAGGCAGTTGTTTCCTTTGGCCTCAATTATGGTGGCACCGTGTGTTTGCCTAGGAATAATGCTTTGGAGATTCCTCTGAGCCTATTGACTATTGACAGACTGCGCTGAGGAGCCTCTGGGCTGCCTTCCTTCTTTAGGATATTATTGGAAAGGAACGGAAGGCACAGGGTACATTTACATGGTATAGAGTGGGTGGAATCTGCCAAACAATGGCTTCATTTTCAAGGCAGCCTTCAACAAGCAGCCCACAGTTGAAGAACAATCTTCTGTCCTCATGTGCCACATTTTCCTAAGGGTAGAGAGAGACACACATCCGATAGTGAGGAAGAACTGATTCAAAAAACTGATGCTTATTTCCAAGTTATGTCTGCAAGGGATGCTGACAGGGAAGTAACTGAAGAGAGTGAAATGTATTTCTACATCGTCAGCAGGCACTGGGATTGCTTTGAGAATCCCAAAAGCTTTAACCAAAAACTTTCTACTCTTGACCTCACCCCATTCCTAAGAGGACCATAAGGGGCGTGCATAAGAGCACAAACGTGCCTACCGTTCCTGTCCTATTGTTTTTCGTTTTTCTTTATATATATATATATATATATATATATATATATATAGGTCTTTGGTTGTTCGGGTTTTCTCCCGTGTAAAATTGGAAGTGTCTTGGCGACGTTTCGACGAAGTCTCATTCGTCATCTTCAGGCTTCAGCTTCGTGCTTCTGGGAGCAATGTGTGATCGCAGCTGTTTCTTCCTTTTAACTGCTAGTGGGGGTTTGAACTGATTGGGTGGGAGCTTGGCTGTGCTCTGATTGGATGGGGTTTTTTTCTGTGCTCTGATTGGCTGGGGTGTGTCCTGTGTTGGTGGGGGCTTGGTTGTGCTCAGTCTAGTCTGTGCTGCAGGGGGATTTGAGCTGGTGAGCTGCATAGCTGTTGTTTGGCTTTGTGGTCGTGCTACATCTTCATAGTGGGTGTCAGTCTGCTGCATGAATGGATTGGAGGGGTTTGAAATGGCTAATGTTGCAGCTGCAACATTTCAAACCCCTCCAATCCATTCATGCAGCAGACTGACACCCACTATGAAGATGTAGCACGACCACAAAGCCAAACAACAGCTATGCAGCTCACCAGCTCAAATCCCCCTGCAGCACAGACTAGACTGAGCACAACCAAGCCCCCACCAACACAGGACACACCCCCAGCCAATCAGAGCACAGAAAAAACCCCATCCAATCAGAGCACAGCCAAGCTCCCACCCAATCAGTTCAAACCCCCACTAGCAGTTAAAAGGAAGAAACAGCTGGGGCTTCCGGTGGTTTCGTTTTCCCCGAGAAGGACGCCTGGAATGGCGTCCCGAACTGAGATTCTGTAAAAGCTGGTGAAACAGCGGGAGAACGGCTGTTAGCCAGCTTCAAAGCTTTTCTCTGGGTGAAAGAGATTAGCCAGAGTGGCTGGAGAGCAGAAGATTGCCCCAGGGGCTCTGCTTTCTTATGCAGAGTCTCGGAGGGCTGCCTGCATAACCCAGCCCCACTCCAGACTCGGCTCGATCCTGTTAATTAAGCAGGACAAGAGGAAAACGCCCACCTCTGCTCAATTGATTCCGTTTTGAATAACTTCAAGCAGACGGGACAAATACAAGCGATCGATTACTGGGGAAGCAAGAAGAGAGCTGACTTCTACTCCTTTTTAAAAGGGGAAAACTTTTTCTCACTTGAACTTAGTGAAGGAAGAAATGGCGTCTGAAAGGAAGTGGATTGGAGGCTGCTTGTGAGAGAAAGCGAAGTTCGTCTTTGTGGATTTTAGCTGAATAGAAGCTTTCCAGAGGAGGCAAGGTGAAAGTTTTTATTTTACAACTTTAATTGGAGACTTTTTGAGACTTTGAGATTTACTAATTTTAATTAGAGACTTTACTTAAATTAAAATGGCTTCTAAGCCACCAAAAGCTCCCATGACGAGAAGGGGGTCTGAAACTAATTTAGAAGATATATTAAAGGAACAGAACAGAGTTTCTGAAGAGCGATTTAAAGAAATTATGAATAATATTCATGGTGTGAAGGATCAACTTAGGGAAGAAATTAAAGAGACTAATAAAAAAATTAGAGAAGATTTATTGATGGTTTTTCAAGGTTTGGCAAAAAATTTGGAAGTAATGGAGGATAAAGTGGAAGTAATTAGTCAAGCAAATCAGTATTTGGATAATAAAGTTGGAGAGCTTCAAAATAAAGTGGAAAAAATGAGGATCATGTGGTGGTATTGCAATATAGAGCGTTGGAGAAGGCTTTGAGAATTAGGGGTCTTCAAGACCGAAGGAAGAAGACCTTAAAAAGTTATATCAGAAGCCCTAGCTGAAATGTTAGGCATGGACCCTCGAGAAGTTGATTTTCAAATTGATAAGGCATACAGGGTTAATTCTTGGGTAGCGAGGCAGAAAAAGCTCCCAAGAGATATTGTAATTTATTTTTTAACTTCTACAATAAGAAATCAGATTTTGCAAGCTACATACCAAAAGAAATTGCAAATAGCAGAACAGGAGGTGTTGGTTTTGAAAGAGATCCCTGCTAAAATGTTAAAGGATAGAAGGGATTTTAGGTTTTTTACACAAGAGCTTAAGAAGCATCAGATTCAATATAGATGGGAGGTTCCAATTGGTTTAACAGTATTTTTTCAAGGCAGGAGATATCGAATTGATACTGAACTGAAAGCAAAAGATTTTCTTTTTAATGTATTGAAAGTGGATGTAGAAACAGTGGATAAAAGTCTTCAAGAGAAACAGAGTGGGGAAGCTGAAACTGCACCTGTGATATCAGTCCCTCAAGAACAATCTCAGGAACAAAGAGTGACAAGGGGAGCTATTAGGCGTAAGGAGATGGAGGAACGACTTCAAAGACAAGAACGGGATTCTACTACTGAAGCTGTGGGAGGAGCCAAGTCAAGAGTGAGGGTCTTCAGCTAATTGCTCAGAAGCTTCAAGAGGCCAGAGATGGCAAATAAATTTTGACATGGAATGTTAATGGTTTAAATTCAGCACAGAAAAGAAGAAAAATATTCCATTATTTGAAACAATTTAAAATGATGTGATATGTTTGCAAGAGACACATATAAAATTATCAGATCAGAAATATTTGATTAATTGAAATTAGGTAAACATTTTGTTTCTTCTGCTCGAATAAGAAAAATGGTATAGTTATATATTTGAAGAAAAATATATCAAGTAAATTAATTGAAACGGACATTCAAGGAAGATATATTGCTATTGAATTGATTTTAGAAGGAAAAGACACTTGTGATTGGCATATATGCACCTAATCAACAACAAGAAAAATTTTATAAATTGTTACATGAAAATTGACTTTTGGGACTATAAAACATTTATTATATTAGGGATTGGAATGGTGTAATGGACATTAGAAAAGATAAAAGAACTCTTTCTAAGAAAATTCCTATGCATGCAAAATTGCCTAAATCTTTTTTTGATTTGATGGAAGATTTTGAGTTGAAAGATATATGGAGAAGGCAGAATTTTGATGATAGAGATTATACTTATTTTTCGGATAGGCATCAATCTCTTTCACGTATTGATTTTATATTAATTACCAATGACTTGCTTTCTAGGGTTAGGAAAACAAAGATATTTCCAAGGTGTTTAACTGATCATAGTCCGGTATGGATGGAGTTGCAATATGAAGGTGGAAGAAGATCATGGAGAATAAATGAAAATTTGTTTAGATATGAGGATAATGTAAATCAATGTAAAAAACAAATGAAAGAATTTTTTGATTATAATTTGGGAAAGGGAACTTGATAGAAATGGTGTGGGACGCGAGCAAGGCCTTTATGAGAGGAAACTTGATATATATTAATAGTAGACAGAGGAGAAAACTACAAAAACAGCGAAGGGTTTTAGAAGAGGAAATTCAGAGGAAACAACAATTATTGGTACATAATCCACATGATTTAAAAACTATTGAGGCGATAAAGATATTACAGAGTCAATTTAATATGTTAATGGCAGATCAGGTGGCAACCAATATACAATATGCTAAACATAATACTTTTTGTAATGCCAATAAATCAGGGAGGTGGTTGGCTTATATGTTAAGGAAAAGACAGAAAGCACGTACTATTGAAGGAATTGAATACAAGGGTAAAGTGCGATTTCAACAGGATAAAATTAAAAAAGCTTTCTTGGAATATTATACAAATTTATATGCCAGAGATACAATATTGAATATGGATATTGATAAATATTTGAAAGAATATAAGGTTAAAGGTTTAACTAATGAACAAAGGGAAGAGTTGAATCGGCCTATAACTTCTGAGGAAATTATTTGGGTAATAAAGCAATTAAAAATAGGGAAATCCCCGGGCACAGATGGACTTACAGCAATATATTATAAAAAGTTACAGGATGAGATAGTTGGTCCACTTATGGAGTTATTCAATCAGATATTGAGGGGAGGAGGAGTACCACCATCATGGAGGACTACTTTTATTTCATTGATACCAAAAGAGGATCAGGATTGTACTAAGCCTGGGAATTATAGACCAATTTCACTCTTGAATAATGATTATAAGATTTTTGCAAAAATAATGGCAAATAGGTTAATGGAAATTGTACAACAAAGGATCCACACTGACCAGTCTGGTTTTATAAAAGGGAGACAAATGAGGAATAACGTTAGGCAGATAGTGAATATATTGGAATACTTGGAAAAGAAAAATCAGATTCCGGCAGCGTTTATATTCTTGGATGCAGAGAAAGCTTTTGATCGTTTGCATTGGGAATTTTTATTTAAATTAACAGACAAAATGCAATTTGGAAATGGTTTTATACGAATACTTAGGGCAATTTATGGAGAGCAAACAGCTCAGATAATAATTAATGGTAGTTTGACAGATAGTTTTAAAATTGCGAAAGGAACAAGGCAGGGGTGTCCTTTATCACCTTTATTGTTTATTTTATCTTTGGAACCTTTATTGGATAAGATAAGAGAGTTAAGGGAGATAGAGGGTATTAGAATTAGAAGATATGAATATAAAGTCAGAGCATTTGCAGATGATTTGGTTGTTATGTTGACTCAGCCTATAAATTCGAGTGTATATTTGTTGGAAGTAATTAATCAATATGGAAGGGTCTCAGGGTTTAAAGTGAATCAAAATAAAACAAAAGTGTTAACCAAAAATATGATTAAGAACCAGAAAGAAAAACTAGAGGAAATAACAGGATTTGAAATTGTAAAAAAGGTTAAATATTTAGGAGTCTTTCTTACATCATCAAATGGAAAATTGTATAAGAATAATTATGATGTGTTATGGAAAAAAATTCAGAAGGAAATGAATACTTGGAAAAATTACAATTATCTTTGTTAGGAGAATAGCAGCTATAAAATGAATTTTTTGCCTAAATTCTTGTTCTTGTTTCAGATGATACCAATAATTAAGAAAGATAAAAATTTGGATGAATGGCAGATTGGAATTAATAAATTTATATGGGAAGGAAAAAAAGCGAGAGTCAAAATGAAAATAATGCAAGATACACGGAAAGAGGAGGATTAAAATGCCTAATTTAAAATTGTATTATGAAGCAGTTGTTCTTTCGGTAATAAGTGATTGGTTTAATTTGACGGAGGAAAGGATTTTGAATATAGAAGGTTATGATTTATTATATGGTTGGCATGCATATTTATTGTATGATAAGAAAGTAGATAAAGCTTTTAAGAATCATGTGTTGAGAATTTCTCTTCTGCGTGTCTGGAAAAAATATTATTATAAGTTAAATTACAAAATTCCTATATGGGCATGTCCTAGGCACGCAGTAGAGAATATAAATATAGAACAGGAACAAGAAATGATTACTTATAAAGATCTTTTATACAATGAGAGGGAAATTTACAACTAAAATCTTTGGATACATTAAAAGAAGAAGGGAGGAATTATACTTGGTTTCAATATGGACAGTTAAAGGCTAGATGGAAAGAAGATCAGAAAATTGGTATCATTCAAAATGAAGAAAATTTGGTTAAACAAATTAGAAATCAAACTCAGGGGCATATAAAGAGATTGTATACTGTGTTGATAGAAATAGATTCTGAAAGAGATTTAATAAAGGATTGTATGATAAAATGGGCACAGAATATTCAAGAACCAATAATGTTGGAAACATGGGAAAAAATTTGTTAGAAATGTTAAATTTACGCAAGCGCAGAATTTAAGGAAAATTTTTATAAGATGTTTTATAGATGGCATTTAGATCCTAAGAAATTATCATGTATGTATCCAGATATGCAAGCGAAATGTTGGAGATGTAATTGTGATGATGCTACATATTTTCATGTATGGTGGACTTGTAAGAAAATTAAGTCTTTTTGGATAAGAATCTGGTGGATTATGCAGAATGTTTTGAAGAAGAAGATAAAGTTCCTACCGCAATTTTTCCTTTTGGGAATAACAACGGACTGTACAGTGATTGAGACTAAGTTGATTTTGAACTTAATAACAGCAGCACGACTGTTGATTGGACAATATTGGAAGAAAAAAGAATTACCCACAATAGAAGAATGGATATTGAAAGTTTCCAATTTGGCTGAGATGGCTAAAATCTCAGCCTTCTTGAAAGACAGTACTCAAGAAAAATATTTAAATGAATGGAAGAACTGGATTGATTATATTCAAAATAGATATCAGATTAAGAAATTTCGGATTGCTTTTGAATGAAGGATGTTATTTTTGATTTTAATGGAAGAAGTCAGGATATGTGAGAGAGAAAGATTATAATTGTGTTAGATTTTAAAAAGTTTAATGTATGACTGTTTTGTTTAAGGAACTATACCTTGTGTTTGCTCCGGGAAGTCCGGGGGAGGGGTTTAGGAGGAGGGGAGGGGAAAAAATTTAATTGTTGTAAAACTTTTTTAATAAAAAAAAAAAAAAAAAAAGGAAGAAACAGCTGCAGTCACCCATTGCTCCCAGAAGTATGAAGCTGAAGCCTGAAGATGACGAATGAGACTTCGTCGAAACGTCGCCAAGACACTTCCAATTTTACACGGGAGAAAACCCGAACAACCAAAGACCTATATACAAACACCCGTGAAAACCTCAGAAAACACACACACACACACACACACATTATATATATATATATATATAAATATATATATATATATTTATATATATATATATATATATATTTGTTTTCTGAGGTTTTCGCGGGTGTTTGTATGTAAATCTTTGGTTATTCGGGTACCAGAACTATCGCCAAAACTGAACACTTTAACAACAGAATAATCAGAGAAGCCATCGAGATAGAAAAACGCCCACACAGCATGAACAAACGAGATGATACCTCCCGCCTACCAGCCATTTGGAAACCCGCCCTTATTGACAAACGTGTCCCTAACAAGAGGAATGACACCAGACCCACACTCACGAGATCCACACAGGATGTCACCACCACACATCCACCCAGAAAGCAGACCCAAACCCATACTGATCATGAAGCACGACCAAGGACCAGAAGCCAGACCGCAGCTGCAACATTTCAAACCCCTCCAATCCATACATGCAGCAGACTGACACCCACTATGAAGATGTAGCACAACCACGAACACGAAGCCAAACAACAGCTATGCAGCTCACCAGCTCAAATCCCCCTGCAGCTCAGACTAATCTGAGCACAACCAAGCCCCCACCCAAAGAGGACACACCCCCAGCCAATTAGAGCACCAAAAAAACCCCATCCAATCAGAGCACAGCCAAGCTCCCACCCAATCAGTTCAAACCCCCACTAGCAGTTAAAAAGGAAGAAACAGCTGCAATCACACATTGCTCCCAGAAGCACGAAGCTGAAGCCTGAAGATGACGAATGAGACTTCGTCGAAACGTTGCCAAGACACTTCCAATTTTACGCGGGAGAAAACCCGAATAACCAAAGATCTACATATATATATATATATATATATATATATATATATATATATATATATATATATATATATATATGTCATCTTCAGCTCAAGCAAATGTGATCGCGCTGTTTCTTGCTGCGATCACACATTGCTCCCAGAAGCACGAAGCTGAAGCCTGAAGATGACGAATGAGACTTCGTCGAAACGTCACCAAGACACTTCCAATCTTACACGGGAGAAAACCCGAACAACCAAAGACCTATATACAAACACCCGTGAAAACCTCAGAAAACATATATATATATATATATATATATATATATATAGGCATATATATATATATATATATATATAGGCATATATATATGCTTATACCGCTGTCGTGTCCCACTCCTCCGCTGACGGCCGGGTCAGGGAAATCCGAATCAGGCTTGCCTCTGCAGCTCTGCCCAAAGTCCTAGCAAAGTCCTCAGAGCAGGCAGGAGACCAGTAAGTGACTTCAGCAAGATAAGTTCGACTTTGCCTGACTCAGAGACTGCCAGAAAGCAGATCCTTTATATAGGCCATGGGGTGTGGCTCCATGACTCAGCACTCATTAAGGCCTGCCCCTCCCTTCCTTCTGTTGCCTCCGCCTATCCAATCTTCTGATGCGAGGGTCACTCCAATCAGCTGTTGGTAATAAACCCTCCTCAGGCTCACATGCTGTGGAGGAGGGGGAGGGGTCTAGTTGCTCCGTTTGCCTGGGCATGGAGTCAGGGCTGGGGCCGGGAGGTGCTCCTTCTTCTGCAGTTTGTCTGGGCATGGAGCCAGGACTGGGGCCGGGAGGCATACATTCCTCCGTGTTCGGGAGCAGATAAGAAGGCCCCAGCTGCTCTGAGGGCGGGCAAGACACAACAACCGCCTTATATTTCCTCATATATATGTTTATATACTATATAATCTTTTGTGTGATGCTTATATATATTGTTATGACAAATAAAATAAATAAATTAAATATTGCAGTTCATTGATAATGATAGGAAATAGCTCTAGGTTTTTTAAAAAAACTATATTTTTAGGCCTCCAATGCTAAAATAAATACCAAGGCAATAGGCATCTTGGTTTCCAAGAGCAGGCCTGAGTACAAAGAGGGAACTGCTATTCTCATCATGGAACAAAAGATACAGATAGTCCTCAACTTACAACAGTTCATTTAGTGACCGCTCAAAGTTACAATGGCACTGAAAAAAGTGACTTACGACCGTTGCAGCATCCCCCAAGGTCATGTGATCAAAATTCAGATGCTTGGCAACTGACTCAAATTTATGACCGCTGCTGCGTCCTGGGGTCTTGTGAGCACATTTGTGACCTTCTGCCAAGCAAAGTCCACGGGGAAGCGTAAAATGAGGCAAAACTCACTTAGCAAACGTTTCATTTAGCAACAGAAATTTTGGGCTGAACTGTGGTCGTAAATCGAGGACTACCTGTATTGGGCTGGATCTGGCTGAAAAAGATTCAAATTTTTTTTTTGACAGCAGCTGGATATGACTGCAGACTTATTCTTGACTGCAAACCAAAATAATAAGAATTTTTTTTTTTTTTTACAAAGGTAGTAAGAAGTCACATAAAATTACAGTCAAGCTCTACAGAACTCCCTGCTTGGAGAATTCTTCCTTTCTCATTTCCTGCTCATCTGCTGCAGGACGCAATCCTGTGGAGGAGTAGCCAGCTGGCTCCCTCATCTCTTCAACACCAGTAGCTGCCTGATGTGGAGGAACCGTGTTAAGCAGGGATGGAGATAAGAGGCCTGCCACACTCTTGGAGGCTGTTGGATTCTTGGCCTCCCCCATATTCCTATTCCAGCCAAGGAAACCAAGCGCAACTCCAGAGGACAGCTGTGAAAAGGTCTCCTTGCTTGTGCTAAAAGCCTCGGGACAATGAGCCGGAGAAGGGAATGCAAGGAAGTTTGGTGGATGGATATCTTGGGGATTGTCTACACTACTAAAGTTGTTTTGTTTTGTTTTGTTTTTTGCCCAGTGCTTGTTTACAGTTTTGTACTAACACTGAGCCTGTCAATAGCAAATTTAGCTAGAAAAAACCATGACCGGCATCAAAAGAAAAACCCAGGCACCTATCAACAGATGCAATTTAGTGATAGATAATTCAGAACACATGCAATCAGGTTTTATTTAGCCAAAACAGGACATAGTGGTATGCCCAGCTGACAAAAAAGACACTGCCCCCAAATGAGAAAGTGAGAAAGTGTCACATAACGCTGGTTGCCAAGTGCCTTAATTTTAACCACATGACCATGGGTATGCTGCGGTGGTCATAAGTATGAGGATCAGACTCATAAGTCACTTTTTTCAGTGCCATTGTAACTTCAAACAGTCACTAAACAAATGGTTATGTTGAGAAATACCTGTACAGTACACTTCTTTTGTTGTATTTTTTCTTTTTTCTTGCGTCCCCATTCTCACCTCCCAACCCATTCCATGTTTGTTTGTATCCCTTAGGATAAACACTTGCCTTTACTGTTTTGTTTACATTCTTCACTTTTGTTGCCTCCTGCCCTTCTTCCCTCCATCTCTAGTCACCCTTTCCTATGGTTCAGGGGCAAAATGCTTAAAACCTGGAACCTAGCTCAGCTTGGCAGCTGGAGTTCACGATGCCCAATATGCCAACAGAGAAGGCAAAAATTAGTTTCTCTCAGACTCACAATTCTCTGCCACACCATGGTCTGCTTATAAATGCTCTGAATCCCATTACGAAATGTAGCAGAAAGATGTGATCTCTGCATCCCCAAAAACCCTGGGTGCAGCTCAAAAAACCTCCCAAATTTCCTATACATTTTATTGTGAAAGAAGGGGAGAAATGCTTATCACAAGCCTCAAGATCAATTTTATTAAATACATTTAAAATCAAATGTAATCTTAATCCTGGCCCCACGTATTACTTTTAAAAATATAGCCTACAGCCTGCTGCTATCCTGTTTCCCTGAAAATAAGACCTCCCTGGATAATAAGCCCAATCGGGCTTTTGAACGTATGCGCTCAAATAAGCCTTCCCCGAAAATATTTAAATGCATGCGCAGCCGGTCCCCGCCATTTCCTCTGGTTAGGGTTAGGGAGACAGAGCTAGAAATCAGGTAAGATGACAAGAGGAGCCCTGTCTTGCTCCATGCGCCCCAAAATAATAAGACCTCCTCGAAAATAAGGCCAAGCACTTATTTCAGGGTTCAAAAAAATATAAGACAGGGTTTTATTTTCAGGGAAACACAGTAAATGCCATCTACCATTATACTACTCGAATGTAAGGATTTGCCAGGCCAGGCAAGATTTTTTGACCAATTCTAACCTAATATTGCCTCCAGTAATTTTCCAGAATTTCAGACAGAAGTGTGGGCGAAACCTTGCTCTTCTTTTACTTCCTGATCTCACTCTTAGAAGCAAAGATGTGAAGAACTGGAACAGGGCTAACCCTGGGTGTACAACAAGGTCTCAGTCACTGAGCAATATCAGATTATATTGGGTGGATATTTCAATTGCCTTTTTGGAACCTGGACTCTGGTCCAAGGCAGACCACATTTGGCTCCATGGAGTATTTAAAGAGCCAGTGCAAACAATATAAAGGGATTTGTGAAAACTGTTCTTTTTAAGAAAGGATGTCACATTTGAAATTGTTTTGCTTTAAGAGATAAGGAAACCTTCCCCACCCCCACCCCACCTCCCCAATCATGCTTCTGTTGTGGTGAGGCCTCATTTTTCCAATGTTTTAGATGGCAATCTGGTGCTGCAGATTAAATACAATACTTTTGCCAGTTGCATTTCTCTGTGTCAAATTACGGTGACCGATACAAAAATACTTATTGGCTGGTGCCCATGCAGTCACTAATGTCAAGGCATACACGTTTTCAATCCAAGACATCTTGCTAAAGTTTATATTTCTTCAAATGCTTATTTTGGTTAGCTCTTTCCCAAAATGAGCACTTTCCCATTATTACCAAATGAGCTCATGTACTGACAAGAATTAATCTCAATAATTATAAGAGTGTCAATCCCTTCTCCTCCATAATATTTTATCCTTTTCAGAACAATTCTTAGATTTATTGTTGAGATACTCTAATTCTCCAGGGTTAAGAGAATTAGCATATCTTTTCCCTTCTATTCTTAGGGAAAAAAACAGACCTAGTTTTCATTTCTGCTCCATCTAGTATCAAACTCAAGGCCTGTGGGCCGCATAAACTGGCCTGCTGGCCTGCCCTGGAAATAGCGAAGAACCGGCCTGCGGTGTCTGCCAGTGAAAATGGAGTTTTGTTTTTGTTGGCAGAGGGCTGCAGGAGGCCATTGTGGCCGAAAACGGACCCCGGGAGGGCCATTTGCATGCTATTGACCTGATGTGGTCTCAATGAAATCGAGTTTGACACCCCGATCTAGAAAGATTCTACCCAGTCTCTAATAGCAACACACGAGAAGCAGTGGTGGGATTCAGTCAGTTCGCACCACTTCGGGAGAACTGGTTGTTAACTTTCTGGCAGTTTGGCAAACTGGTTGTTGGAAGAAATCATTAGGGCAGAGAACCGGTTATTAAATTACTTGAATCCCACCACTGACGAGAAGTGATACTAATAAACTAGCAATACATAAAGGAACTGGTCAGTGGTGGGTTTCAAATTTTTTTACTACCGGTTCTGTGGTGTGGCTTGGTGGCAGGGAAAAGATACTGTAAAATCTGCATTCCCTCCCAATCAGCTGGGACTCGGGAGACAGAGAATAGATGGGGACGGGGCCAGTCAGAATTTTTACTACCGGTTCTCTGAACTACTCAAAATTTCCGCTACCAGTTCTCCAGAACTGGTTGGAACCTGCTAAAACCCACCTCTGGAACTGGTACTCTAGAGCAGGGGTCTCCAACCTTGGTCCCTTTAAGACTTGCGGACTTCAACTCCCAGAGCAAATCTGGCTGAGGGCCTCTGGGAGTTTAAGTCCACAAGTCTTAAAGGGACCAAGGTTGGAGACCCCTGCTCTAGAGCCTCTTTCCATTACAAAACATCCAAGAGGAAGAAACCGCTATGCAGCAAATATAGAGACTTAGTCTCAGTATTCTTCCATTCAATCTTTTAATTTAAACTCTTCTGCCAAATGTGTCTTATTCCTCTTCGCCAGGATGCTGCTTTTTAAAACAATTGGAATTGAACTTACTGGTTTTAAGACTGATCGAAGTATGAGAAGACAAGCAGAAGAAGAATTAATAGGAGAAAAGGTGGAGGGAGTTTAAGAAAAATGTAGTTTTTATTCTGAACTTACTGTCATTTCTTTCCCACAGCCCCCTGTGAAGATGGCAAAACATTTCACCAAACTCCACACGATCCTCATTTCACCCCATTCTTTTTTTGCAGCTCCCAAAGTATCACAATGGCTGAATACTGCCATAAAATTCTTCTGAACTGCAGTTTTCAGCCACTTGTCTTCCATGCATAAACCAGCTGGAAATGAAACCAGCCTAAGAAATCCTTCTCTAAACCCCTTCCTTTGCTTTGGCCACAATGATAGCCTGATCTTCTGACCAGCGTGTTTACCAAATAGGCCAACTAGTGGATTATCCTGTTTCTTTATCCCTTCTGAGTGGGAAGACAAGGCAAGACAATTCAGTTTTACCATTTTTTCTGAGACATGGGCTACAAGGGGAAAGTGGCAGAATTTTTTCTCAATTTCCACTAGTCAGAAAAGTCAAGTGAGGGAGAAGTATCCATGATTGGCCATTGTTCCACCAATGAACTTCACAAAAACAAAAGAAAAAAAGAAGGGGAGGGGAGGGGAGAGAAGAGGAGAGTGGGGGAGAGGAGAACGGGAAGTGGAAACGGAAGGGGGAGGAAAAAAAGAAAAGGAAAGGAAAGGAAAGGAAAGAAAAGAAATACTAGAAGGTCCAGTTGAACTTGTAAAAATAAAATGCCTATGGAGAGAAGAGACCCAGCAGCTGGAGAGGCTGCAGTAGCCAGGTAGGATTGGGTGGGGTGAGGTGGGGGGTTGCTTACAAGGAATTGAAAAATAGCATGCAAACCAAACAGCATAGCTTGAACCAGCACAAGAGAGAAAAACACTTTTTTGACTCACTGCCAGAAAACATGGGTGGAAGTTGTGTTAGCTGCTGGGAGTTGAGATGATGTAGAAATAGTAGGTGACGCGTGAAGGTGACACATGAAATAAGTAGAAATAGTAGGTGATGCATGAAACAAGGTGGAAGTGTGGATCTGCTGCAGAGTTGATCTTCATTAAAAATAGGCAACACATGAAAACTATATCCCAACCTTAAAATGGGTTTAATCAGAAGTAGATTTCAGCAGGTTCGGACCAGTTTTGGAGAACCTGTGGCGGAAATTTTAAGTAGTTCAGAGAACCAGTAGTAAAAATTCTGACTGGCTCCACTCTCATCTATTCTCTGCCTCCCAAGTCCCAGCTGATCGGGAGGAAATGGGGATTTTGCAGTAACCTTCCCCTGGAGTGGGGAGGGAATGGAGATTTTACAGTATCCTTCCCCTGCCACGTCCACCAAGCCATGCCACGCCCACTAAGCCACACCCACAGAACCGGTAGTAAAAAAAATTGAAATCTACCACTGGGTTTAATAGTTTGCGAAGCAAAGAAAACCATTCCAATCTATACTTCCTCCACAAAGAAAAATGGGGAAAATCTAGCCTCAACTTCTCTGTGTAATTGCTGAATCTACTGAGGTTCTTGAACTGTCCCCCAATAAGGTCCTTGGTTGGTCCTTGACCACCTAGAAGTCCACCCAAGTTCAAGAGCTGGGTTGAAGTCAACCCAGCTCTGGGTGCTATCAGAGCAGCACTTTGAGGGGAAAGTGTGAAGCATCTGTTCCTTCTCACTATTATAAGTGTTTTGTCATGGAAGGATGAATGTAAATCTAAAGTTACATGCAGTATATAGCTCTACTCCCAAAGATTTCCCCATTGCTCCAGGAAAACTATATCCTAACCTTAAAATGGGTTAAAGCTCATGTACTAATTCTTCTAAGAATTGGCAAGTTGGAAACTACAGCTTGAAGATTTTAATGTTTGTGATGTGATAGGAATGTGATCTAGCAGGCAGACGGATCAGAGTTCTGCAGAAGTCAAATTTAAGTATTTAGGAAAGAAATGGAGTACCCCCTCCTTTCACCTCTGTATCCCCCAAGGTTTTTTAATTTCATTTTCAGGATCTGGAGCTCCTTCTGGCTGCAACATGGGAGGGAGGGAGGGAAAAATTAGCACTCCCCAGACCTTAGTCCGCCTTCCACTGGAAACTTTCCAATGACCAAAGAGACTGAGATGTTGGAGTAAAAGTGGGAGGGAATGAGAGAGAGAGAGAGAGAGAGAGAGAGAGGAAGTACCAGCTCCACTTTTTTTCTGCCTGAGCCCTGTTTTCTCCTTCTAGATGAAATAATTATTTCCAGCTGCCCTGCCAGCTCATTTAGCTGGCCAAGAGGGAGTCCCAATTCATTTCAACACTGCAGACCAAAGCAGGCCTCAAACGCTTGCAGTTCAGCAGGGAAGCAGCCGCAAAATGGCTTTGCTGCTTTAGAAATGGGAAGGGGGTTATTGTGTTCACAAAAGCTGTCGCCCCTATTCCAAAGATGTGCACTTTGGACTTGCTCAGAAGTACTTCCTTTACCGCCAGCACACTTATTCTTGGAATGAGCACCAAAAGGAGACCTACCGTTTAAGCCAAATCACATACACTGGGTAGTAGGGGAGTCCTTCTCAGCTTCATCTTATTGAAGTCCACCTCCTGCATCAGTTGGCTCTTTCTGTATTTACAATCCCCATCACTCTTAGCAATACAAAATGGATGGCATCTGTAATTAAGCATATCTGGAAGATAGCAGAGTGGGGGAAGTTGTAAGAAACTGGGCAGATTATTTGGCCCATCTACGCCTGGTGCTGCCGATCAAAGTGCTAAGTACAAAGTGGTTTTTGTTTCCTATCTTGCATTGCCCCTCACAATGGCAAAGTTACAACTTCCTTCTTCACCACCTCCGGGCTACCACCAGCGACAGGGCCTTGAACAGGGTCTTATTCTACAACACATGGAATTGCGTACTGCAGTCCTCGACTTAAAACCATTTGTTCAGTGACCGTTTGAAGTTGTAACAGCACTGCAAAAAAAGCAACTCATGATCAGTTTTCATGCTTACAACTGTTGCAGCATATCCATGGTCACGTGGTCAAAATTCGGGTGCTTGGCAAAGGGGATTTTTTATTACAAATGCGCTATCCTGTGACCATTTGTGACCTTCCCAGCTGGCTTCTAACAAGCAAAGTCAATGGAGAAAGCCAAATTTGCTTAAAAACCACACGATTCACTTAACAATGGCAGTGATTCATTTAACAACTGTGGCAAAAAAGGTAATAAGTTCAGGACTACCAATAATAATAATAATAACAACCACATGAGTAATATTATTAATAGTAATATTATATTACATTTAATATTAGCATATGAAGCTGCATTACAGAAATAATAACTGGTTCTAATAGACTAGATGATTTTGAAAACTGCAATAGAAGGAAGACCAACGTCAATGTAACTTGGGATTGATTACAAAAACACACCTGATTCAGAGGTGGGTTTCAGCAGGTTCTCACCAGTTCTGGAGAGCCGGTAGCGGAAATTTTGAGTAGTTTGGAGAACCAGTAGTAAAAATTCTGACTGGCCCCGCCCCCATCTATTCTCTGCCTCCTGAGTCCCAGCTGATTGGGAGGAAATGGGGATTTTGCAGTTACATTCCCCTGGAGTGGGGAGGAAATGGAGATTTTACAGTATCTTTCCCCTGCCACACCCACCAAGCCACGCCCACAGAACCGGTAGTAAACATTTTTGAAACCCAACACTGATCTGATTCCCTGCCACATGACTGGATAAACAAGAGCCTCGAAATAACAGGAGTCACTCGAAACATCAGAAGCTTTGGGCAAAGGTCAATGGCACAATAGAAGACACGGTTGCTGGTTAGTGGCAATAGACTTGGAAAGGTTAACATTAAGAGAGGAATCTTTCAAGGACACTCACTATCATCACTACTGTTTGTCACTGATTCCTCTATCAACAATACTGAACAAGTCAGGCCATGCCTATGAAACATCAGAAACATCTGCCAGGCTATTCCACCTCCCTTACATGGATGAACTAAAAATATATGGAACAACATCATCTTAAACAGAATACCGTAGCTGCTCAACACCTTCTGAATATACAATCAAGAAATAGCAACGGAGTTTAGACTGGACAAATGTACTACCCTCACCATCATCAGGGGGAAAAATAGCGAAAATTGAAGGAATAAAGATGCCCCAGGGAAATAACATCAGGAGTTTGGATGAAGACGGTTGTTACAAACCTTGGGCATCCTTCAGGCCGACAATGTCAAGCACACTGAAGTCAAGAAGAAGATCAGAAGTGAATACATCATCAAAGTGAAGAAGATCTTAAAGTCCAAACTCAATGGAAGAAATACCATCAAGGCAGGAAACACCTAGGCAATTCCAGTCATTAGACAGACAGCTGGTACAGTGAATTATTGGACTCAAGCAAAATTAAAAGCCCTGGATAGGAAGACCAGAAAAATAATGAAAATGAATCATTTATTTATTTATTTATTTATTTATTTATTAAACTTTTATACCGCCCTTCTCCCGAAGGACTCAGGGCGGTATACAGCCTTCATTTAAAACAATTAATATACATATTAAAATAACAATTAAAAAGCTTATTCAATAAAAGGCCGAAATTAAAACCGTCCAATTGACCATATAAAATACCCAGTAAAATTACAATTAAAAATTAAAAATTAAAAATTTAGAATTTAAAAATCAGGCCAGTCCCGCTTGAATAAATAGATAAGTTTTCAGTTCCCGGCGAAAGGTCCGAAGGTCAGGCAATTGGCGTAAACCGGGGGGAAGTTCGTTCCAGAGGGTAGGTGCTCCCACAGAGAAGGACCTTCCCCTGGGGGCCGCCAGCCGACACTGCTTGGCGGACGGCACCCTGAGAAGACCCTCTCTGTGAGAGCGTACGGGTTGGTGGGAGGCATGTGGAAACAGCAGGCGGTCCTGTAAGTACCCGGGCCCTAAGCCATGGAGCGCTTTGAAGGTGGTAACCAAAACCTTGAAGCGCACCCGGAAGACCACAGGTAGCCAGTGCAGACTGCGCAGGAGTGGTGTTACCCGGGAGCAACGTGGTGCTCCCTCAATCACCCGCGCAGCTGCATTCTGGACTAACTGAAGTCTCCGAGTACACTTCAGGGGTAGCCCCATGTAGAGAGCATTGCAATAATCCAGTCGAGAAGTGACGAGAGCATGAGTGACCGTGCATAAGGCATCCCGGTCGAGAAAGGGGCGCAACTGGCGGACCAGGCGAACCTGGTAAAAAGCTCTCCTGGAGACGGCCGTCATGTCCTTCCTCCATGTAGCAACGTTGACAGATTCAACTTATGGGCATGCAGTGTTGCAAATACATCAGATGGTTGAAAGACAAAAATATTGGAAGAATGTCTGAAGGACAATGAAGAAGATGCACTGAATAGAACAGAGTAGAGTAGAGTAGAGTAGAGTAGAGTAGAGTAGAGTAGAGTAGAGTAGAGTAGAATAGAATAGAATAGAATAGAATAGAATAGAATAGAATAGAATTTTTTATTGGCAAAGTGTGATTGGACACACAAGGAATTTGTCTTGGTGCATATGCTCTCAGTGTACATAAAAGAAAAGATACCTTCATCAAGAATTCTAAGGTACAACACTTAATGATAGTCATAGGGTACAAATAAAGCAATCAAGGCTTATTGAATACCAAAGAGAAGAAAGTGGACTACAAGAAAGACCAAATGAAGACCAGAAAAGAGACACTGAAAGGCAAAGATACCAATAATAAGAGGCATCTAGGGTATAATCTCAAAACATCTGGAGCACCATTTGAACACACTGAACACTAGCAGCACTGATGAATTTACCATCAGTCAATTGCAAAAGACAGTTTCCTTGCAACAGCCTGCAATCTCCTGCCACGATACCTTTAATACCATCAAATATCAGCATCTGCTTATCCCAGGTTCTTGGGAAGAACTTGATAGGTGGATAAAAATGCCAAATGCCAAATCCAGTGTAAACATCTAGATGACATTCTCCTTCCCCCCCTCCCCCATCATACAAGCTGGGTTCAAGAACAAAAAAAGAGAGATGGCTATTCAAATCTGGAACGTAACTAGAAGTTGCAGCTACCCTGATTCCTGCTATACAAGGACAGCTAAAGCTATATCACAGATCACTGGGATGGAATCTGGAAACCAGTTTGCTGTAGCTCTCAGGGCAGTAAGGAAAAAGTGCAGGTCCAGTTAGTTGGTTGTGTTAATTGGCTTTGAATTCTAAGTTGTAATTGGGCAAGGCTATAAGATGAGAGCAGGAGAAAGAGTCCTGAATAAAAAACCATTCAAAGAGCAGGAAGGAGCTAATCAGAGAAACACTTTTGGGAAGGTTACAGCAAATAGATACTTATACCAGTGCAAAGAGAGCACTGAACTTTTCGAAAGAACTATTCAAGACTACAGGAAAAACGCAATAGAGAATATAAATATAGAACAGAAACAGGAAATGATTACTTATAAAGAACTTTTGTATGCTGAAGGAGGTAGATTGCAATTAAAATCATTACAGGTATTAAATGAAGAAGGGAGGAATTATACTTGGTTTCAATATGGGCAAATAAGTGCTAGATGGAAAGAAGATCAAAAAATTGGTATAATGCAAAGGGAGGAAAATTTAATAAAGCAAATTAGAAATCAGACCCAGGAGCATATAAAGAGATTGTATAATGTGTTGCTTGAAATAGATTCGGAAAAGGATTTGGTAAAGGATTGTATGATAAAATGGGCACAGAATATTCAGGAACCAATAATGTTGGAAACATGGGAGAAAATTTGGGTTAGAAATGTTAAGTTTACACAAGCACAGAATTTAAGGGAAAATTTTTATAAGATGTTTTATAGATGGCACTTAGATCCCAAAAAATTATCATGTATGTATCCTAATATCCAAGCGAAATGTTGGAGGTGTGATTGTGATGACGCTACATATTTTCATATTTGGTGGACTTGCAAGAAAATTAAGGTCTTTTGGATAAGAATTTGGTGGATTATTCAAAATGTACTGAAGAAGAAGATAAAGTTCCTGCCACAATTTTTCCTTTTGGGAATTATAACGGATTGTACAGGGATTGAGACTAAATTGATTCTGAATTTAATAACAGCAGCAAGACTGTTGATTGGACAATACTGGAAGAAAGAAGAGATACCTACAATAGAAGAATGGATATTGAAAGTTATTAATTTGGCTGAGATGGCTAAAATCTCAGCTTTTTTAAAAGACAATACGCAGGAAAGATATTTGATTGAATGGAAAAGATGGATTGATTATCTACAAAACAGATATCAGATTAAGAAATATCAGATTGCCTTTGAATAATTAGAAAGTTATTTTATGTAATGGGGAGGGGGTTGGGAGATGAAAAGCTTTGGATGTGGTTATTTGGATTGGAAGGGAAAATTTTATTCTATGTTTGGTTTATGTATAACAATACCTTGTGATTGACCCGGGAAGCCGGGGAGGGGGAAGGGGTTTTTGGGAGGAGGGGGAAAAAAGGGGGGAAAATGTTTTTGTTTTTTAAAACTCTTTCAATAAAAAAAAAAGACTACAGGAAAAACAAAACTTTTACTCATATGTGCTAGATATACATAAATGACAAAATCTATTAGCAGCCTTTGTTACAGCCTGTTTGTTTTAACCTAGAAGCTTTAGGCACAGATCTTCAGATGATACATGCATATGAAATGTATTTGAATGTAAGCAGCTTGGGTTGGTAATTGGACTGTTAGTCTGAGCTCGGAGCTTGGCAGTTTGGTTGCATATACAACATACGTGCATATACAATGCCAGTTGTTCCATTAATACCCACTAGAGGGAGAACTGCTATAATGATAAGTGCCATCCAGATAGGCACCAAACACAGAGAGCCATCTAAGTCCGCTTTCACCAACCTGTTGATATTCTTTTTCCAAAGTAGATATGCTAAGCCACAATTGCCAGTTCTGAAAACTGTGTGCCATTTCATCACACTTTCTAAGGATAGTTATCTCTGTCTTAAGACAAATGACCTAAAACATCTGTTAGAAATGCTAAAAAAACAACAACAAAAAAACCACTACGTTGAAAGAAAATCTTTTTTCATTGGAACAAAACTTCTTGAATGTTTAGCTGGGATTTTAAAACCTTTCTTTTTGTCCGCTACCTATTAACGCACTCAGCCTCAGAGATAGACGACACATGAGCTCTGCTGATCTAATGGACAATGGTCTCTTTAAATGTTTTGCCCTGTTTCTAGCATGCTTGTAATACATTTGGCAATTGCCAACATCACCCACTTCTTTTATCTTTTGCGATAACAGCTTCTCTTAAAGGCTCATTTATCTTCATAACACTACTCTGACTTGTTTGCAAACAAAGGCATTATTTAACTATACACCCACAGAGACAGGAGGGAGAGCTAGTGATGTGTGTTCAGACTCCCAACTACGCTCCTAACTCTTGCTCAGTCATGTGCAAGAAAACAGAAATGCTGTCATGGGCACCCAACTTTTTGCCTCTTCAGGGACAAATGCACACGTGTGTGTGTGTGTGCAGTGTGCATGAGTGTATAAAATACAAATATCCTCTTGTGATGTATAAAAGTTCTTATTGCTTCTACTCCTTCTAATTTGGGAATATGGACATTTCATTCATTCTGTAACCCAGAAATTTACTAAAAGTCGTTTTGAGGAATATTCCTGTCATGTGAGAAGCCCTCACTGAGCTTGAGGTCTTTGCAAACTGGTATCCAATCAATGAATGCACTGTAAAACAAAAATCACTATATGCTTTCATTCACTGAAGCTTACACTACAGCAGAGGCAGACAAATTTCAGGCACGTAGGAATCTGGTCGAAAACAGCAACAAATCAATGATGAAGCTGTACGTACAGTAAAGCAGAAAACCCATTTTCTTCTTTTCCTTCTTTAGCTACCCGTTTTAGGATGTCATACAACTCAAATATAAACGGAGCTCTGATCTGTCTCAGCTCAGGAATCCTAAAGCAACATTCCAAAACTGACTAGTAAAGACTTGATCAAAATCTACCTCTAATGATACTAATATTTTACAGGTGAGAACCGTAAAACTAAATTACATGAGCAATTAGCAGAAGTTTAACTATGTCAGAGTTTGCTTTTTTAAAAAAAAAAAAACTGCAACTCTTCTCGCAGTTATTAAAACTGTTTGAAAAAGGTAGCCCTTGAAATTCTCCTGCAGGTTAGCAGGCTATTTTTTGCCTATCTTTATTCTACTGGCACCTTCCTTTTTTGTCTGTCTCACAGCAGTGATATTAAGATTAAAGTGTCTCTGCCTCTTGGAAAGCATAATGTGCCATCTCAGTACACTCCAAATACAAATATCTTCCAAATAAGATGATCCAGAATGCATGCATTTTGTTCAGTTGATTGTTCTCTTCAGTTCAGAATAAATGCAAGGATAGCATTAGCCATGGTGGGGCAGTAGTTAGGAGGCAGTATTTCGGGCTATCTCCTGCCACAGTCAGGAGTTCGATCCTGACCAGCTCAAGGCTGACTCAACCTTCAATCCTTCCAGGGTTGGTAAAATAAGGACCCAGATTGTTGGGGGCAACATGCTGACTCTGTAAACCATTTAGAGGGGGCTCTAAAGCATTATGAAGCAGTATGTAAGTCTAAGTGTTATTGCTATTGCTATGTAGTATTGCAAGCTAACTCTGCCCACTATTAGGAGTTCGATCCTGACCGGCTCAAAGTTGACTCAGCCTTCCATCTTTCCGAGGTTGGTAAAATGGGGGTTCAGATTGTTGAAGAACAATATGCTGATTTTGGAAACCACTTAGAGAGGGCTATAAAGCATTGTGAAGTGGTATGTAAGTCTATTGTTATTGTGGAACAGATGCAGAATAAAAGGCAGAGGCTAAACCCAGAAGGGAAAAAATGGAAAAGCTTCTGATTTCTGTGTCCCAAAGTTTAAATTTTACCACACTAGAACAAGATCATATTTCCTTGAAACAAAAAATGATGGTAGCATTTTCTGACTGTTTTGTATTTACAGCTGGCAAGGACTAAATTTTACCAGCTTCAACAGACATTTTTGTGGCTTAGCACTCCTAAATGATAAGCTATTGTTTTTCATCCATGCACTGAAAACTTGCACTGCGGCTTATGAAAGATGCATATTCGTACTTTTCCTGAGGATTTTCTTGTAAAGTTTTAGAAGTTTGATTAGCATGGGAGGCAAAGTAGATTTTGAACTATAGACAAAATATCCACAACAGTAATAATCAGTTTCTCAAAGCCTAAAATGTTCTACCTAATTAAAGAAAACCTCTCCTACTTTCTTAGATTAGTATAGCAAGTCCTGCTGGTTTGTGGCAGCTCTTTCTACAGTTGCCAAATGTTCAGGATCTCAGTTTTTGTGGCGCTGTTGCTATAGAATTCTCTCCATTTAAGAGGCTACTAAATCAGTCTGTCTAGGCCTTGGGAACAAGTCCTCTTTTAAGAAACACTTGAAAAACTACAAGTAGTCTTTAAATTATTTAGTGACCTTTTGAAGTTACAACAGACTATCAGAACTTCAAATCTCAATTGTAAATAACTTGGGGTTATTTACAATTGGGATTTGAAGTTTTGATCGTCAGCTCCATGATCCCCTGTGAGTCACATGACCCAACTTCCAGCACTCAGTCACATGACTGGATGGATAGTTGCATGCAGCCTCCTGAAATCACATAACCATCTTTTACGATGGTTTTCCCCAAACCCAGCATTTTTTTATTTTATTTTTATTTATTTATTTTTATTTTTCAAATTTATATACCGCTCTATCTCCCTAAGGACTCAGGGCGGTTCACAGGCAGTTAAAATACATATAAATACAAATTAAAAAACAACAATTAAAAAACTTATTCTATTGCTGAATTTAAAAAACAATATAAATAATAAAAAACCCCTTAAAACCAATAACTTTAAAATCTAATCCAGTCCCGCGCAGATGAATAAGTGCGTTTTAAGCTCGCGACGAAAGGTTCGGAGGTCCGGAAGTTGACGAAGTCCTGGGGGGAGTTCGTTCCAGAGGGTGGGAGCCCCCACAGAGAAGGCCCTTCCCCTGGGTGTCGCCAGACGGCACTGCCTAGCTGACGGCACCCTGAGGAGTCCCTCTCTGTGAGAGCGCACGGGTCGGTGAGAGGTATTTGGTAGCAGTAGGCGGTCCCGTAAATAGCCCGGCCCTATGCCATGGAGCGCTTTAAAGATTGTCACCAACACCTTGAAGCGCACCCGGAAGGCCACAGGTAGCCAGTGCAGTCTGCGCAGGATAGGTGTAACACGGGAGCCCCGAGGGGCTCCCTCTATCACCCGCGCAGCCGCATTCTGGACCAACTGAAGCCTCCGGATGCCCCTCAAGGGGAGCCCCATGTAGAGAGCATTGCAGTAATCCAGGCGAGACGTCACGAGGGCGTGAGTGACCGTGCATAAGGCATCCCGGTCTAGAAAGGGGCGCAACTGGCGCACCAGGCGAACCTGGTGGAAAGCTCTCCTGGAGACGGCCGTCAAATGGTCTTCAAAAGACAGCCGTTCATCCAGGAGAACGCCCAGATTGCGCACCCTCTCCATCGGGGCCAGTGACTCGCCCCCAACAGTCAGCCGAGGACTCAGCTGACTGTACCGGGATGCCGCATCCACAGCCACTCAGTCTTGGAGGATTGAGCTTGAGCCTGTTTCTCCCCATCCAGACCCGACGGCTTCCAAACACCGGGACAGCACTTCGATAGCTTCATTGGGGTGGCCCGGTGTGGAAAGTACAGCTGGGTGTCATCAGCGTACAGCTGGTACCTCACACCGAAGCCACTGATGATCTCACCCAGCGGCTTCATATAGATGTTGAACAGAAGGGGCGAGAGAATCGACCCCCGCGGGACCCCACAAGAGAGGCGCCTCCGGGCCGGCCTCTGCCCCTGTCAACACCGTCTGCGACCGGTCGGAGAGATAGGAGGAGAACCACCGATAAACGGTGCCTCCCACTCCCAATCCTCCAACCGGCGCAGCAGGATACCATGGTCGATGGTATCGAAAGCCGCTGAGAGGTCTAATAGGACCAGGACAGAGGAACAACCCCTATCCCTGGCCCTCCAGAGATCATCCACCAACGCGACCAAAGCCGTCTCCGTGCTGTAGCCGGGCCGGAAACCGGACTGGAACGGGTCTAGATAGACAGTTTCATCCAGGTGCAGGGGAAACTGATATGCCACCATACTCTCTACAACCTTCACCGCGAAGCGAAGGTTGGAGACCGGACGATAATTACCTAAGACAGCCGGGTCCAGGGAGGGCTTCTTGAGGAGGGGCCTCACCACCGCCTCTTTCAAGGCGGCCGGAAAGACTCCCTCCAACAAGGAGGCACTCGTAATCGCCTGGAGCCAGCCTCGTGTCACCTCCTGAGTGGCCAGCACCAGCCAGGAGGGGCACGGGTCCAGTAAACACGTGGTGGCATTCAGCCTACCCAACAACCTGTCCATGTCCTCGGGAGCCACAGGGTCAAACTCATCCCAAAAAATGTCACCAAGACCACCCTCAGACGCCTCATCTGAATCGCTGCAATTTTCTTCTGGTTTTCGGCAAAATCACGCCTCTAACATACTATTGGTTTGCTTAATGACCATGATCACTTAACAACTGCCACACAAAAAAGGATCCCATGCCTGACTCGTTTTATGACCTTTACAACTCACACCCATAATGGACAGGTTCCATTATGGTCGTAAGTCGAGGAGTACCTCTAGTATCCAATTTTATACAACGACTTTAAAGCGTTCCATTTTGAAAAATAAAGTGGAGCTTATTTCGGAATCCATTTGATGTAAAAAAAAAAATACAGAACAGGAAGTAATTGAATAACAGCATTATGAAAGTATATTTGAGATAGATCCAGGAAACCGTGTGAAAATTGAGATATTAACAGAAGATAATAAACTTTGGAGTAGCAATGATAAATGCATTCTACCAAACCTATATATGCCAACAAGCAGATTTGAGAGCAAAGCCCAGTTGTGCAAAATGGTCCGTATATGCCATGCAGAAAGAACTTTCTTTCTCAGTTAAGGACAGGTTGACTAAACCCGTGAGGACGAACCTATGGCACGTGTGCCATTGCCCCAGGTCTTTCTCTGTGGCCAGATCTCTGTGGCGTTTCTTTCGTGAGCTTCTGTTTCCCTGCAAAAGATGAAACAGAAGCTCACCAAAGAAAAAGATCTTACCTCTTTCCGCGCTGCCGGTGTTGGGATGCCCCAGCTCCCGCCGGCCAGCTGGTCTTTGAGTCTCTGCTGCGCATGCCCGCATGCCTGCACATGTGCGCGTTCGCGCACCTTTCAATTTGGGCAGGTGCGCGCGTGCAGTTTGGGCACTCGATATCTAAAAGGTTCACCATCACTGGACTAAATCAGAGTCTGGCTCAAGCCACGTGATCTCAGATGATGCTCCCTGGTGGAGAAGCTTTATAGATACACCTGGAGAATCTGGAGGTAGGAATGTAGAGGCAGCGGAATGGGCTGCAGTTGGCACAACAGCCCACGATGCAATGAAGATTCCAGCTTCACAAAGACAGAAGAATCGCTGGGAAAGAAAATACAGATCAAAGCTTTACCATTCCATGAATTCCCCCCACCCCCAAATGGTGCAGAGGACTCCAAGAGAAAAGGAAGGGGGCCTATTTTTATAAAAGTTCACTCCTTTTTTCTCGGGAGCCACATTCAGAGAGCCGTAGGCTCACAACTACACAAAGTGCATAGATATGCAGTGAACTATAGGCATGGATGATTGACAGCCCTTCAGCGTGGGGACGCTGCTTTGGCATGTTGAAACCCGCACGAGAGAAAGCACAAAAGGTTCCCATTGCTGCATTGGCAGATGGGAAGCATGCAACTAAGCAGAGCCCAGAGGTCTGGCACAGAGCCTGGGCACACCTTGGGGTGGATAAGGGCAGAGAAGTCAGGACATGCCCCAAAGCATGGAGAACACAGTACGATAGCCAGGAGGAGCCAGTGAAACTCACACCCAGCAAGCACTGCGCACAATTTCTTTGTATTCTTTGTAATTTCTTTGGTCAAGGGTGTTCATGGCACAAGCAAAGCACAGTAAACTCATGCACACACAATGAAAGGCACTTCCACACAACAGCTTTCTCTTGTAGCCCACACAGGAAAATCAGAGAAGGGAGCAATTCCCAAAGATAATGCAATCCCCGAAGAGTGATTCAACCCAAAATAAAAGCTAGGTATATTTCTACACCACCTTATGTGGGTCTTTACACAAAGAGCTTCTTCAAACTCCTACTTCCAAGCCAAGGGTATTGTGTAAGCTAATAAGCTAATAATTACTGAATAAGCCAATTTAGTCCACCCATAATTCACTTCCTCTAAAATATTCATAGAATGGAATTCTTTTCTATACCCATATATACATTTGGTAGTGTCTTGATAAATAAACCTCTTTTCCCCTTATTTTTAAGATAGTCAAGAAGCCCTGTGAATGATGCCACATGTAGCAATAATTCTTTTTTAAAATGGCCCATGAAATGTTATGAAATAAAAGTCCAGCGTCCAGTGGCTTTGTCTTCAAAAGGCATCTGGTGCCCAGATTCCAGATCAAATCTATGTACCCAGGGCTGCCATTACCACCAAAGGGGTTTCCAGGAACAGAGTAGGATTTGGCTTAATTAGCTGCCAAAAAGCAAACTTGGGACCGAAGCATTCCTGGAGCCAGACAAACTTTGGGAGCTGGTGGGCATATGTGGAGTTTTGAGAAGCACGTTGTCATCAGTCTGGCTTATTCACAGTGATGGTGAAAGCTTCCGTGTTTTACAAATGGTTCTCTCCAGTCCTCCAGGTGGTTTCATACTATCCATAGCTATCTTTTACTTTTTCTGAGGAGACAGGCATGCTTCTGTACAAAATGCTAAGCTTCCACCACATCATTTGCTTTTTAAGAGTCCCCATGAACACTACAGGTAAGTCCTCGACTTACAACAGTTCATTCAGTGACCATTCAAAGTTACAACGGCACTGAAAACAGTGACTGACAACCATTTTTCACCCTTATGATCATTGCAGCATCCCCCAGGGTCATGTGAAGGATGCTTGATAACCGCCTCACATTTATGACAGCTGCAATGTCCCGGAGTCATGTGATTCTCTTTTGCGACCTTCTGACCAGCAAAGTCAATTGGGGAAGCCCGATTCACTTAACAACCATGTTACTAATTTAAGAATTGTATTGGTTCACTTAACAAATTAGAAAAGTCGTAAAATGGAGTAAACTCACTTAACAAATGTCTCAACAACGTAAATGTTGGGCTCAATTATGGTCATAAGTTGAGGACTACCTTTATATGGGACTCAGAAGAATCCTAGAAACGAAGGGGCAGCTGAAACGTTCTTTTCTCTTCCTTTTTAGACTTCTTTACTTGAACGCACCTTGCAAGCATCAAGCAATATGTTCATGAACAATACAGGATCCCAAGATATATAAGCTTCCACAATTCTACAATTTGGAGTCAGTATTGTTGCCACACAACACCTGAACTATACAGAGCGATAGAGCGATTCAACTAAATCAAATGAATTTGTGTTTCTATTCTTCTCCCCAATTGCTTTGGCAACAGGTTGATTACTGAAGAATTTGAAGATCATTCAGAGTGTATAGCAATGTGTGGAACAGAAAGCCATCAATTTGCAATTAGATTTTGTGAATCTGCTGTTAAGACAAAAACTGAAATCCTGGTTGGTAATGCAGCTAATATATTCAAATCTCAGGCTTATCATCTTCCTTTGCTTAACTAAAGATTTTCCAGAATAAGAAATTCCTGGTATTGCATCATGTTATTTCTAAGAGTCACACTTCCTGTGGAAATCTCCCCCAAATCAGCTCAGTGATTTTCCTATACTTGTAGGAGTCACTCTTTTAGATTCTGAAGTACTGAATCCAAACCTTCTGAACAAGACAAAGGTGAAATGTAATAGCACCAGCATAGTCACACGTGAGAAACAACTTGAGAAAGCGAGTGGGCTGAACCAAGTTCCTGGCTCAAAATATTGATTTACAGTTATCGTCCCTCTCTTTATGATCTACAAATGCCCTGAATTACAATTCCCATCATCCCAGCAAAATGAAATGTGCTGGCTGCAGATGATCAGTGTTGTAATCCAAAATAAGTGCCAGTGTATGAGAAGATGTCCAAGGCATTCATTCATTACAGTGTTTAAGCCAGTCTACTGCTACTCACAAACTTTTAGCCTATGCAGTTTAAAGCTTAGTTGTTTGCTATGACTGGTATCGTGGAGAGAAACAACTTAAAAGCAGACATAAATCCATACCCAGCAACATCTCTCCCGTTGCACTACATCCCACTTGGACAGCACTCAAACCAAATTTGCCCACAGTGCTGGACAAGGTTTTGAGTCCTGATAGTTCTTAGGGTGTGGAACCAACACCCCAACTGCACCCAGCCCCGTGCCAACTTGCCCCTGTCACCGCTTCCTTTCGAGGGACTTACAGAGTGATGCCATTTCCTTCGGCAGGTCGGTAGGGTAGCTCCGGAAGTAACCTCCGTTGGTCAGCACCTCGAAATGTGGGTTAGGGAAAGGGAAGGGGTATACAGCAGGGGGGAAGCCATTTACATGAGCCAGAGGAGCCCCGCCTGAGCAGCCTCTCTCCTTGTTTACAGCCATGACTGAAAATTGGAAAGTCAATGCGTGAGAAAATGAAAAATTCCTCTTAAGAAAGCTGGTTGGTGCTGACAGTGCTCCAGGCAGATGGTCCCATGATTGTGGCCTTTGCAAGTACGCCGTTCAAAGGGAGTAGGCCATTCCTCTCCTGTCTTCTTCGGATGCAGTCCTGCAACGGAATGAATTGATGTTAGTAGTATTCAACTGTAGAGAAAGCAGTCCACTCCCAGCACTCTTGTTTCTCCATTGCCATCCAGCACGGGTGCTATTCAGCAGGTTCTGACAGGTTCTGGAGAACCGGTAGCGGAAATTTTGAGTAGTTCGGAGAACCGGCAAATACCACCTCTGACTGGCCCTAGAGTGGGGTGGGAATAGAGATTTTGCAATATCCTTCTCCCAGGAGTGGGGTGGGAATGGAGATTTTGTAGTACCTTTCCCCTGCCACGCCCACCCAGCAACACTCACGCCCACCAAGCCACGGCCACTGAACCGGTAGCAAAAAAAATTGAATTCCACCATTGCCATCCAGGATAATCCCAGGACGAGATGGAAGCTGGGAAACACTTGCAAAAAACAAGCAAACTAACCAACCATGAGGTAGAGAACAAACTCATCCCTACCCTCATCCCAACCTGTCTGGGTTTCTCCTTCCACTTATAACTGTAACTTCGTTGCTTGTATTCTTATGATTTATATTGATATTGATTGTTTCCTGATTGCTTATTTGTACCCTTTGACTATCATTAAGTGTTGTACCTTAGAATTCTTGATGACGGTATCTTTTATTTTATGTACACTGAGAGCATATGGTCCAAGTCAAATTCCTTGGGTATCCAATCACACTTGGCCAATAAAAAAAATCTATTCTATTCTATTTTAGCCTTTTTGCCATTGCCGCCCTCTTTTATTCTTAGTTTTTGTTTTATTTTATTTTTTTTTATTTTTTTACTTATGAGCCACCCAGAATCATTGGGAGGCACACAAATTTAATAAACGAATAAATGTGTATCAGACAGGTGCCTACATCTCATTCTTAACTGCTAGAAAGCAGGGGGCAGAGAAGAAATAGGGAGTGGGGGGAAGTGTTTTATTGTGGAAATATAAGAAATAAGCAGAGAAAGGTGACAGTCTGGCAGCCCCTGCTTTTCATGGTAGGGCTTCATAGAGCAAGGAGAAATTAGTCAAAAGGAGAAAACACATTTCTCAGGGGCACCCACTGAGCTACAGAACAAAACGAAAACAGAATGCGGCCAACAAAACTATTTTGTTTTGTTGGCCGCAAGAAACTAAAAGTCTCTTTTCCACCAGCTCTCCTCCCTCAGGAAATCAATATTTCTAAATACTGTCTACCCAGCCTTCCCGACCCCCATCTCGGTGTATCTTGGGAAGGCTGTAACTCCCCAAGATATTATTCATACTGGTTGAGGAGGATAATTGTTGTAATTAACAACATTTGAAGGGAACCAGGTTGCAAAAGGCTGGTCTATTTTGAAAAAGTTTTGCAGATTTTCATACAGAAACTTTTCTAGTGCATAGTAGAGATCGACTCTTGAACTTTGACTATGAAAACCATGGGTCTACCATAGAGAATTCACCTCAATCAAACTTTTCTCCACACATTTTAATACACAAAAGCGAATATTCCAAAGGCGGTTTTCCAAGAGGCAACTGGACCTTCTTAGTTTTTTCTTTGAAAACGTTTCACTTCTCGTCCAAGAAACTTCTTCAGTTCTAACTGACTGATGGGGAATGGAAGGATTTATATATGTTTTCAAAGGAAAAAAACAAAACAAGTTCAGTTGCCTTTTGGAAAAGTACCTTTGGGACAACACTATACTTTGTAGTATTCTGTAAGATGAAGGCAAAACCTAGCCCTTGTTATTGAAACTGAACAGACCAGGGGTGAAATGCTCCCGGTTCGGACCGGATCACCAGATCCGGTAGCGATGGTGGCAGGTGGTTCGGAGAACTGGTAGCAAACATCCCTGCCCCCCCCATGCCCAGCTGAGCCACGGGATCATCAGAGGTGTTTGGTTTTTTTTACTTTTAAAAGCATTTTTTCTTTGGCCAAAAGAATGCTTTTAAAAGTAAAAAAAAAAGCCTCTGATGATCGCACAGCTCAGCTGGGATTGTCAGAGGCTTTTAAAACCTCTTTGGCCGAAGAGGTTGTAAAAAAAATGCTTTTAAAAGTAAAAAAAAAAAGAAGTTGGCCACGCCCACCCAGTCACATTACTCCCCCCCAAGCCATGCCCACAGAACTGGTAGTAACAAATTTTACATTTCACCCCTGAAACAGACCATCTTTTAGAGCATAGGTGGTGAATGATGGCCCCTTTATCACTCATGGACTTCAACTCCCAGAATTCCTGAGCCATCAAGCCAGGCTCAGGAATTCTGGGAGTTGAAGACCATCGGTCATAAAAGGGCCATCATTCACCACCCGTAGTTTAGAGAATCTAACTCATGGATACTCATGTGATCCTCTCTTTCATAAAACCTAGGCTATACTGTGATTTTCCTAGAGGTGTTATCTTGCCAGTTTATTTAAGTTTGCAGGAACTGGTTTGTTTGTGATGGAAAGTGGTTTGGCAGGAAGATTAGAAGTTCCAGTGGAGATCAGAGATGGCCTGGCCACGCTTGAGAATAGTGGGAAGATGATGGGAATATCCTGAGAATTTCAGAGAGGCGGGGAAATTGGTGTAAGCAGCAGGATTAGGAAGATGGTGTGTGTTTGTGTTTGTGTGTGGTGTGTGTGTCTGAGCTGGCTATTGCTTAAACACTCCTGATCTCCTCTGCCTGCCTACTGTAATATGAAGATATTCTAAATAATGAAAAGCAATGACACTATTATCTATTTTATAGTGATTTTCTTACACACACCACTTAAAATACTTTTGAGTCTATCTGCCAAAGTGATCGACAGACACACAGGAAGGCGAATCGACTATCCTGCTAAGAGCTTTTTCACTTTACAGATAGTCCTCTCGACTTACGACAATTGAGCCCAAAATTTCTGTTGCTAAGCGAGACATTATATGAGTTTTGCTCTATTTTAAAACCTTTCCTGTCACAGTTGTTAAGTGAATCAATGTTAAATTAGTGACATGGTTGTTAAGTGAATCTGGCTTCTCCATTGATTTTGCTTTTCAGAAGGTCGCAAAAGATGATCAAATAACCCTGGGACACTGCAATTGTCATAAATAAGAGCCAGTTGCCAAGCCTCTGAATTTTGATCATGTGACCTTGGGGATGCTACCACAGTTGTGAGTGTGAAAAATGTGCATAAATTCATTTTATGCTGCAGTGGTCATGTGAAAAACATGTTACTTGTTTTTCACATGACCACTTTTTGTTAAAAAGTAACAAAAAAGTTACTTTTTCCAGTGCTGTTGTAACTTTGAATGGTCACTAAAGGAACTGTTTTAAGTCAAGGACTACTTGTACACAGTTCTGCTAAGCAGGTGTGTTCCGCTTAAAGCATTTTTTCTTCTTCACAGGCTGAATAAAACTGCAATATGCAGATCACTGTATCTGACTGGACTTTCAAGTAGAATCCAATGCTTTTGATGTGAAAATTGGGGGGGGGGTTCTTTCCTCCTTAGACATGAATAGCTCCAGGGGTTTTGAAGGTTTCCGAAAGTCCCTTCCCAAGAGATTTTGAGAACAGACCAATTAGAAGAGTGTCTACCAAGGCAAAAGAAAGGAATAGGCATTATATGCCTAGAAAAACTAGAAAGGTTGGTAGCAGGAATGGATTCTATTCTGTCGCTGAGGAATAGGGCATATTTCACATTTGGAGAGAGTCAAGGACTTAATGCATTTCAGTGAGTGAAATGGTGATCTTCACAGACATGAACTACACAGCGGCAGGACTAAGAAAGTTTTCTTTTCCAGGGCTTTTGGGGAGCAGGTTGGTTATGCCATGCCTTACTTAGGAAAAGTTACACGTTATGGTAAGAAATTACCACACTGGTTCTTAATAGGTATATATAAAAAGGCTCTAGGAATATGTAAAAAACAAAAACACTACACTACTAACCAGAGCATATAAAACATTTGCTAGACCAATTCTAGAATACAGCTCGCCTGTCTGGAACCCTCACCACATTTCTGACATCAATACAATTGAACGTGTCCAGAAATATTTTACAAGAAGAGTTCTTCACTCCTCTGAATACAACAAAATACCTTATCCCACCAGACTTAAAATCCTAGGCTTAGAAAACTTAGAACTCCGTCGCCTTCGACAAGGCCTAAGTTTAACTCATAGAATCATCTATTGTAATGTCCTTCCTGTTAAAGACTACTTCAGCTTTAATTGCAACAATACAAGAGCAACCAATAGATTTAAACTTAATGTTAACCGCAGAATCATCAGTGCTTGGAACACTTTACTTGATTCTGTGGTCTCTTCCCATAATCCCAAAAGCTTTAACCAAAAACTTTCTACTATTGACCTCACCTCATTCCTAAGAGGACCATAAGGGGCGTGCATAAGAGCACAAACGTCCCTACCGTTCCTGTCCTATTGTTTTTCTTTTTTCTTCTTATATATATATATGCTTATACCTCCTTATATTTCTTCATATATATGTTTATATACTATATAATCTTTTTGTGTGATGCTTATGTATATTGTTGTGACAAAATAAATAAATAAATAAATAAATGTATTCAAAACACCCTGATCTCTGGTAGATCATTTTTTTTAAAAGCACCTCACATCCTGGACATAAACTGTTTCAACTCCTACCCTCAAAATGACACTACAGAGCACTGCACACCAGAACAACTAGACACAAGAACAGTTTTTTCCATCACTCTGCTAAACAAATAATTCCCTCAACAGTGTCAAACTATTTACTAAATCTGCACTACTATTAGTCTTCTCATCGTTCCCATCACCCATCTCCTTCCACTTATGACTGTATGACTGTAACTTTGTTGCTTGTATCCTTACGATTTAGATTGATATTATTTCCTGATTGCTTATTTCTTCCCTATGACTCTCATTAAGTGTTGTACCTTATGATTCTTGATGAACGTGTCTTTTCTTTTATGTACACTGAGAGCGTATGTACCAAGACAAATTCCTTGTGTGTCCAATCACATTTGGCCAATAAAGAATTCTATTCTATTCTATTCTATTCTATTCTATTCTATTCTATTCTATTCTATTCTATTCTATTCTATTCTAGTATTACCAAGAGGTATTGGGGGGGGATCTCTCTTGCTACTTATTTGTAACCAACAGTGTGACACACAATGAATTTTAGTAGAATAAACTCTTGATGCTACTTATCCCCACTCCAAGTTTTATTGGTTTAATGCTCTTAAGGCCATACGCAAAAGTTCAGGTTTTTTTTAAAAAAAATAGTTTTTAAAAAGGGAAAGAAGCTAGGTACACATAAACTGTGATTAATAAATAAAAAGTAATTAATAAATCTCCAGAAACACTACACTACTAACCAGAGTTTATAAAACATTTGCTAGACCAATTCTTGAATACAGCTTGCCTGTCTGGAACCCATACCACATTTCAGACATCAGTACAATTGAACGTGTCCAGAAATATTTTACAAGAAGAGTTCTCCACTCCTCTGAATACAACAAAATACCTTATGCCACCAGACTTGAAATCTTGGATTTAGAAAACTTAGAACTCCACCGCCTTCGACAGGACCTGTATTTAACTCATAGAATCATTATTGCAATGTCCTTCCCGTTAAAGACTACTTCAGCTTCAATCACAATACAAGAGCAAACAATAAACTTAATATTAACCGCTTCAATCTTGACTGCAGAAAATATGACTTCTGCAACAGAGTTATTAATACTTGGAACATACTACCTGACTCTGTGGTCTCTTCTCAAAATCCCCAAAGCTTTAACCAAAAACTGTCTACTATTGACCTCACCCCGTTCCTAAGAGGTCTGTAAGGAGTGTGCATAAGAGCACAAATGTGCCTACCGTTCCTGTCCTATTGTTTCCATTATATCCAATTAATATAGTTATTACGTATGCTTATATATATGCTTATATATTATATAGTTATTTTCATGCTTATGCTTATATACTGTTGTGACAAAATAAATAAATAAATTTCCAAAATAAGAATTGTTGGTGCTGAAGCTTGTCCATCCTGCCCACCCCCAACCTCCCTCGGCCTGGTTTTTAGAATTCAGTCCCAAGTCCAAGACGTTTGTGAAACTGGTTAAGATTGTTCTGTGATAAGGCGAAAGCACTCAGCACATGAACGAGGGCACTCACTGCTTCCTGTTTTTCAAGATCAGAATTGTCTGCTAGAAAAAGATCATGCAAAAACTATCCTGCGGTGCCTTTGGCATCAAGGGAGCAAATAACTATATAATATATTTTTTTTCATTAAATACAAGTCAATTTGAAGATTTTTCCTCCAGAAAAAGAATCTCCTCTACCACTCACCCCCTCCCTGAGGTGCAAGGTAATAAAAAAACTCTCTCCTTCAAATGGAGATCAGCATAGACATATTCCAGTTGTTTTCTTTGGTTTTAATACCACCCCACCAAAATAGAGATCCCCTCAGTGACCAGATTTATATACTGGCAATATGAGTTCTTTGTTTTAAAATTCCTCCTTCCCAAGACGACATAATGTCTCTTTTCATACATTTGGAGCCAGACACATTCTCAGATTTAGCCCCAATCCACAGATGCAATTGTTGGTGATGTGGAATTGAAAAGATGTGGAATTGAACCGATGGGGTCTGTTTGCTGCCACATTCTGCAGCAGAAAGCAGAGAAACTAGCCCTTCTCTCCCACTCCTCCCCCTCTCTTTCTCTCCCTCCCTCCCCCACTCCTCTCTCTCTCCCTCCTCCCTCCTCCCCACTTTCTCTCCTCCTCCCTCTCCTCTCCTCTCTCCCTCCTCCTCTCTCCTCCTCCCTCCCTCTCTCTCCTCCTCCCTTCTCTCCTCTCCCTCCTCCCCTCTCTCCCTCCTCCTCCTCTCCCTCCCTCCTCCTCTCCTCTCTCCCCTCTCCTCTCCCCTTCTCTCCCTCCCTCCTCCCTCCTCCCCACTTTCTCTCCCTCCCTCCCCCGCTCCTGTCTAACTCCCTCCTCTCTCCCTCCCTCCCTCCTCTCTCCCCCTCCCCCTCCCATCTCTCTCTCTCTCTCTCTCTCTCTGTGTGTGTGTGTGTTTTCCCTCTTGAACCATTTCCAAAATCAGGCGAGGGTTGGGGTTTTTTTTTGTGTGTGTGTGTGTTTTTTTGCTGATGTTGTTCTTTCTTCTTCTTTGGGTGCTTTTTACCATATGATTTAAATCAAGAGTCATTTCAGGTTCCCAGATAAATGAAGCTTATGTTCTTGCTGCCAGCCCTTGGCTGGGGCTGTACCACCCTGGGGGTAGAATGTGAGCTCACATCTTCCACATGGAACCCAACACCACAGGCCTAATTCACAACAGCCCAGGCAGCGCCTTTTCCCGCCGACTCCGAGGAGGCGCTGCTTTTCCGACCTACCCCCTGCCGCCACCGCCACCACCACCCCAGCCCATCACTCACTCTTCACCTTTTCCCCCCTCCTCCTCCCTCCACCCTTTTTCTTATACTCCCGGCCTCTGAATTGGGTTTGCGCCCGCGCACACACACACACACAGACGGGCGCGCTCGCGCACCTCCTCTCCCCTCTGCTCCGAGCCTTCGTGCCCCGGCTCTGTCTTTTGCATCCTCTTCCCTCCCGCCAGTCCCGTCTTTCATTTTTCTTCTCCCAAATGGATGGCGTTCCACCCAAGAGTGGGGCCAATTCGAGGGGGGCTTCTATGCAAGCGCGGTACCAGAGGCAAGACATAACGTTGCCTCAACCATCTTCCTCTCCTGTATTGCCTTGGAGCGGTGTGGGTGGAAATACTTTTGCCGCCGTGTAACTTCGGCGCCGTGGGCTTTCCTCGCGGCAGGGTCCCCCCACCCGCTCATATTCTGTCATGTAGCCAAGAACCCCGCCTCTCCTCGCCAATCACTCTCAGGTTCATTTCTGGCTCGAGCTCTTTCGCTGCCCCGGCCAAATCTGCCCACGAGGATGGGGAGGGCGGGAGGGGCACCGCTTTGCGCTTGGCCCCTTTAAAAAACAAACAAACTGCAAAGGGTCGGGTTGAGACTCCGCACCGCCCGCCTCCTCCACCACCACCCCCGCGCCCCCCGCCCGTCCCTGCTGCCGTGGGTCCTGCCAAGTGCCCTGAGCAGCTAAAAAGCCACGAGATTTCAAGCGAGCAAGCTAACTTAAAGGCTTCATTTCCGTAAACTTTTCCATATGTGAGGGCCTCTCTGGAAGCTCGCGTTCCAAAAATAAACGCGCCGTCAGGCTGAGGTGTCCAAGCGCACGGAAACCGGGAAAAGAAACCCACTGAAAGAAAAACAGCGCTAACTCCTCCTGCCAGCAAGCTTGGGGCGCAGTTGCCTCCTGGGCGCAGTGAAAAAGTGGGGGGGGGCAGCGGAGAGAAAAGGGGGTTACGGAAGGGCAATGTTTTCCAATGGCAGCAACGTTCAAGAAAACCTCTTCTTTGCCTGCCTCAGACCTCCGTACAGAGTTCAGCTTAATTCCAGGCATGCATTGGACTCCCTTGCCGTTAGCGGGAGCCCAGCCTTTTTAACAGCCCCAATCGTGGATGGGAATGTGAGGGTCACCCGGCGGTCACTCTAAGGGGGTTCCTTCTTTTTTGTGGGGTGTAGGGGGGGATAGATCCCTCTCGGAGGCGCTGAAATCCATATATTCACCAGGTTCCTGAATTCTTCCTAGCCCTTATAGACAAAGAAGCACGTATCTCGGTAGAGAAGGCGGGGGGGCACGTTTCTAAGAAATCAGTTATGTTTAAAAGATTAAAGAATATGTTAAAAATACATAGGGAACAGCTGATATAATAGCTCAGAGCCGCGTGGAGCCATCTCAGTCAAAGACTTTTTGTGTTACTGTGTTCTCCGTAGCACAACCTCACACTCGCACAAGGAGACAGCCAGTCTCTCTCTGTGAAGAGCTTACAGTTATTTCAAAAGAAGAGAGAAATCAAGAGGCCAGGTTCAGGCTAAGCAGGGCAGCAGCCTGAACTCTGGCATTGGTTTCACAGTAACCTCAAAATGACATCCTGCACTAACACATCTAATAGCCTTTATTTTTTTGGTAAAATACCAATTCCTCCCCTCATTCCGCCCCTCCTTCTCAGCCCCTTTCTTCTTATTTCATATGAACCAAATATCAATTTCCTTCATGTTTTTTTCCCAACATACACGTTCTGCAGGAAAACTCAAATAATCAACCGCATCTTAACAGGAGGAGAAAAAAGTGTGGAAGCAAACACAACCCTCCCCCCCCCCAAAAAAAAAACCCTGGATCCCTAGCTTTTCTGCTGGGGTAGATACACAATCAGAAAACTTAAGATTTTTTATTTTTTTTAAAAGAAGTTCAACCTGATTCGGTAGAAGATAAAGGCAATACCAGCAGAGAATCCCATGCTCTGCGGATGAAAGAAGCCAGCAATGGATTTAGGGATGTCTAAATTAAAAGAATGGTTCTTAGAAGCTATAATTCAAGGGGAGGAAATCAAAGAAAAATATTCAAGATTCATGGCAATCTTTATGCTTCTTGAAGCTCTCTTCCATGGCAATTTAAGAGACGAAGTTTCGTATTTTCTTATCATAAGTGCCTGCATCTGCATGATTTATGCCTTCTGCTAATATTACTTTCCCCAAGCTGTGGATGGAAGCTTTCCTCAAGATGTTGAGCTACTCCTCCCATTATTTCTAGCCGGTACAGCTGAAAAGGCTATCAGGCTAAGGAAAAGGAATGAACTCTGCTGCATTCTGTATAGCAAAAGCTCTTGTCATAAATAGATCCCTGAGAATCGGTTTTATAGACACCTCTGCTTGTAACCAAAATTAACATGTCTGTGCATTGTCCATGATTTCTGGCTGCCAAACTTCCCAGAGGCTGCTTGCCATAACCTGTCTTCCAACAAGATCTCCAGAGTGCTTTCAAACTGTTTTGGATAAGATCTTCCTGGAGGGAAAATGACCCAGTTTCATTCTCCTGCTGCACTGCGGGTGATTTGAGTCTACAAGAAGTTGCAAATATGGTGTGGCTGAAGAGCTACTTTACAAACCTACACTAGTTTAAAGCACATTTTCCTGGTTGTATCACAATTTCTGAAGAAGATGTAGTCAAGAAAGAAAGAGGGTTGGCTAACAATCTGTAGCACAGATTCTCAGCACCATCACGAATGTAAATTTCCATGCTACTCTATGCTTCAAGTATCAATAGTTCCAAATGCCCAAAACATAGATAACCTCTTTTCCTAATTAACTAAGTAGAATATGTGAGAGGGCGGGAGTTCCAGAGAAACCTGACTTGACAGCTCCACAGTTTTCCTGGTGAGATGTCAAGTTGACTTCAGAAAATGCTAATGCATACTTTAAACTCGGAGTTCGTAATCCTACCAATCAGAGCGGGTTACTACACATGAATTTATTTAATATATTCCACACACACACAAAAAAACCCCCACCCCTGAAGTATTTTGTATCGGCCTTCTCCAGACATGCTGGTCTCACAGTTTTCTTTTGATAATTAATAGCATAAAAGTGGCTTCCTCAATCTGTGCCATTTCAGATGTGCCTGAATAGAGCATCATCATTTCTGTCCAGCAGGTCTTGGACTTCATGTCCTGTCCTAGCAGAAAACCCTTTGATTTGATACTCTGGATCCCACTTGCAACACCTTTTTTCCACCCTTGCTATTGCCTCCATCTCCTACTATGTGTGAAACAGATTTAAGTCACTCTTATTTGTTAACATAGTTTTTCTCCTTATTCCAACACAGTTCAAGGGCAGTCCTAAAGTGTATTATATCTCATAGGCTTTATCACCTATTACCTTGGAAGGACGTCATGTGACCACAGGATCTGGCAACAAAGGCAATCAGTGCCTAATAGGGATTAGCAATAGAGATAGCAACTTTCCTCCTTCTGCTCCACATCCAAATTGTTGTCCCAAATTTTATTAAATTGGTATGCATGTGGCAACTCTGCTCTCCATTTTCCATACACTGTGACTGATCCTAAAAATGTCTGTTACATTACCACAACAAATTGACTAACTGAAACACCTTAGAATAATAATTCACATAACAGCATTTAATCTGGTTGTGCCTAATTTTTAGTTGCTTGCATGTCTGTATTACACCTTCAAGAAAGTGAGGTTCTTACATGCATAAATGAGACTTTCTCTAGTTATAATAACAACGATCCCTAACTACAATTTGATCTCTTCTCCAAAGCATTCTGGCAGTCACAACTAGTAAGGGAACACTGAGCACATAACATTCCTAACTTCCATTTTTCAAAAAAAAAAAAAAAAAGCTCCTAAACTTTCCTTTGCTGTCAGTACTGTCTCTGGAGTAGTCAGCATCTGAGAGGTGAGGAAAAAATAAGTTGTGTCAAGACGTGAGCAAAGAAAACAGAGGTGGGAGATTGGATCTAAATTGGGACAGAAGCTGCCCTACTAGCTCTGATGGCTTTCAAAGTGTTCCAACCAGGGAAAAAACATTCTCTCGCTTTTATATATCTTAAAAAGAAATGGAATACACTAGAGAAGAAGGAAATAACACAATGCCAGGAATGTGTGAAAGATTGAGTTGGCATATAGTGGGCAGTGGTTACAGTAAAAGGCATTTATAAGAAATATACAAATGTTATCAAGGCAGTCACTAGTCATGGCCAAGGCATTAAAATCCTCTGGCACTAGCTTGCCCTTGTTTGTATTTTCCATAGACTTCAGTGCCCATAATGGAATGAGTTCTCTATGTCCTTTTTAAATTTCATTTCCCCCTCCAAAACAAATAAAAATAAATAACATTCTGCCTTTTTGTAAACACAGATCTTGCAAAAGATTTTCAAGGGGAAAAGTAACCATTTGCTTCTCAAAAGCCTCTCTTGTTAAAAATTGGATGCTAAAAGAAGAAAAATTATTTTTAAAAAGATTCCAGCCTGTCCCCTAGAAACATATGTTAGTTTCCATTTAAGAACTGAGCCACGGTATATTGCCAACCAGAAAAGCTGAGCCAGGTTCCTCAAATCATAATATTAGGACAACAGAAATTTTTTAACTATAATTTCTGGGTCATCAGGTTATAAAGAGGTCATGCCTGGGAGCTTTATTTTTCTGACTCTGCGATAAGAAGTTATCCTGGCTGCTACATTATTTTTAATGGAAGATCAGCTATGAAACAAAGCTATCTGGACTGCAGTTGCTGTTTGTCAATTGTTTTGCAATTCTTTTTTATCTTGCTTCCTATAATACTTCATCTCAATTGCTTAGGACTGGAACTAAAAATATTCCTCCTTTTTAAATACTATTTATTAAATAATATTCCTGCCTCATCAGATCAATTACTGTATGTAACTTTTCCTGCTCAAAATCTTAGAATTCTAAGTCCCCTATACTGTATATACTATATACTATAACAATTATCATAATAACTTCTATGCACATTGACTACTGCATTGATTTGAACGCCTAACGAAGTTCAGAGTCCAAATGGTACTCATAATGTATGACAGGAGGGATCTAATATTTTAACAATGTCTTTGTGTTGGCACTGGGGTACAAATTGACAAATAAATACACAATACTTAAATATTGTTTCCCATTGTTTAATTCCAGCTAGATGTACAATGGGCTGCTCAAAGAATAAGTAAAGATGAGAGATCACAACTGGCCATTTCCTCCAACTACAGAAAGGTAAGCCAGGAACAAGCTATTGTTTACACTATCATTTGTAGCATTTGGAAAAGTTAGTTTCTCACTTTTATTAAAGACTAGAAATCTCCTGTGCGCTTTTTGCTGAAAATGGGGAAAAATGCACTGGTGATTTATGGATTTGCTGATTAAAAAAGGTTGAATATGAGGAGAATGGAATTATGATGTAACTTTAAGGGGAGGAAAGGAGGAGAAATAAGTTTGTAACTGTTAAAAAGAAAATCAGGAATTGCATCTTTTTATATATATTTGTCCTATTTTTCATGGTTTTCTTTTCTTTTTTCCTTATATCATTTCATATAACTTCTGTGAAAATCTTTGAGAAAAATATTTTTTAAAAAGGGGAAAAGTTAGTTTCTCTTTTCTTCCTGTGAAGGGTGAGGAAAAGGAAGGAAGTATGAGATTATGGACAGTGTTTTGTTATTAAGAGTTAAATGCAACACTGAGAGATTATTTTTAATAGTTCTTTTCCATTCCTTTTTACAGGAAGATATCATAAGCAAAGAAGCTTCAAAAAATAAGCCACTGATGCATTCACAAATCGTATAAAGAAATAAACCATGGTCAATTAAGCACAATAACTAGCTTCATTGTAATACACTCAACCAAAATAAAATAAAAGAATGCAGGCCTTCAAAACAGCCTTTTTATTGTGTGCAAGAAGTTGTTTTGCCAAGGATATATGTAACAATACCTGAAACTATTTTCACAATTTCAGAAGATGGAAAATCCCTGTCTTCTCCTCCCCCTGTCCAATCTTGGAACCAATTGTAAATAATCTTTAAATGTTGGAGAAAGGAGGAATGAAAATTTCCCAAATGCGAATTATAATATACACATGGAAACTTTTATTAGTATTGAGGATTTTTTCCTATGGTACAAATAACAGAATATTAGGTGGATCTGCAAAAAGAAAATAGCAAAAGCAATAGCACTTAGACCGCCCCATAATGCTTTATGGCACTAAGCAATCTGCAGTGTCAGATTGCTGCCCCCACAATCTAGGTCCTCATTTTATCAACTTCAGAAGGATGGAAGGTTAAGTCAACCTTGAAATGGTCAGGATCAACTCCTGGCAGTGGAATGCAGAGTTCGCCTGCAGTGGTGGCCTCTAATAAAAAATGTCACTATTTACTATTACAGCAATTTGTATGTGTGTATATTATTGTCACTGATCCTCTTGAATACCCTACCCTAAAACATTTTTGGTTGTTGTTCCTATGATAGCTAAAAGGTTAAAACTAAGCATAGGACTCCTGAACAAGTGAAAATAAAACATTTTTATTTATGGGAATTTTAGTAACTGGATGGGAAACTTCTCCTTATGAACATGGAGAGCACTGTTTATGTTAAATGAGATTCTCTCCAAGGACAGTGGTATATACGGTAAATATTGACCATAGGCGCAGATTTGTAATCAGGTCTCCAGATGCTGAATTGTAATTTACAGAATTCCCATTTTGCATGGTTATGGTGTGTAGGAAATTTTGGAAGTTGTAAACTAACACATCTGGAGGACAGCAGGTTGAGAAGTCTATATTACAATGTGTATACTTGCAAACTAGTTCTAGCATTTTGCTATGAAACAGATTATTGAAATAATCAAACACACACACACACAGAGTCATTTGCATATAGACAGTCATCTTGTTTTGAAGCTACCAGCTCACAAGTGAATTCTGGAGGTAAATTACTATAGGTATGGCTAGTTTAGAATCCACAGAAAATAAGGAACTGACTCTCCAATTTATCCCAAATGGAACTAGGCCTACAAGCTTGAGCAACAAAAACACCACCTGCCCCAAAGAGGTTGCCCCTCCACCACTGGCAATGCCACATTCCTGAGCCCAGCAGCACTAGCCATTAACCGTTTCCATGCCAAAAATCACTCTCTCCCTTCAACAATGCAATATGCAAAGGGAGCAAAATTGATAGAAAGCAATTAAGAAGAATAAAGTCTGATCCATACACAAAGAAAATAGGTTCAAAGGCCTCTGGGGTTTACCTACCATCTCTTTCTGTGTGCAAGGAAACCATTTGCAATGGGAAACCCAGTTTGCACTGCCCTGAGTGCCTAAATGCCCACACACACACACACACACACACACACACACACACACACACACACATATATTTAGGCCTGAAACCATTTTCCCCCTTCAATTCTCATACTGCCTAGACAAGTCCGTACAGTTTGTTTGACAAGGTAGTTCAGAAATGGTTTGTTATTCCCTCCTTCCTAAGGCTGAGAGTAAGTGACCAGCCTAAGTCACCCAGCTGGCTTTGTATCTCAGGCAGGACTAGAACTCACAGTCTCCTGGTTTCTAGTATGATGACTTAACTACAACACCAATCTGGTTAATGAACAGTCTCTTCATTATCGGATGAGCATAATTTGTGTCACACTCATTATTACTACCCCCAAATTAAAGTTACCAAAAGCAAAAACACATGGAAGTGTTCCCGAGTCCTCACAGAAAAATATTTAAGGTCTGTAGTCATGCAGCCAATTTTGTGCTAAAGTAAGACTAATAAGGAGACTCTTTATATTATATCACGACTGGATAATCCAATAGGTCACTAGATGGGAATGAGAATCAGCACTCAGCAGCATGGAAGAAAGACGGAGGTGGACAATAACATTCATCAGACGGTAACAGCTGAGTAATTTTAAGTAGGGATTAAAATGTTTATTTCTCAGACATTTGATATGGTTCTTGTACTATACATTTTCTCCTTAAAACACGTACACCAATGTACATACAGACACAATAGAAGGGACGAAATAATAAACTGGGTTTCATCAGCACTACTCCAAGCTGTAAGAATTACTACTGAAGTTTAAGAACTGGTACTTGAACTTGTTTTATGCTTCCTTATTCATTCCTTTTCTTTATCTTTTTTTCTTTTGTGTCACATCTTTTAGATTGTACACTTATGAATATTTTCCTTGATTGTATAAAAATACATAGGAACACTTCTGACTAAACAGTGGGCTAATAAATACCATTTAAAATAAATAACCAAATAAAATGTATTAGTTATGAGAGTTACCAAAGAACAGATTTTAAACTCCTTTTATGTAACATATTCCAAAACTTCCCACCAATTAGTAGGAATTACCGTATATACTCGAGTATAAGCCGAGTTTTTCAGCACGTTTTTTGTGCTGAAAAACGTCCCTCTTATACTCGAGTCCCCAGTTTACCCCAGTTTTTGGGGTAAAATTGGGGACCTCGGCTTATACTCGAGTTTGTTTTTCTTCTTTTTTCACATTATACCGGATGGTGCAAACTTGGCGGGCTTTTGCATTAGCGCGGGGAAGCCCTGCCGGTGCAGTGAGAGGGCGGGGCGGGGGAGCCGCCAGCCTTCTCGGCTGAGGGAGGGAGGCTTTCCCTGACCGGTAGCTGCCTCATTTCCCTTCCTCGGCTTATACTCGAGTCCCCAGTTTACCCCAGTTTTTTGGGGTAAAATTGGGGACCTCGGCTTATACTCGGATCGGCTTATATTCGAGTATATACGGTATTTCTTTTTTCTCAGTCATACTTCAGGCATCAATAGATTCATAATTACATTTTTTAAATGCTGAAAAAATAAATATAAAAATACTTTATGTTTCTCCTTAGGAATTCTACTCTCACTTCAAAAGCTGTTGCCAAATTTATTTTTAAGTATAGTTTTCATTTGTTGTTGTTGTTAGTTGCGAAGTCTTGTCCGACCCATCATGACCCCATGGACAATGTTCCTCCAGGCCTTCCTGTCCTCTACCATCCTCTGGAGTCCATTTAAGCTCACACCGACTGCTTCAGTGACTCCATCCAGCCACCTCGTTCTCTGTCGTCCCTTTCTTCTTTTGCCCTCAGTCTTTCCCAGTATTAGGCTCTTCTCCAGTGAGTCCTTCTTTCTCATTAGGTGGCCAAGGTATTTCAGTTTCATCTTCAGGCTCTGGCCTTCTAAAGAGCAGTCAGGGTTGATCTCCTCTAGGACTGACCGGTTTTATCGCCTTGCAGTCCAAGGGACTCGCAAGAGTCTTCACTAGTTTTCACTAGTAATGCTAAACAAAGAGATTCAACTTATGCTTCCCTCTCCTGCTCTTTGTCAGAAGATAATGTTGTCAGTAAGAAATAAAATGCAGGGATGAAATAATTTGCTCTCCAATAAAGAACTGAGAGCTATATTTTTTAGAACGTGAGAGCTACAAGTGTTGATCTTATGTCATTTTTCTCTCAGTTCCAATTCCCAAACAATAAAACGTTTCCATATTTTATTCACTTTCCATGACCTATCTCAAAGACTTGTTGGGAAGCTATAAAAGATTTTAAGTCTTTTTTCATGTTCATCATCCCAACAGATGGCATTCAAGGCCACCCAAGACATTTTAGCACTTGAGCCAGAAAACCAGAGGCAGACTCTCACACCCACATATGATGCATCCTTTCCCAAAACTGCAATGAATAAAATAATCTACATATCCTTATTAAGTTGCCTTTTACCAAGTGAGGCTACACTCTGGCCCAGTATGTTTTTTCTCACCAATAATGCAATTTTCTCCCCCAAATTATCTTGCCAATTAGTATTATATTCATGGAGCAGCATCAGCACCCATATTACCTGATATACTTGAATGGATGATAGCAAAACAATCCAGAATTTTCTGCCTTATGGGAAAAAAGCACTCTACCACAGGACCATGAGTCCTTGTGGTGACAAAGAAGGATTTTCAAAGTTTTTTTCCCCTATGCTATTTCTCCAAGCCATTTAACATATCAAAGTATGTTTTGAAATTCCAGATCATTATACTCATCCCTTCAGGACATCCCTTTTTAGAATAAAGCCTTTAAAACCCAAATGAACATATTGAACTGCTGTCCTCAAATTTGCTAGCTGCAAAGGCCAAATGACTTTAGGTCTTAGTAAGACTTAATCTCTTCCCCAGGGCTGATAGAGTTACCCACCTGAAAGAGGAGCTGTCTTACTTTATAGAGGGCATGTCAACATTTGAAGATGCCTGCTAAGGACTATTCTGACTATTCTAAATTGTCTTTTGGTCAAGAATCATTTAAAAGAAGGCCAGCAAAGACCTTGAAGTGCTCCATCAATGTACATGGCATCTAGAGTTCATTGGAGATTGGCAGCTAATAAATTCAAATACAACCTAAATAGTAGATACAAGGAACACATAGATTATTTGGCCACTATTTTCTCCAGTTATGGTGGGATATTCTACATTTCTATATAAATTAATATTACTACTTCTCAATAAGGGACGTGGTGGCTCAGTGGCTAAACGCTGAGCTTTTTGATCAGAAAGGTCGGCAGTTCAGTGGTTCGAATCGCTAGCTCCGTGTAACGGGGTGAGCTCCCGTTACTTGTCCCAGCTTCTGCCAACCTAGCAGTTAGAAAGCATGTAAAAATGCAAGTAGAAAAATAAGGACCACTTTCCATGCGCCTTTGGCATTTAGTCATGCCGGCCACATGACCACGAGATGTTTTCGGACAGCGCTGGCTCTTCGGCTTTGAAACAGAAATGAGCACCGCGCCCTAAAGTCAGGAACGACTAGCACACATGTGCGAGGGGAACCTTTACCTTTACTTCTCAACATGTATGTTCAAGCCTGTGTTTCTTTTATCTCCTTTTTTAACTAAATGTAAATGATCGTTCTTAGGAACTCATATGACCATTAGGTGGGATCCTAATGAAGGACATGGTTTCCCAATTCTTTCAAGTTGACAATTTAATGGGACACAGACAGCACTCCATTTATATGGCAGAAGACTTCTGGACCAATCATAACCTATTTGGAGATTAGTGTGAACATATGACAACTGTTGCCATTTTCAGTGGAAGCGTTCTTTCTACCTAGAGGGCTTTGGAGTAGAAAAATGTTCTATTTGAATGGAACATAGCAATTTGTTCCAGTGACCAATGGAGCCCTTCCAAAATTTCTGCAAAAGTAGGTAAGAGATACTGAGAAAGAAATAAGAGAAAATGAACTGCTAAGACAATTCAAAAAAAAAAAGAACAATGCAATTGGAAAAGAATAAGCATCTCTCTGGGTTGCCTCCAGAGTTCATTCAATAACTTACCTGGGTCATTTAACAGTCCAATATGTTAGATGAACTCAGAAACCCAGTCAATTCCACATCAAGATAAAGCTTGGAATATTCTCAAAGTACCCAGGATAACTATTGATTACTTGTTCCAATAGAGTCAGGCCATGTAATACACATCCCAAAGAACTTTTAACTCTTAGTTCTGGTCATAGAAACTGGTGAAGTGTCATATAAATTTAATAATAATAATAATAAAAAGATACATAGTACACACAGAGACACCAATCTTGAGGTATGTATTTGAAATGGAAATGGGGAATCCAAACCTTCCCATTCCATCTCAAATGGATGACAACTTTCAGTTGAGTTGAAGAGGATTTTAAAATAATTTTTAATATCTTTGAAATAGAAGAAAAGAAAGGGGGGGGTTAACTTAAAACAACATTAAAGTCTGTGAGTCCTCAGTAGTCACAGATTACAATATCTGTGGAACAAAATGTGTATTTCAGACAAAAGGTACAAGACTTGAATCCAGGTTTGATTTCAGTGAGGAATATGATGAACTGAAACAATTTCTATGATCCAAATTTTGTACTTCAGGCAGGTTTTGTAGCTTCAAGGTTATATGATCTTTTCATCTTTGATTGTCTAAAAAATTTAAACAGCTAAATAATATTACAATTGCATATTATTTTATCGCCTTCAAACATTCAAGTTAAAATGTAAGTCGCCCTGAGTCTTCGGAGAAGGGCGGGATATAAATGTAAATAAAAAAAAAAATACCCTTTGTTTCTTTGAACGTAATGTCATAAAATGGGCTAGATTTACTTTTTTATCACATCCAATAATATTGCTCAAATACATTGCGGTGTATGGTATCAAGATTAAAATACTAATTCAAATCATACTCATTTACATAGGAAATCTTCTCAAAACTTTTTATTTGAAATTTTCCAGAACACCCACAATTCTAACCGCAATAACCTAGAAAAAGGCATGGAAGAATTTCAGATACAGATTGTAGTAGTAAAAGACGGAGTAAACCCACTGTGGTGTTTTTATGAATACATGTAATCTTCCACTTACCGTATATACTCGAATATAAGCCGATCCGAGTATAAGCCGAGGTCCCCAATTTTACCCCAAAAAACTGGGGTAAACTGGGGACTCGAGTATAAGCCGAGGGAGGGAAATGAGGCAGCTACCGGTCAGGGAAAGCCTCCCTCCCTCAGCCGAGAAGGCTGGCGGCTCCCCCGCCCCGCCCTCTCACTGCACCGGCAGGGCTTCCCCGCGCTAATGCAAAAGCCCGCCAAGTTTGCACCATCCGGTATAATGTGAAAAAAAGAAAAAAAAAAAACCTCGAGCATAAGCCGTATATACTCGAGTATAAGCCGAGGGGACGTTTTTCAGCACAAAAAACATGCTGAAAAACTCGGCTTATACTCGAGTATATACGGTACATCTGTTCATTTAGTGACCATTGAAAGTTACAATGGCACTGAAAAATGTTACTTATGATCAGTCCTCACACTTACAACTATTGCAGAAACCTGTCGTGTCCCACTCCTCCGCTGACGACCGGGTCAGGGAAATCCGAATCAGGCGTGCCTCTGCAGCTCTGCCAAAGTCCTAGCAAAGTTCTCAAGGCAGGCAGGAGACCAGAAAGTGACTTCAGCAAGATATGTTTAGACTTTGCCTGACTCAGAGAATGCCAGAAAGCAGATCCTTTATATAGGCCATGGGGTGTGGCTCCATGACTCAGCACTTATCCAGGCCTGCCCCTCCCTTCCTTCTGTCGCCACCACCTATCAATTCTTCTGAAGCGAGGGTCACTCCAATCTGCAGCTGTTGGTAATTGACCTTCCTCAGGCTCACATGCTGTGGGGGAGGGGGAGGGGTCTAGTTGCTCCGTTTGCCTGGGCATGGAGCCAGAGCTAGGGGCTGGAGGTACTTCTTCCTCCTCAGCCTGTCTGGGCATGGAGCCAGGGCTGGGGCCGGGAGGCATGCTAGGACATTCCTCAGCGTTCGGAAGCAGATAAGAAGGCCCCGGCTGCGGTGAAAGCGGGCGAGACACAACAAAACCTATGGTCAAAATTCAAGTGGATGGTATTTTCAATAGTTGCAGGTTGCAGGGTCGTGCAATCACTTTCCCAGCCAACTTCCAATAAGCGGAATCAGGGGGAGATGCTGGGTTGACATAATGACCATGTGGATTCACTTAACTTTGGTATTAAAAAAAGTTCATAAAATCAGGTGTGACTCACTTAAGAACTGCCTTTCTTAGCGATGGAAATTCTGGTCCCAATTATGGTTATAAGCCTGAACATACAAAATTACTAGGAAGATTTCAAAGTGATTATTATTGTATCTGAAAATACAACTTTGTTTTAAATTTTTAGGCAATCTGTAGCCTTTTTACTTTGTGTTACTACTGCAATAGAATTCTCTCATAGCCTAACTAAGCGGATGATGCCATATTACTTATGTTCTTTTGTCTCGCTGGACTTCGCCGATTCTACCCAAATTGCATGACATTATCTTGTTTGGTGACATAATCCAGGTTAGTTTATCCTTAAGTGTCTGTGTTTTATATTTGTACATGTAAGTACATGGACACAAAAGGTTTCCCAATTTGGAACTCCGTCAAATACTATAACTTTGACTCTCTTCTCAAATCTAGAAAAAGCAAAAAGCTTCAGGTTTGGATTTAGAAACCTAACCCAAATATACTGCGTGGGTCAAAAGGAAGGCTGAGGAGATATTTGCAGATCCCGCACATCCTGGTTATAAATTGTTTCAACGCCTTCATTCTGGACAGTTATAGAGCAATGTATGCCAAGACAACTAGATTTTTTCCCTCATGCCATCAATCTGTTGAACATCTAATTCTTGCAGTTCTGTCTAATGTCTATGTATATTAACCCATATAGTATGGCTGTAGTATTATTATTTATCTTTCTTATTACCTTCCTTACTTCCTCCTTTTACTGGTGTTGCTGTTGTTGTTATCCTCTCTGTTGCTTTGCATATACACTGAGTGCTTCCATACCAGAGAAAATTTCCCTGTGTGTCAAATCACACTTGGCCAAATAAAATATTCATCTCCTATGTAAGTCACTAGACTCCATTGGCATTTGTACATCGTACCTCACATTTTGCCTAAAACAGCAATTAGGGGATATCTGCCCTTACTACCCATGTTTCCCTGAAAATAAGACCCAATCTTATTTTCTTTTGGGTGCCGAAATAAGCACTAGGACTTATTTTGGGGGGGATGTCTTATTTTTTTCCCCCACGTACAGGAGGCCGTGGTAGGGCAGGAGGCTGCATGGTATGTCAGTGCTGCTGCCACGAGGCAAGGGGTGGAGTTGCCTCATGTGCCCTGCACCAACTTACCTCAGGGCCCCCACAGCCAGGCCACCCACGCCCTGCCACCTGCCTTACTTTGCAGTGGCGGCTCTGGCAGCCCTGTCCAGCAGAACACCATGTGGCCGCCGGCCCACTTCTGCTTGCTCGTAGCCTCAATGGAACAGGAGGGCCAAGCAACATGCCAATGCCATGACCACAAGGCAGTTGTCGGAGCATGGATGGCCTGGCTGTGGGGGCTCTGAGGTAAGCCAGTGTGGGGTACGTGGGGCAGCTCCATCCACCCTTGTCTCACCTCATGTCGGCGGTACCGCAAGCAACCAGACAGAATGGGCAAGCGGGCAGCTGCACAGGCACTTAAGTAGGGCTTATTCTGAGGGTAGGGCTTACATTGGCAGCATACTTAAGAGCATGCTCAGGCTTGTTTTCAGGATAGGTCTTATTCTGGGGGAAACAGGGTATTTAAACTACTCCTGTCCTGTGATCATGCTGGCTTAACTCTAAATAGGCTTAAGAAAATCCTGCCCAAAGTGAGACATTTAAGCAATCCTGTACAAGAAATTCAATTCGGACAACAAGCTACTAGGTCCTCTCACTGGACAATTTCCAAACTGCTTTGCCTTCCCAACTTTCTGTTCAATGACAGGAATTGCCAATCATTATTCTTTCTATAAGCAGGTCTCCCACAAAATTCATTATACACGCACACACACGCGAGGATACATATGAGGGCATATACACTCACATACACATATGGAGCATATACACACAAACATTATAAACGCACACATATTATCTATGTGTATATGTATAACGTTTGTATGTATATATTATCTAAATTCTCTATAGAAAATTTAATTTAATTTGTATTTACAACAGTGGTGGGTTTCAAATTTTTTTACTACAGATTCTGTGGGTGTGGCTTGGTGGGTGTGGCAAGGGAAGGATACTGTAAAATCTCCATTCCCTCCCCAATCCAGGGGGAGGTTACTGCAAAATCCCTATTTCCTCCCAATCAGCTGAGACTCAGAAGGCAGAGAATAGATGGGGGCGGGGCCAGTCAGAATTTTTACTACTGTTTCTCTTAACCACTCAAAATTTCTGCTACCAGTTCTCCAGAACTGGTCAGAACCTATTGAAACCCATCTCTGATTTATAAGTTAAGGCATCAAAATGTACACCAGTGTAGGAACAACAGCAGCTTTTAAAAATCCTTTATTTCTACTGTGTTTGTTTCTGATTTCAATGAATCAATCAGAAAAGAACTGGAAAGGACCTTGGAAGTCTTCTAGTTCAACCCTCTGCTCAAGCAGAGTGATTGTCCACGCTCTTCTTAAAAACTTCCAGCGATGAAGCACTCACAACTTCTTTTAGAGTTTATTACAAATACTATAAGAGCATGATGGCTATTACTTTTCCTTCACAAATCAATGTTGCTAGGGTAAATCCCAGCCAAATATTTCTTAATTAATACATTTCTTTCACATAGCTTTCTGGTTTTCTCTGTGCTTTTTCTTTTTTTTTAAATTGAGCCTAGCAGAACATGATTTCGACATCTTTTCAATTTCACAAAGGTGGAAGTATTTTTCCTTCTCTGCTCACATATAATTCAAATAACCTAGGTATTAGAAAAAAAATGATGAAAAAATTCAAAAATAGGCAGCTCAGGTAAAGAAAAATATTAATTTTTTAAAAATCAAATTTCTGTTTACAAGTGTTATAACCATTATACTATTGCAGCATTCACCATAGAACTAACTCTTAAAAGGCATTAACATAAATGATAAATGCTGACTTACAATACTTGAAGGGGTATTCCTAGTTTGCAAAGTACCAAATAAACTGCTAGTGTTAGTCTACAACAAATTGAAGCACACCATCCAAAGCAGACAGAAGTATTTAAGATGACATGACATGGAAAAGGGTACTTTGAAATGGAGCAGAGATGGAGGTAGTTACCTATAAAGAACTTCTTTGTATGGAAAAGGGGGAATTACAATTAAAATCCAGAGAAAAGATGGGGGAAGAAGGGAAAAATTATACATGGTTCCAATATGGACAATTACAAGCTAGATGGAAATTAGATCAAAAAATAGGTGTTAAGCAAACTGAGGATAATTTGTTAAAACAAATGAGAGATCAAGGCCAACAGCATATTAAGAGGTTGTATAATGTATTAGTAGAAATAGACTCAGAGTCCGAACTAGTTAAGGATTGTATGATTAAGTGGGCACAAAATTTTCAGCAACCAATAATGTTGGAAACTTGGGAAAGAATTTGGGTGAGGAATGTTAAATTTACACAAGCGCAAAATATGAGAGAAAATTTTATAAGATGTTTTATAGATGGCATTTAGACCCCAAAAAATTGTCATGTATGTATCCTAATGTACAGGCTAAATGTTGGAGATGCGATTGTGAAGATGCCACTTATTACCATATATGGTGGACTTGTAAAAAAGTTAAAGCATTTTGGATTAAAGTATGGTGGATCATGCAGAATATTTTGAAAAAGAAGATTAAGTTTACCCCGCAGTTCTTTTTACTAGGAATAATTATGGATTGTACAGCTATAGAGACTAAATTGATTTTGAACTTAATAACAGCCGCAAGACTTTTGATTGCTCAATATTGGAAGAAAGAAGAATTACCTACAATTGAAGAATGGACACTCAAAGTATCAAATCTGGCAGAAATGGCAAAAATCTCTGCTTACTTGAAAGACTATACACAAGAAAAATATATTTTAGAATGGAAAATGTGGATTGATTATATTCAAAATAAGTATCAGATAAAAAAATATCGAATAGCATATGAGTAAATTTAGGAAATATTTTGTATTAGATATATTTCTGAAGGAGAGGGGAATTGAGAGTGTGACTAAGTGTGGAGTGACTAGAGATTATAATTTAGGAATTATTTTAGATTATGATTGTTAGTTTTGATACCCTGCATTTTGTTCTGGGAAGTCGGGGTGGGGGTGGGGGTAAGGGGAGGGAATTGGGGGTTTGGTAGAGATGGAGTGATGGTTAATGTACAGGGATTATTGAAGATGTATAAATATAATTAATGTAGGGTCGGGTCTGCCTAGTTACCATTTTAGAACGGTGAGGAGGGAGAAAAGAGAGAGTAGGAGGTAGGAAAGAGGAGAAGAGGAAGGAAGAGGGATAGAAGAGGGAGAAGGAAGGTGTAGGGTGGAGGGAGGAGTGGATGTAGATAAGAGAAGGAGAGGAAGGTTTGGAAAGTAAAAGAAGGTAGAAGAGGGAAGAGTGTTAAAAAGGGTGGTGGTGACTGGGCAAGCCCGACTAATTGTATATAACTGTACATTGGATGAATTATTTGATATGATTGTAAAAATAAAACTTTTTATAAAAAAAAAAAAAAAGGAAATGGAGCAGAAAAGTGCACCATGAAGTCACTTTGACAATGAGTGGGAGATTATTTAGAGGGTATATATCCTCTATAAGAATCAGGTATATTGGTTGAAGTACTAGATTAGAAGCTGTGAGGTCCAGATTCAAATCTTCCCTTAGATCCAGAAGCCAGTTGGGTGATCTTGGGCCAATTGCTCCCTCTCAACCCTAATTGGCATCAACTTTGCAACATGCCAGCTAAAAAAAAAAAAAAACTTCTTGTCACATCATGCATTGAAACTTAACTATGAATTAGGTGAGACATAATGCAAAAATATGCAGACCCTGGAACCAAGTGGGACAAATACTAAGAATAGCAAAGCAAACAGTGTCCTCTATTTATATGCTCCAGGAGTGGCTACCAGCCTATATTGACAATAGAGTAACCAAATAGAAGATATAAGCCCTTAGAAGAGTTTTTCATGCAGACAGATATGCAAAGTTCACAATGATTTATATCTTGATCAATCTCTAGTCATCCTACATCCCAACAATTTTTTACCAAGGAATTGTAATTTTCCCAGGGAAAAAACCCTTATCAATGTTACACTTGGCAAAAATTACAATCAGCAATCAATCCTGCACAAATTCAACGCCACGCCTTTCTAAACCTGAAGAGGAATCGGAGAGTGATACTTACCAGTAGAATTAACCATGTTAACATTTTGAGTGTTTAAAAACATTGAATTTTTCAAATGCTATTTGCCATATTAACTGCATCTCCATAAATCACACATATGGAAGATAAGAAGGTGATCTCTTGACGTTGGCAATCAGCATTCATGGTTATTTTATGTTTTTAAAATGGCAGAAAAAAATATTGAAAAGATCTCATATATTTCAGAAGGAAGTTGGTCCAGATTTCCCAGATTTCCCTATATGTTTCCAGTTCCCAAGTTCCCACTGTCTGGAATAGCCAAGTGCTTTTTAATAAAATATTCATTTCTGCTAAGATTTGGTATACCATACATTTCCAGGGATATATCTTCGGGGAAAAACCAGGCTAATAAATACACTCTTATGCTTCAAAAATGGGTATATATGAAAAAGTCACAACATAATATTTTGTTTAACATTTATTCTGGGCAATCGGGTTGCTGCTAAAAATTCACTCCCCTGAACTCAAAAACTTGAACTAATCCCCCAACATTTCTACCTTAAAAATACTTTGTAAAATAAACAAAAAGAGTTTGCATGTGTATATGCACACATAGGTTTTGTTCTTGTTGGTTTTTTTCTGCAGACATGCTCCAACACTTCTTGAAAGCATCACTAAGAAAGCATGTCTAATTATATTGGTATGAATTCATCAGAGAGCAAGGCTCTAAGTCCATAGACAGCAGAAATCAGGCCTTTATTTCCAATTTGATCTCAAGAATTACAATGGAACATTATAAGACATTGCCAGAAAATATCCAGTTACCTCCTGCACCACACACAGTGATGACCTACATGAATATGATCTCCAGTTATTATCATGTTTGCCTTCCAAACATCCCCTGAGATGTAAGTCAACATTCGACATAGGACACAGCCAGAAGGCCACATTAAAGTGCTTTCCTCCAATCCATAAGCCTGCAGAAAAGTATGTATTGCATTGTACTCATTGTTAATCCTTGTTCTGCCTGAGTAATCAAGCCAACATTTTAATACAGCCTAACAGTTTTAATGTAAGACAAATTAAGAGCTGGTAAATTCCCCTAGCTTATTTTCTCGTCTATCAAGCATTAGTGAGAAAATCAACCACTAACTACTTTTTCTTAACATGCAGTGGGACAAAGCTGTTCAAATGTAGGGCGGATAAAAATAGTTGGTTGAGGACAGCGGTGGGATTCAAATAATTTAACAACCGGTTCTCTGTCCTGATGATTTCTGTCCACAACCAGTTCACCAAACTGCTCAGAAAGTTAACAACCGGTTCTCCCGAAGTGGTGTGAACTGGCTGAATCCCACCACTGGTTGAGGAACTAGTCAAACTGAACAGTCAATACTATACAGACAGGGATGAGGGGTGTGGGTTAAAGTGGGAAGGAGCAATCAATAATAATGGAGGTCCATCCTTAACTTGTAGACTTTGAAGGAGTAAGATAGAGAGAGCTTTTGAACACTGACATTAGAGACTTTTGAAAATATCCTGGCTGGCTAAGAAAACAAACAAAAAGGATCATCAAACAAATCAGAGTTCTTATTCGAGGCATAAATGACCAGGCTCAATTTATTCCATTTCAGTGGCATCAATGCAGGGAAAGTTGGAAGAAAAGAAGAAGATGATAATCAAGATGGATAGACTCAGTTACAATGACTATGGGGATGCTGTTGGAAGAGCTGAAGGATCAGGTTAGGGACAGATCCTCATGGAGAAAATCTATCTAGCTGATTTGCTAAAAGTTGGCAACAACCTGATGGCATACAATCAATCCATCCATTAATCCTTAACGTGTGCCGTGATTGAATGGCACAGCTGGCAGTGAGTGACTGAGGAGTCCAGTTCTGATTTCATGGCCAGCAGCACCTGGAAGTATGGAGAATAGGTAAAATGATGTAGAGACAGTCCTGTGAAAAATCTATTGTCAGAAGAAGCATCAGAAAACCTATAAGGCGTCTAAAGGGTTAGGGCCAACAACAGAAAATTGGCAGAACCAGCTCTCTTTTCCACTTGAAATCGACATTGTTAGCACAGTATTAGCACTTGTGTAAGCCCACCTAGTGTGTCAAAGGATATTGGGTATAAGTAATGTACAATAAATACATAAATAGAAGAAAGAGTTCTTTTTAAAAAATACCAATTTGGTGCTCTTTCAAAAGAATATTCTTGTGTTTGCAAGGCCTCGGGGTAGGACCTGACATTTATTATGGAAACTCCTATCATGTATTAAGCATGAAGATGCCCCTGTGGAATCCAGGTATTCAGTCTTTCCTGTAGCTGAAGTCAAAATAATGATGGAGAACAAAGTCCCACAGCTAAAGGGAAGAGGCATGACCACAGCAGCCTCAACCAGCCAATAGAAACTGGGAAGAACCTCCTAGCCTGTGGCTGCATTATCAGCCACATCATTGATGAAACATGCTAGATGGTGTCTATGACCAAAATGATGCCAGAAGAGAGAAGATTTGGGTGGTTCTACCTTGTCTATCCATGATGCTGAGACTGAGATCAACATCTAGGCATCCAAGTCTGAGCTAATACCTGCTTTGTCACATCCTGTACATGCTTCCTTGGTAAGCAGAAAACACAAGAAGAAAAACCAACAAGTGGTGTTTGTTTATCAAGACCTATCTATCCTCAAAATAAGTCAATGTTTTTGAATGTAAATATAATAGTATAGATGGTTGGTTGGTTGGATGGATGGATGGATAGATGGATGGATGGACAGACATAGGGTTGCAAAAGAAGGGGAGTGAGAGTTAATAGCATTCATCCATGCAAAAAAAAAAAGGTTAGTATTTAAATGGACTTCTGGTTTGAGTGTTTGTGTTGTTTTTTTGAGTAGAGAAGTACCCAGAGGGCCTAAATGGAGATACTGTGTAGAGTTTGCCTCTTCTGATGCTATTTCCTTAATTTCAAAGGCTCCAAAACTGACTGCAGCAGCAGTAGCCACCAGAGGACCATAGAGGGTGAGGGTTTAACTCTTCATTTTATAAATCCTATGAGTAACATGGCAAACCCACTTTACAAAGTAAAGGAGACTAGGTCTCTTCTTGGTTGTTGTTGTTGTTGTTTTGCAGAAGAAAAGAAGCGGAGGAGTGGAGTTTAATGGAGTGGAGTGAAAGCAGCCCACAATGGAAGGGTTAAGCACTCTTTCTGTGCTGAAAAATTAAACAAACATCTAGACACTTCACCTCACAGCTAGTTTGGCCCTCAGGAGAAAAAATAAAGTCATTTGATACCTTTTTTTGGTTTACCCTGTACCTTCTGCAATTTCTTTCCAGTTTATCCCCCCCCCCGCCTTGCTTTTGGAGTGTGAGGCAGTGCCTCACATACTGTTGTACATATGCAACAATTGCAAATATAAATCGCTACCGAGTTCACTAACTGCCCTCAGGCAAACTCACTACCAGCTTAGTTAACCTACACCCAATATTATTATAGAGGCAATGTGAGATAAGATTGTAGCTTAACCTGTCCTAATCTCTAAATAAAATAAAATGCTGCATGATCGCATCATTTCAGAAAGATAGAAAGTGGAAATGATTCAGAAAAAACAACAAGACTTCATTTATACAGTAAAGACAGCTCAATTATTCTGGTATCTATCAGGCAGGTGATCCAGGCAATCCCCAACACAACAGGAACATGGGAAGGAACAAGAGAATCACATAGTGAACAATACAGATTGAAATCTTGCAATGAATAAACTGGATTCAGGCACAAGGTATTTCCACACCTGAGAATTTTTTTTAGTATTGGTTTCTTTCACGTTGCGTTAATCCTGCTTTGTCTCCTCTCGCAGTGACACTTTAGTTGTAGGGAGGTTTCACTTTCTAAATACTGAGTAGCTTAGTCATTTATATTTGGAAAAATGTAAGCCCTCTCTACCTGGTATGATCGCTGGGCAAAATACTATTGTATAAATGTCAGAGCTACCTACAGGATATTTCAAAACACACCATTGAGCAATGCTTTTGTTAGGACCAATGAAACACAACCCCATCATTGGCCAGTTTAGAGGTTCCCAAATAGTTTCATTTGGCAAGGTGCCTGAAAACACAAGGGAAGGAGAGAAGACTAACTTGATGTTTGAAATCAAAGTCTTCATCATGTATGTGAAAGAAAATGCAGAGTTGACCCAACTTTACACTTATGGTTAAATAAGAACAAAAACAATAAAGTATAAATTAAATAGAATTACAAAGAGTAACAAATGAACGAGAACAGAAGAAAGTGCAGGGGTCATGGAATTTGGAAGATTTAAGAATGTCAGTGAAAGTTCTTACTGGAGGAATTCAATTCACTTAGTTTATCTTGGTAGAAAAGATTTTTAAAAATCTGGTTTACAGAGGTGATTAAGTACCACAAGTGAGCATTCATGAACTGTTACTGATGATAGGCTGCATGTATATAGATATCACAGTGTACTGGGTGTTTTATATACGGGCCCGCCTATCAGGATGAGACCCGTGTCAAAACATGAGCTTCCATGAACCGGCTAAAGGATATATTGACCATCTGGGAGTCTGGAGGCATGAAGAGCTTCTGAAGATGGACAGGACAGACATTAGGCTATATATCTTTCAGAGAAAACCCAATTGCTTTGAATGAAAAATGTGCTTAAAATCTTACAATGTTACAATGTTACAATCTTAGCTGAACTCACAACTGTATGAATGTTTTTTTTTTAAAAAAACCTAGCACCCACCAGTAAAGTACCCCCTTTTATGCTTACAATACGGATGACTATTGATCATAAAAACAAGCAGTGGACATTCAAATGAGTTTGAGATTCATTTATCTATTTTGTACAAGTGCGCAGATAAGTTATCAGCCCCCTGTGTGCCTGTTCACACTTCCCAGTCTGCTCAGAGGACAGGAGAGCAAAGACTGAACTGGGGCAAGATGACTGTCTAAAACTCTTGGGTGCCTGCTATCAGGAGCCATCCAGTGAATGGATCTAATGTGAGATTTTCTTTGCTATAAAACAAGGGTCTCCAACCTTGGCAACTTTAAGACTTGAGGACTTCAACTCTCAGCTTTGCTGGCTGAGAATTCTGGGAGTTGAAGTCCACAAGTCTTAAAGTTGCCAAGATTGAGACCTGTTATAAAATATTTTAATTGTGGGGATCCTACACAGGAAGCATGGAAACAATGGGAAAGCAACAACACAATGCAACAGTAGACTTCTATCTGAACATGGCTTTTGCCATCAGCGTAAGCAAGCATTGACAGAATTGTTGCTATTCCTTGTTTTATGGTTAGTTGCTTTACTTGGTCTACACTAAAACATTCTTACTCATGACTCATTTTATCCAAACCATCACAGCAAATGAGGTAGAAGTATAGCAACACAATCCCAAAGATATTTTTTAATAATTGGGAAATTTAACATAAGGGGGAGATTGCAGTCCTAGTTTTAAAAATCTGGTTTACAGAGGTGATTAAGTACCACAAGTGAGCATTCATGAACTGTTACTGATGATAGGCTGCATGTATATAGATATCACAGTGTACTGGGTGTTTTATATACGGGCCCGCCTATCAGGATGAGACCCGTGTCAAAACATGAGCTTCCATGAACCGGCTAAAGGATATATTGACCATCTGGGAGTCTGGAGGCATGAAGAGCTTCTGAAGATGGACAGGACAGACATTAGGCTATATATCTTTCAGAGAAAACCCAATTGCTTTGAATGAAAAATGTGCTTAAAATCTTACAATGTTACAATGTTACAATGTTACAATGTTACAATGTTACAATGTTACAATGTTACAATCTTAGCTGAACTCACAACTGTATGAATGTTTTTTAAAAACCTAGCACCCACCAGTAAAAGTACTTTTATGCTTACAATACGGATGACTATTGATCATAAAAACAAGCAGTGGACATTCAAATGAGTTTGAGATTCATTTATCTATTTTGTACAAGTGCGCAGATAAGTTATCAGCCCCCTGTGTGCCTGTTCACACTTCCCAGTCTGCTCAGAGGACAGGAGAGCAAAGACTGAACTGGGGCAAGATGACTGTCTAAAACTCTTGGGTGCCTGCTATCAGGAGCCATCCAGTGAATGGATCTAATGTGAGATTTTCTTTGCTATAAAACAAGGGTCTCCAACCTTGGCAACTTTAAGACTTGAGGACTTCAACTCTCAGCTTTGCTGGCTGAGGAATTCTGGGAGTTGAAGTCCACAAGTCTTAAAGTTGCCAAGATTGGAGACCCCTGTTATAAAATATTTTAATTGTGGGGATCCTACACAGGAAGCATGGAAACAATGGGAAAGCAACAACACAATGCAACAGTAGACTTCTATCTGAACATGGCTTTTGCCATCAGCGTAAGCAAGCATTGACAGAATTGTTGCTATTCCTTGTTTTATGGTTAGTTGCTTTACTTGGTCTACACTAAAACATTCTTACTCATGACTCATTTTATCCAAACCATCACAGCAAATGAGGTAGAAGTATAGCAACACAATCCCAAAGATACTTTTTCCAAAACACAACTGGACACTCTTGGTGTTTTGTTTGAAAATGTTTCACTTCTCATCCAAGGAGCTCTTTCTGGTCTGAAGAAACTTCGTGAATGAGAAGCTAAATGTGGAATATGGAATAAAATGTACAATTGGCTCAAAATAGAAACCAAACAGGGAATGTTTAACCTAGTACTGATGAAACCTAAATTGGAGTAACGAACAACATTAAATAAAGAGATGTAAATATAAATGAATATAAATCGCTACCGAGTTCACTAAATGCCCTCAGGCAAACTCACTTCCAGCTTAGTTAACCTACACCCAATATTATTATAGAGGCAATGTGAGATAAGATTGTAGCTTAACCTGTCCTAATCTCTAAATAAAATAAAATGCTGCATGATCGCATCATTTCAGAAAGATAGAAAGTGGAAATGATTCAGAAAAAACAACAAGACTTCATTTATACAGTAAAGACAGCTCAATTATTCTGGTATCTATCAGGCAGGTGATCCAGGCAATCCCCAACACAACAGGAACATGGGAAGGAACAAGAGAATCACATAGTGAACAATACAGATTGAAATCTTGCAATGAATAAACTGGATTCAGGCACAAGGTATTTCCACACCTGAGAATTTTTTTTAGTATTGGTTTCTTTCACGCTGTTAATCCTGTTTTGTTTTGATGTATTTGTGGTTGTTTTTTAAAAAAAGACAAAACTGTTTAATAAAAATTATTTTTTTTAAAAAAAGAGAGAGAAGCTAAATGTTTTCAAAGAAAATACCAAGAAAGCCCAGTTGTCTTTTGGAAAAAGCACCTTTGGGACAATCATGACCTAAAAGATTAAGGATCTTCACAGACAAACAACAACGGACAAATCTGATCTCCCACTGCACTAGTCAATTTGGGGGAAGGTGGAGTGATGTTGTGTTCAATATTCAGACTAACCTTCCCAAAGCTGGCACTCTCTAGATATGCTGGTGTTCCCACACACACACACACCCAAGAAATTCTTCAATTATAAATCTGGGACATCTTAGAAATCCCACCCAATGACTATGCTCAATAATGTTTGGGAGGACGCTGTTGATGTTATTAAAATTGATTCAAATAGCATGGAAGTAGTTCAAAATGCTCTTCTTTCTAATCATTTCTGATTAATGATAATATTGGTACTACATTATCTACGTATATGATATAGAGTTCCATCCAAATTCAGCTGGATTTAGAAATAAATTAAATCAAAACCAAGAAGTGCAGTTCAAATATTATGAATGCCCTAACAACAAGATACCAGGGGACAACCCAGTTCTGCCTCCCATAATCTGAAAAAGGGTCAGATTCTTAATTCAAGTAGTTTTATTTTGTTATACTTTTTAAATTTCTTGTGCCCAGCCCTTGTTACTCTATGCCGGTCTTTGAGGATAACAAAGGTTTGGCTAGATTTGATTAATTTAAGTGCACGGATGCAGAAGAAAAGAAGCGGAGTGGAGTGGAGTTTAATGGAGTGGAGTGAAAGCAGCCCACAATGGAAGGGTTAAGCACTCTTTCTGTGCTGAAAAATTAAACAAACATCTAGACACTTCACCTCACAGCTAGTTTGGCCCTCAGGAGAAAAAATAAAGTCATTTGATACCTTTTTTTGGTTTACCCTGTACCTTCTGCAATTTCTTTCCAGTTTATCCCCCCCGCCCCTGCCTTGCTTTTGGAGTGTGAGGCAGTGCCTCACATACTGTTGTACATATGCAACAATTGCAAATATAAATCGCTACCGAGTTCACTAAATGCCCTCAGGCAAACTCACTTCCAGCTTAGTTAACCTACACCCAATATTATTATAGAGGCAATGTGAGATAAGATTGTAGCTTAACCTGTCCTAATCTCTAAATAAAATAAAATGCTGCATGATCGCATCATTTCAGAAAGATAGAAAGTGGAAATGATTCAGAAAAAACAACAAGACTTCATTTATACAGTAAAGACAGCTCAATTATTCTGGTATCTATCAGGCAGGTGATCCAGGCAATCCCCAACACAACAGGAACATGGGAAGGAACAAGAGAATCACATAGTGAACAATACAGATTGAAATCTTGCAATGAATAAACTGGATTCAGGCACAAGGTATTTCCACACCTGAGAATTTTTAGTATTGGTTTCTTTCACGCTGCGTTAATCCTGCTTTGTCTCCTCTCGCAGTGACACTTTAGTTGTAGGGAGGTTTCACTTTCTAAATACTGAGTAGCTTAGTCATTTATATTTGGAAAAATGTAAGCCCTCTCTACCTGGTATGATCGCTGGGCAAAATACTATTGTATAAATGTCAGAGCTACCTACTGGATATTTCAAAACACACCATTGAGCAATGCTTTTGTTAGGACCAATGAAACACAACCCCATCATTGGCCAGTTTAGAGGTTCCCAAATAGTTTCATTTGGCAAGGTGCCTGAAAACACAAGGGAAGGAGAGAAGACTAACTTGATGTTTGAAATCAAAGTCTTCATCATGTATGTGAAAGAAAATGCAGAGTTGACCCAACTTTACACTTATGGTTAAATAAGAACAAAAACAATAAAGTATAAATTTAAATAGAATTACAAAGAGTAACAAATGGACGAGAACAGAAGAAAGTGTAGGGGTCATGGAATTTGGAAGATTTAAGGATGTCAGTGAAAGTTCTTACTGGAGGAATTCAATTCACTTAGTTCATCTTGGTAGAAAAGATTTTTTAAAATCTGGTTTACAGAGGTGATTAAGTACCACAAGTGAGCATTCATGAACTGTTACTGATGATAGGCTACATGTATATACATATCACAATGTATTTGGGTGTTTTATGTATGGGCCCGCCTATCAGGATGAGACCCGTGTCAAAACATGAGCTTCCATGAACCTAAAGGTTATATTGGATATATTGACCATCTGGGAGTCTGGAGGCATGAAGAGCTTCTGAAGATGGACAGGACAGACATTGGGCTATATATCTTTCAGAGAAAACCCAATTGCTTTGAATGAAAAATGTGCTTAAAATCTTACAATGTTACAATGTTACAATCTTAGCTGAACTCACAAACTGTATGAAAGTTTTTTTTAAAAAAAAACCTAGCACCCACCAGTAAAGTACCCCCTTTTATGCTTACAATACGGATGACTATTGATCATAAAAACAAGAATAGAATAGAATAGAATAGAATTTTTTATTGGCCAAGTGTGATTGGACACACAAGGAATTTGTCTTGGTGCATATGCTCTCAGTGTACATAAAAGAAAAGATACGTTCATCAAGGTACAACATTTACAACACAATTGATGATCAATATATCAATATAAATCATAAGGATTGCCAGCAACAAGTTATAGTCATACAGTCATAAGTGGAAAGAGATTGGCGATGGGAACTATGAAACGATTAATAGTAGTGCAGATTCAGTAAATAGTCTGAGAGTGTTGAGGGAATTATTTGTTTAGCAGAGTGATGGCGTTGAAGAAAAAACTCTTCTTGTGTCTAGTTGTTCTGGTGTGCAGTGCTCTATAGCGTCGTTTTGAGGGTAGGAGTTGAAACCGTTTATGTCCAGGATGCGAGGGATCTGCAAATATTTTCACGGCCCTCTTCTTGATTCGTGCAGTGGACATTCAAATGAGTTTGAGATTCATTTATCTATTTTGTACAAGTGCGCAGATAAGTTATCAGCCCCCTGTGTGCCTGTTCACATTTCCCAGTCTGCTCAGAGGACAGGAGAGCAAAGACTGAACTGGGGAAAGATGACTGTCTAAAACTCTTGGATGCCTGCTATCACGAGCCATCCAGTGAATGGATCTAATGTGAGATTTTCTTTGCTATAAAACAAGGGTCTCCAACCTTGGCAACTTTAAGACTTGAGGACTTCAACTCTCAGCTTTGCTGGCTGAGAAATTCTGGGAGTTGAAGTCCACAAGTCTTAAAGTTGCCAAGATTGGAGACCCCTGTTATAAAATATTTTAATTGTGGGGATCCTACACTGGAAGCATGGAAACAATGGGAAAGCAACAACACAATGCAACAGTAGACTTCTATCTGAACATGGCTTTTGCCATCAGCGTAAGCAAGCATTGACAGAATTGTTGCTATTCCTTGTTTTATGGTTAGTTGCTTTACTTGGTCTACACTAAAACATTCTTACTCATGACTCATTTTATCCAAACCATCACAGCAAATGAGGTAGAAGTATAGCAACACAATCCCAAAGATACTTTTTCCAAAACACAACTGGAAACTCTTGGTGTTTTGTTTGAAAATGTTTCACTTCTCATCCAAGGAGCTCTTTCTGGTCTGAAGAAACTTCGTGAATGAGAAGCTAAATGTGGAATATGGAATAAAATGTACAATTGGCTCGAAAATAGAAACCAAACAGGGAATGTTTAACCTAGTACTGATGAAACCTAAATTGGAGTAACCGAACAACATTAAATAAAGAGATGTAAATATAAATGAATATAAATCGGTAGACAAGAATAATGAATACTAAATATTTGCATTAATATATACATTGGTGTAATGTTATTAAACTACCATTAAGAAGTAAATAGATATGACAGAATAGAGAACCACAAAAGCAAACTACGTATGTCGAAACAGAAAACTGCAAAATGACCTTAGATGTTTAGTATTAGTATTGTATTGTTTGTTGGGTTTTGTTTTGTTTTGATGTATTTGTGGTTGTTTTTTAAAAAAAGACAAAACTGTTTAATAAAAATTATTTTTTTTAAAAAAAGAGAGAGAAGCTAAATGTTTTCAAAGAAAATACCAAGAAAGCCCAGTTGTCTTTTGGAAAAAGCACCTTTGGGACAATCATGACCTAAAAGATTAAGGATCTTCACAGACAAACAACAACGGACAAATCTGATCTCCCACTGCACTAGTCAATTTGGGGGAAGGTGGAGTGATGTTGTATTCAGACTAACCTTCCCAAAGCTGGCACTCTCTAGATATGCTGGTGTTCCCATACACACACACCCAAGAAATTCTTCAATTATAAATCTGGGACATCTTAGAAATCCCACCCAATGACTATGCTCAATAATGTTTGGGAGGACGCTGTTGATGTTATTAAAATTTATTCAAATAGCATGGAAGTAGTTCAAAATGCTCTTCTTTCTAATCATTTCTGATTAATGATAGTATTGGTACTACATTATCTACGTATATGATATGATTTCTAAATCAGCTGGATTTAGAAATAAATTAAATCAAAGCCAAGAAGTGCAGTTCAAATATTATGAATGCCCTAACAACAAGATACCAGGGGACAACCCAGTTCTGCCTCCCATAATCTGAAAAAGGGTCAGATTCTTAATTCAAGTAGTTTTATTTTGTTATACTTTTTAAATTTCTTGTGCCCAGCCCTTGTTACTCTATGCCGGTCTTTGAGGATAACAAAGGTTTGGCTAGATTTGATTAATTTAAGTGCACGGATGCAGAAGAAAATCTAATGTCCATGTTTTTTATGTTTTTTATTATTAAAATATGGATAGAGCTACTTGTCTTCTGCCAGAATGATAAGGAGCTGCTAATGGAATTCCCAGAGCTATTATGAGTAGTTATCAATAGCTTTGAGCTTTCCCCTGATCTGTTCTGCATCTGCACATATCGCTGTATGTTTCATCTATCTAATGAATTTACCATTAAGGAGAAGGGAAGCCCTAGCCGTCAGGCAATATACTCTACTGCCAGGAGTGTCTCAATGTATTGTCTTATTTCATAAAGTTATAGGGAAAAATCATTCCAGAGGGTACAGTTCAGACTCTTGAGAAAGTTGATGTCTCAAAATGTCCAGGCCTGGACCAGGGAGGAGTCGAGCAAACACACACACACACAACTCAGCAACTCAAGAATCCCGGTTTTACTTCCCACCCATAGGCCACAGCCTTGGTACACATTGAATCTATCACACAGTTCCGTGCAAAGTCAGTGCTGGGAGCTCTCGCCTCCCAGCACATTTTATAGTCTGGGCCACGCCAGCTGACCAGCCTGCTCTGCCTGCTGTTCACCCAGCATTTGGTTGCAGGCCGCTGCTGGTGCCAACCATGGCTGGAACCACCCAGAAAAATTCCCTGCCACTGGCGCAGTCCTGATATGCTTCACTGCTGCCGCTGCCGCAGTCTCTACAGCCCCCCTCACCGGTGAAGAAATCCGCTCCGTGCACCCCACCACCACTTCCACCACCCGCAGCCCCGGATCGGGACTCGACATGGTGTTGGTCAACTCTGTAGGGTCATCAGACTGAGGTCTTCTTCCTCTCTCAACTCAAGGCAGGGAAAACATTGAGAAGAGCATCCACATCTCATTATCATCACCTATCACATTTCACTCAACAAGATGAGAGGGATCCAGAAAATAATTTTGAGAAAAGGCATACTGAAAACTCTCTAAGGACCTTGGCAACTTTAAGACTTGAGGACTTCAACTCTCAGCTTTGCTGGCTGAGAAATTCTGGGAGTTGAAGTCCACAAGTCTTAAAGTTGCCAAGATTGAGACCTGTTATAAAATATTTTAATTGTGGGGATCCTACACTGGAAGCATGGAAACAATGGGAAAGCAACAACACAATGCAACAGTAGACTTCTATCTGAACATGGCTTTTGCCATCAGCGTAAGCAAGCATTGACAGAATTGTTGCTATTCCTTGTTTTATGGTTAGTTGTTTACTTGGTCTACTAAAACATTCTTACTCATGACTCATTTTATCCAAACCATCACAGCAAATGAGGTAGAAGTATAGCAACACAATCCCAAAGATACTTTTTCCAAAACACAACTGGAAACTCTTGGTGTTTTGTTTGAAAATGTTTCACTTCTCATCCAAGGAGCTCTTTCTGGTCTGAAGAAACTTCGTGAATGAGAAGCTAAATGTGGAATATGGAATAAAATGTACAATTGGCTCGAAAATAGAAACCAAACAGGGAATGTTTAACCTAGTACTGATGAAACCTAAATTGGAGTAACCGAACAACATTAAATAAAGAGATGTAAATATAAATGAATATAAATCGGTAGACAAGAATAATGAATACTACTATTTGCGTTAATATATACATTGGTGTAATGTTATTAAACTACCATTGAGAAGTAAATAGATATGACAGAATAGAGAACCACAAAAGCAAAATACGTATGTCGAAACAGAAAGCTGTAAAATGACCTTAGATGTTTAGTATTAGTATTGTATTGTTTGTTGTGTTTTGTTTTGTTTTGATGTATTTGTGGCTGTTTTTTAAAAAAAGACAAAACTGTTTAATAAAAATTATTTAAAAAAAAAAGAGAGAGAGAAGCTAAATGTTTTCAAAGAAAATACCAAGAAAGCCCAGTTGTCTTTTGGAAAAAGCACCTTTGGGACAATCATGACCTAAAAGATTAAGGATCTTCACAGACAAACAACAACGGACAAATCTGATCTCCCACTGCACTAGTCAATTTGGGGGAAGGTGGAGTGATGTTGTATTCAGACTAACCTTCCCAAAGCTGGCACTCTCTAGATATGCTGGTGTTCCCATACACACACACCCAAGAAATTCTTCAATTATAAATCTGGGACATCTTAGAAATCCCACCCAATGACTATGCTCAATAATGTTTGGGAGGACGCTGTTGATGTTATTAAAATTTATTCAAATAGCATGGAAGTAGTTCAAGACCTACAGCTCTTATGCACCAAGCATAGGCTTCCGCAGAAGCTACCAATGTATTACCAGCTTCCTATGAACAAGGGCAAATGCTCAGTCTTACATATTGGGAAAAAGAACCCTAACACTAAGTACAAGTTTGATGGACATTACCTTACAGATGACCCCCACCCTGTTAAAGACCTTGGAGTTTTCATATCAAATGACCTAAGTGCCAAAGCCCACTGCAAGTACATAACAAAAAAGCTCTAAGAGTTGTAAACCTAATTTTACGCAGCTTCTTTTCCAAAACACAACTGGAAACTCTTGGTGTTTTGTTTGAAAATGTTTCACTTCTCATCCAAGGAGCTCTTTCTGGTCTGAAGAAACTTCGTGAATGAGAAGCTAAATGTGGAATATGGAATAAAATGTACAATTGGCTCGAAAATAGAAACCAAACAGGGAATGTTTAACCTAGTACTGATGAAACCTAAATTGGAGTAACCGAACAACATTAAATAAAGAGATGTAAATATAAATGAATATAAATCGGTAGACAAGAATAATGAATACTACTATTTGCGTTAATATATACATTGGTGTAATGTTATTAAACTACCATTGAGAAGTAAATAGATATGACAGAATAGAGAACCACAAAAGCAAAATACGTATGTCGAAACAGAAAGCTGTAAAATGACCTTAGATGTTTAGTATTAGTATTGTATTGTTTGTTGTGTTTTGTTTTGTTTTGATGTATTTGTGGCTGTTTTTTAAAAAAAGACAAAACTGTTTAATAAAAATTATTTAAAAAAAAAAGAGAGAGAGAAGCTAAATGTTTTCAAAGAAAATACCAAGAAAGCCCAGTTGTCTTTTGGAAAAAGCACCTTTGGGACAATCATGACCTAAAAGATTAAGGATCTTCACAGACAAACAACAACGGACAAATCTGATCTCCCACTGCACTAGTCAATTTGGGGGAAGGTGGAGTGATGTTGTATTCAGACTAACCTTCCCAAAGCTGGCACTCTCTAGATATGCTGGTGTTCCCATACACACACACCCAAGAAATTCTTCAATTATAAATCTGGGACATCTTAGAAATCCCACCCAATGACTATGCTCAATAATGTTTGGGAGGACGCTGTTGATGTTATTAAAATTTATTCAAATAGCATGGAAGTAGTTCAAAATGCTCTTCTTTCTAATCATTTCTGATTAATGATAGTATTGGTACTACATTATCTACGTATATGATATGATTTCTAAATCAGCTGGATTTAGAAATAAATTAAATCAAAGCCAAGAAGTGCAGTTCAAATATTATGAATGCCCTAACAACAAGATACCAGGGGACAACCCAGTTCTGCCTCCCATAATCTGAAAAAGGGTCAGATTCTTAATTCAAGTAGTTTTATTTTGTTATACTTTTTAAATTTGTTGTGCCCAGCCCTTGTTACTCTATGCCAGTCTTTGAGGATAACAAAGGTTTGGCTACATTTGATTAATTTAAGTGCACGGATGCAGAAGAAAATCTAATGTCCATGTTTTTTATGTTTTTTATTATTAAAATATGGATAGAGCTACTTGTCTTCTGCCAAAATGATAAGGAGCTGCTAATGGAATTCCCAGAGCTATTATGAGTAGTTATCAATAGCTTTGAGCTTTCCCCTGATCTGTTCTGCATCTGCACATATCGCTGTATGTTTCTCTAATGAATTTACCATTAAGGAGAAGGGAAGCCCTAGCCGTTAGGCAATATACTCTACTGCCAGGAGTGTCTCAATGTATTGTCTTATTTCATAAAGTTATAGGGAAAAATCATTCCAGAGGGTACAGTTCAGACTCTTGAGAAAGTTGATGTCTCAAAATGTCCAGGCCTGGACCAGGGAGGAGTCGAGCAAACACACACACACACACAATTCAGCAACTCAAGAATCCCGGTTTTACTTCCCACCCATAGGCCGCAGCCTTGGTACACATTGAATCTAGCACACAGTTCCGTGCAAAGTCAGTGCTGGGAGCTCTCACCTCCCAGCACATTTTATAGTCTGGGCCACGCCAGCTGACCAGCCTGCTCTGCCTGCTGTTCACCCAGCATTTGGTTGCAGGCCGCTGCTGGTGCCAACCATGGCTGGAACCACCCAGAAAAATTCCCTGCCACTGGTGCAGTCCTGATATGCTTCACTGCTGCCGCTGCCGCAGTCTCTACAGCCCCCCTCACCGGTGAAGAAATCCGCTCCGTGCACCCCACCACCACTTCCACCACCCGCAGCCCCGGATCGGGACTCGACATGGTGTTGGTCAACTCTGTAGGGTCATCAGACTGAGGTCTTCTTCCTCTCTCAACTCAAGGCAGGGAAAACATTGAGAAGAGCATCCACATCTCATTATCATCACCTATCACATTTCACTCAACAAGATGAGAGGGATCCAGAAAATAATTTTGAGAAAAGGCATACTGAAAACTCTCTAAGGACCTTGGCAACAGAGAACCTTGAGGCTCATTTGGCATCTGAAATGGGCTTTCAAAATGCCAAACTTAGATCTTTTGAGTCTGAAGACGTCTCAGCAGTTTGTAGAGTTACAGAAGGAACAGTTTTCTCCCTTCTGCTCTACAAAGTTTTCTCCATCCATCTTGCTACAGCTCTGTCCTTCTTCTTACCTTTCAGTTCTTAAACTTCTGAAGAGTCATGTACAAAGGAGACTAGGGCGAAATGGATCAGAGGCATTTCACATCTTTTCTTTATCCCACCTTTAAGTAGTTCAAGACCTACAGCTCTTATGCACCAAGCATAGGCTTCCGCAGAAGCTACCAATGTATTACCAGCTTCCTATGAACAAGGGCAAATGCTCAGTCTTACATATTGGGAAAAAGAACCCTAACACTAAGTACAAGTTTGATGGACATTACCTTACAGATGACCCCCACCCTGTTAAAGACCTTGGAGTTTTCATATCAAATGACCTAAGTGCCAAAGCCGACTGCAAGTACATAACAAAAAGAGCTCTAAGAGTTGTAAACCTACTTTTACGCAGCTTCTTTTCCAAAAACACTACACTACTAACCAGAGCATACAAAACATTTGCTAGACCCATTCTTTTTTTTTTTTTTTTTTTTTATAAAAAAGTTTTATTTTTACAATCTTATCAAATAATTCATCCAATGTACAGTTATATACAATTAGTCGGGCCTGCCCAGTCACCACCCCCCTTTTTAACACTCTTCCCTCTTCTACCTTCTTTTACTTTCCAAACCTTCCTCTCCTTCTCTTATCTACCTCCTCTCCTCCCTCCACCCTACACTCTTCTCCCTCTTCTACCCCTCTTCCTTCCTCTTCTCCTCTTTCCTACCTCCTACTCTCTCTTTTTTCCCTCCCCACCGTTCTAAAATGGCAACTGGTCAGAGAGCAAACTACATTAATTATATTTTATACATCTTCAATAATCCCTGTACATTAACCATCACTCCATCACTAACCTCAACTAATTCCTTCCCTTTACCCCACCCCCACCCCGACTTCCCAGAACAAAATGCAGGGTATCAAAACTAACAATCATAATCTAAAATAGACCCATTCTTGAATACAGCTCACCTGTCTGGAACCCATACCACATCTCAGACATTAATACAACTGAACACATCCAGAAATATTTTACAAGAAGAGTTCTCCGCTCCTCTGAAAACAACAAAATACCTTATACCACCAGACTTGAAATCCTGGGATTAGAAAATTTAGAACTCCGCCGACTCCGACAAGGCCTGTGTTTAACTCACAGAATCATCTATTGCAATGTCCTTCCTGTTAAATACTACTTCAGCTTCAATCGCAATAATACAAGAGCAAACAATAGATTCAAACTTAATGTTAACCGCTTCAATCTTAATTGCAGAAAATATGACTTCTGCAACAGAGTTGTTAATGCTTGGAACTCACAACTTGACTCTGTGGTCTCTTCTCAAACTCCCAAAAGCTTTAACCAAAAACTGTCTATTATTGACCTCGCCCCATTCCTAAGAGGACTATAAGGGGCGTGCATAAGAGCACAAAAGTGCCTACCGTTCCTGTCCTATTGTTCCCTTTCATTATATCAAATTAATACTTTTGCTTATATATATACATATTTTAGCCTATATTTTATATTTTATACATATTTTAGCCTATATATATGTTTATATGATATGTTGTTGTTTTTATGTCAATGTTTGCGTATACTGTTGTGACAAAATAAAAAATAAAAAAGGCAAAAGAAGAATGGAATGACAGAGAACGAGGTGGATGGATGGAGTCACTGAAGCAGTCGGCATGAGTTTAAATGGACTCCAGAGGATGGTAGAGGTCAGGAAGGCCTGGAGGAACGTTGTCAATGGGGTCGCGATGGGTCGGACACGACTTCACAACTAACAACAACAACATGTCCCGTGCTTCTATCCTGGAGATATAGAAGTTTTAAAATGGCATCTCCACACTTCTGATTCAATCTGCACCATTCCTTTTTACATAATACAAGCCACCTTGCTCCCTGAACTGCAAGCCATAACAGATGGATATGGCAAATTTTGTATCCGCCATCCGTGTCAACATAAAGAAACAGGAATTCCCAAAAGTCCGAATCCCACATAAATTATGGGCCTATCGTTAGTGGGATCATGGTGTGTATAGAGAATACAGATAGTTCTTGATGTATGACCCCAATTGAGCCCCAAATTTCTGTTGCTAAGTGAGAAATTTATTAAGTGAGTTTTGCCCCATTTTACGACTTTTTACGACTTTTTACATTTTACGACTTGCCACATTTGTTAATTGAAACATTGCAGTTTTTAAATTAGAGACATGGTTGTTATGTGAATCTGGCTTCTCCACTGATTTTCCCGTCAGAAGGTTGCAAAAGGGGATCCCATGACCCCGGGACACTGCAACCGTCATAAATATGAGCCAGTTGCCAAGCGTTTAAATCTTGATCATGTGATCATGGGAGTGCTGCAACGGTCATAAGTGTGAAAAATGGTCGTAAGTCACTTTTTTCAGTGCTATTGTAACCTCCAACAGTCACTAAATGAACTGTTGTAAGTCGAGGACTACCGGTAATCTAAGAGGAAGGCAGGGCAAAAGCTTACACTTTCCTGTTCTGATGGGTGATTGTGGTTTTTAATTAGCACCTGGAACTCCCTTTGAACTTTTCCTGCTCTGATAATCATGACCTGGCCATGAGTTCCAAATCCAACCCAGAGGTGGGTTTCAAAAATTTTTACTACCAGTTCTGTGGTTGTGGCTTGGTGGGCATGGCATGGCTTGGTGAGCGTGGCAAATACGGCAAAATCTCCATTCCCATCCCACTCCAGGGGACAGATACTGTAAAATCCCCATTTCCTCCCGATCAGCTGGGACTCAGGAGGCAGAGAATAGATGAAGGCAGGGCCAGTCAGAGATGTTATTTACTGGTTCTCCAAACTGCTCAAAATTTCTGCTACTGGTTCTCCAGAACTGGTCAGAACCTGCTGAAACCCACCTCTGATCCAACCCTTCCTGAGTGCTAGGAACTTATGGGACTCTGCTTGGAGTTAGGACTAAAAGTCCTGCTGAGCTATTTTCACAGCCTCTCCACTCCACAGCTGCCATCTTTCAGACCACATTTTTATAGAGCTTTCACATTAGAGAGACTTTATTTGAGAAGGGGGGAAAATAAGTTTGAGGAGTGGGGTGGGTGGGGGAATTTAGCTTTCGCACTCCTTCCCCTTGGCCTCCTGGCTCAAACAAAGCCCCCATTTACTGCCTGAATATCGCACTTATGTTTAAGGTATTTCCACCAGAAAGAAGGCAGGCGGGGGATCCCAAACCTTTTTTCCGTGAATTAGCTCACTTTTTTTTTTTTTATAATATGGCTAAGCAAGCTGAGGCCTGTCTTACAAACAGCCAAGCAGGAAAGTCTGAGCAAGCCTCCTCCTCCCATCCACACATCCCTCGCATTAGGAAGGGAGGGTAACTTTCAGCATAGGCATCTGAGTTTCCCAAAAAATGACTTCCTCATCTCAAGTCTCCTTTTCTATATCCAAGGTTGTCCCAGGAGACAAGCAAAAGCTCTCAGCTGCTCTGGTGAAGAGTGAGGTGCAAGGAATGGCAAGCCAAGAGAAGAAGCTGAAGGTACATGGAAAACAGGAGTACAATTCGAATTAGCACCCAGAGACTCAGGACTAGCACAGGAAGGAATAGTCGGGCCAATTCTTTTGGACAGAGGTTTGTTGGTGCACTTGGAAAACTATTCTCCGATTCCTAAGCCTGCGTTTTCTTTCTGCATCACAACCATCCTTTATTTAAAACAACAGCTTCACTTTAATTTTCAAAACTCTGGTTCCCCTTCTGCTCAGATCTGGGATTCCCAGTCTTGTCCACAGGATTAATAGTTAATCAAACCTATCTGGAAATCCCAAACCCTTCCCTCTCCTTCTCCTCTCCTCTCCTCTTCTCTCCTCACCCCTTTCTCTTCTCTCCCCTCCCCTCTCCTCTCCTCTGTTCATCTCTCCTCTCTTCTCCTGTCCCAATTCCATCTTGCACACCAATTAAAACTTTTTCTATAGCTAGACATTCTTCTCACAATTATACATGCTCTGGTCACCTCTTGCTTAGACGAGAACTCCTTAAAGTGTGGTTCTAGGACCTCTGGGGGTTCTCCCAAGCCCCCTCAGGGGTCCACAAAATCGAAATTATTTGCCAGCCTATGTTGAAAAATAGTACAATATTGAAACTTCCTCAAAAATTGTGGGAAGAGATAGGTGCAGTGAATGTGTCAATTTTAATTTCTAATAAGTAAATATCAATAAATACAACCCACACAAACAAAAACTCTTTTGGGGTTCCCCTTAATTTTTAAAAGTGGGAGGGTTCCCAAAGAGAATAACATTTAAGAAACACTTGGCTTATCTTCTTGCAACCAAAGTCTATCTGAGGCTGTCTTTGAAGAGCATTCGGAAGCTACAGCTGGTCCAGGATGCAGTGGCTGGAGTAATCATGGGCATATCTCAAATTGTTCATATAAAACCAGTACTGGGTTTCAAATCCCATCGCTACCAGTTCGCTCATGCTCTCGTGCAACGCTTCTGCACATACGCAGAGACATCTGGGCGGGTGGGTGGAGCCAATCCAGGGTGAACCGGTAGCAACCCACCACTGTATAAAACCACTACCGTATATACTCGAGTATAAGCCGACCCGAATATAAGCCGAGGTACCTAATTTTACCACAAAAACTGGGAAAAACTATTGACTCGAGTATAAGCCGAGGGTGGGAAATGAGGCAGCTACTGGTCAATGTAAAAAATAAAGATAGAGCCAAGTAAAATAACATGAATATTTATTTGAACGAAAAACAATAAAAGTGCAAAAGGGGGAAGGAGGATTCCCAGCTTTAGAAAATTTAGAACTACGCCGCCTTTGGTATGACCTGAGCATAGCTCATAAAATTATCTGCTACAATGTACTTCCTATCAATGACTACTTCAGCTTCAACCACAACAATACACGAGAACACAATAGATTCAAACTTAAAGTGAACCTCTCCAATCTAGATTGCAGAAAATGTGACTTCAGTAACAGAGTTGTTAATGCCTGAATGTGCTACCTGACTCTGTGGTCTCTTCCCAAAATCCCCAAAGCCTTAACCAAAGACTATCTAGTATTGACCTCACCCCATTCCTAAGAGGTCTGTAAGGGGCGTGCATAAGAGCACCAGCGTGCCTACCGTCCCTGTCCTAATGTTCCCTTTAGTTGTATTCCTTTTATGTATTCAATTCATGCTTATATTTATATAATTATTTAATATGTATTTGACAAAATAAAATGAATAGAATAGAATAGAATAGAATAGAATAGAATAGAATAGAATTTTTATTGGCTAAGTGTGATTGGACACACAAGGATCTACCACTTCTTTGGATGCCCTTCCCAAATTGAACACTGCAAGCATGAAAATGAGTCCTCCTTTAGCTTCCAAGGGACCAGGGTGCCTCTGAAGGTCAGTGCTCTAAGTACTAAGAACCCAGCACAAATCTAAGCCTGTATGCACACCAACAGTGAAAATACCCTGCACAGTGTCTCTTGGAAGAGAAGGTTAATTTTCATAGACGTTGGGGTGGCTCTTTTTTTTTTTTTTGGCAGGGCAATAAGGGTCTCTAATATCATTAAACCCACTTTAGAAGTCTCTCTGTGTGTGTGTGTGTGAGAGAGAGAGAGAGAGAGAGGGAGGCTCCCGCTGAGCAAAGCGGCGGCGGGGAGGCCGCGGGGGAAACGCGGGAAGTAGTCGGAGATCTGCTTGATGGGGCGGATGGGACCTGGGCAGACGTCGATGGCCATGTGCTCCTGGATGCTGATGGGCGGCTTGTCGCCTTTGCGGTGGCTCATGCAGGTGGCGCCCGGGGAAGGAGGCGGCTGCGGGGGCTGCTGCGGGAGCCGCTGGTGCTGCTGGTGCTGTTGATGCTGCTGCCGCCGTTGCTGCCGCCAGGAGAGGCCGTCGCCAGCCCGGCCCTGCCGCGCCGAGCGCCCCGGCCACGCTGCTGGCTGCTGGAGGAGGGCGGAGGGAGGGACGGGAGGCGAGCAGCGGCGGCGGCGGCGGGCGGCGGACGGCGGACGGCAACGGGTGGGCGGTGGAGGGTGATGTCACCGGCTCTGCCCAGCCCTGCCCAGGCGAGGCCAGCAAAAGGGCCGGGCGAAGGCGACCGAGGCGGGGCTCGCAGCCCAGCTGAGCCGCCACGGAGGGAGGGAGAGCGGGCCGCTAGGCTCGGAAGGCAAACGGGAGGCGTCGCCCACCGGGATAGACTGCTGGGATCCACCGGGATAGACTGCTGCTGGAGCTGGAGGCTCAAGGAAAGGAAGGGAGAGGGGTGGTGGAGCTCAAGGTTCTTTAGCCCTAGACACCTGCCCGCTAGAAGGGAGGAGATCGGGCCGGCCAGTCTCCGGAAGGTAGACGGGCCGGATTCTTACCGGGATAGACTGCTGCTGGAGCTGGAGGCTCAAGGAAGGGAAGGAGGCGGCTGAGAACGGGCTCGTTAAGGCTCTTCCAAAGCAGCCCTGCTGAACCGCCACGGAGGGAGGGAGAGCGGGCCGCTAGGCTCCGGAAGGCAAACGGGAGGCGTCGCCCACCGGGATAGACTGCTGCTGGAGCTGGAGGCTCAAGGAAGGGAAGGGAGGGCGGCTGAGAACGGGCTCGTTTAAGGCTCTTCCAGCAGCCCTGCTGAACCGCTACGGAGGGAGGGAGAGCGGGCCGGCTAGGCTCCGGAAGGCAAACGGGAGGCGTCGCCCACCGGGATAGACTGCTGGGATCCACCGGGATAGACTGCTGCTGAGCTGGAGGCTCAAGGAAAGGAAGGGAGAGGGGTGGTGGAGCTCAAGGTTCTTTAGCCCTAGACACCTGCCCGCTAGAGAAGGGAGGAGATCGGGCCGCCAGGCTCCGGAAGGTAGACGGGCCGGATTCTTACCGGGATAGACTGCTGGAGCTGGAGGCTCAAGGAAGGGAAGGGAGGCGGCTGAGAACGGGCTCGCTTAAGGCTCTTCCAAAGCAGCCCTGCTGAACCGCCACGGAGGGAGGGAGAGCGGGCCGCTAGGCTCCGGAAGGCAAACGGGAGGCGTCGCCCACCGGGATAGACTGCTGCTGGAGCTGGAGGCTCAAGGAAGGGAAGGGAGGGCGGCTGAGAACGGGCTCGTTTAAGGCTCTTCCAGCAGCCCTGCTGAACCGCTACGGAGGGAGGGAGAGCGGGCCGGCTAGGCTCCGGAAGGCAAACGGGAGGCGTCGCCCACCGGGATAGACTGCTGGGATCCACCGGGATAGACTGCTGCTGAGCTGGAGGCTCAAGGAAAGGAAGGGAGAGGGGTGGTGGAGCTCAAGGTTCTTTAGCCCTAGACACCTGCCCGCTAGAGAAGGGAGGAGATCGGGCCGCCAGGCTCCGGAAGGTAGACGGGCCGGATTCTTACCGGGATAGACTGCTGGAGCTGGAGGCTCAAGGAAGGGAAGGGAGGCGGCTGAGAACGGGCTCGCTTAAGGCTCTTCCAAAGCAGCCCTGCTGAACCGCCACGGAGGGAGGGAGAGCGGGCCGCTAGGCTCCGGAAGGCAAACGGGAGGCGTCGCCCACCGGGATAGACTGCTGCTGGAGCTGGAGGCTCAAGGAAGGGAAGGAGGCGGCTGAGAACGGGCTCAAGGCTCTTCCAGCAGCCCTGCTGAACCGCCACGGAGGGAGGGAGAGCGGGCCGCTAGGCTCCGGAAGGCAAACGGGAGGCGTCATTCACCGGGATAGACTGCTGCTGGAGCTGGAGGCTCAAGGAAGGGAAGGGAGGGGTGGCTGAGGACGGGCTCGCTTAAGGCTCTTCCAAAGCAGCCCTGCTGAACCGCCACGGAGGGAGGGAGAGCGGGCCGCTAGGCTCCAGGAAGGCAAACGGGAGGCGTCATTCACCGGGATAGACTGCTGCTGGAGCTGGAGGCTCAAGGAAGGGAAGGGAGGGGTGGCTGAGGACGGGCTCGTTTAAGGCTCTTCCAAAGCAGCCCTGCTAAACCGCCACGGAAGGGAGGGAGAGCGGGCCGCAGTAACTGAGAAAAGCCTGGCGGCTGGGCTACCTTCTGGCCTCGCGAGTCGGCCGTCCGTCCGTCACTTCTCGGCTCGGCAGCCGGTTTTGGAAAAGGTTCCGTCGCTGGGTTTCGGGACTTTTGTTTTTTTTTTAAAAAAAAAAACACCACCTTCCCCTTTTCTCCCTAGTTGGGGCGTTTCCCAGTTCCCTGTTTTTTCCGCCTTGCCTGTTGAGTTTTACCTGACAAGTTTCTTGCGCCTCGACCTCCCTCCTCCCTCCGTCCTTTCCCTTCCCTCCCTCCCTCCCTGTCTTGTTTGTAGCCCCAGCGTCCCCTTTCGGTTGTATTTAAATCCAGAGCTTGAAACCTCCTCAGTGGGAGGAGAGGAAACGTGCGATTTGGCAGCTGACCGCACTTGCACGGGCTGGGTAAGGAGAGCCCTAGACGGCCTGCGGCGCCGGGGGGGGGAGGGAGAAAAAGAAGAAGCAGCCAAGAAAAAAGGGGTGGGGTGGGGTGGGGGAAATGAATTTAGGAGGGCGAGCGTGTGTGTGTGTGTGTGTGTGTGTGTGTGTGTGTGTGTGTCTGCGCGCGCCCGTCCGCCCCGCGAGGAATGCCAGCTATTTCTTTGAAGGGGCGGGTGTGTAGCCAGGCGCCTCCTTCGCTTGAAACCCGGAGGGTTTTCACCTTCGCCCCCGCGTGTGTATTTGTCAACAATTATAACTCTTCGGTCGGGTCCTTGCCTTGCCTCGCCTCTCCCTCGTGCCCTCTCTGTCAACGCTGTCAACAATTATAACTAACGCGCGGGTAATTGTGCGTGAGGGGGTGTGCGCGTGTGTCCACATAGGAATAAGTACGCATGCGCGCGCACTAACGAGAGCTAGCTGCCTGCGGTAGAAAGGACTCGCTGCAAGAGGAAGGGCTGAACGGCTTGGCTCGAGTATAAGCCGAGGGGGCGCTTTTCAGCACAAAAAACGTGCTGAAAAACTCGGCTTATACTCGAGTATATACGGTACTTGATGAGCTCTGCTGTTGTCCATTGATTTTCAATGCAGTTCAAAGTGCTGGTTGTCACCTTTGAAGCACCACATGACTCTGGACCTGAAGATATTGTCTTCCCCCAGTTGCTTACTCCCAACTTCAGAACTGCCTACTCCCAATTGTATCTCCCTATCCAAAAACTCTGGAATAATAATGTCTCCCTCTCTATCCTATGTTTCAGAGGATGTCATCAACAGAGATCATTAAAGCAAGCTTTCTCAACTGTTGCTCCTCTTTGTGCAATAAAATTCCTATGAAAAATCTAAATTTATTTTACAAAGGCCATTAAAACATAGCTATTCCAGTAACCTTTGGGTGGAGGATGTGTATGTGCGTGAGAGAGAGAGAGACATCTCTTAAAGATGTTCCCTCTTGCACCAGAATATAGTTAATATAATTGCTGGTTACTACCTTTAAAGCGCTCCATGGCATAGGGCCGGGTTATTTACGGGACCACCTACTGCCACCGATTGCCTCCCACTGACCCGTGCGTTCTCACAGAGAGGGACTCCGCAATGTCAGCTGGCGACCCTCAGGGGAAGGGCCTTCTCTATGGGGGCTCCCGCCCTCTGGAATGAACTTCCTCCAGGACTCCGCCAACTTCCTGACCTTTGAACCTTTCGCCGCGAGCTGAAGATATATCTATTTATTCGTGCAGGACTGGCGTAGGATTTTAGTTTTAAATTGAGTTTTACTGTTTTAATTATATTTTAATTTGGGCCAATTTAATAAGTTTTTTAAATATTATTTTTATCTTGTATTTATTCTTGTTCTATTTTATCTGGCTGTAAACCAGATAAAAGTCCTTCGGGAGAAGGGCGGTATAAAAATCCAATTAATTAATTAATTAATTAAATAATTAAATAAATAAATAATATAATAGTTCCAATATATGTGCATATGCTTTTTTACCACCCTAATTTATTATCTTCTTTTTAACTTGATTTATAGAGGTCAGATAGCTATACCACTCAGAATCAACATCAGCAACCTGAGTAGTATATGAAGCCAGTAAAATCAACAAAATGCTGTGCCACACACTATGCTTGGGCTGTCTTAACCAGGAAGTCTGAAAAAACACTTCATATGTGCTCAGAGCAGGGGTGGTATTGACTTAACTACCGGTTTGCAAATGTGAGCAACCACCTCTGCACGCGCCACCTCCGCGCATGCACAGAACCTTCTGCACATGCACAGAGCATTAAAAAAAAGGACGTGATGACGTCCAGGCGGCTAGACAAAGCCTCCCGCAGCCCCAGCTACTGGTTTGCCTGAACCAGGTGGAACCTGCAGAATCCCACCACTGGCTCAGAGGCATTTTTATGTCATGTGTCCAAGGACGAAGTTGTAGCATTTAAAAACAAGCTCAAAGGCTGAAACATAGTTCCAATTAAACCCTCCCCTCATACTTCCATCTTGTTGCCTTTTTTTCTACTTATCGCACTGGTCTTTTCTCAGATCTTCAGAGCTAGCCCAGTGATATGATCAGATCATTGCTTTCTATTGCTACTTTCAAAGTATTAGCAACTAAAGACTAGAATGATAAGGATCAAATTAAAAAAAGATCTCCCAGGTTTCCTAAAATTCAATAAAAGTTTTGAGAAAGTGGGTAGCAGCACCTACAAGAGTTGATGCAGAATTATCCTCCCCATTTTTTCTTGCAATATAAATTTCTCCCCAGTCAACATGGGAAGTCATGGGAAACCTCGTCCACCCACCTCCAAGAATGTCTGTGATCAGGACCAATATTGATGTGAACACTTGGATTGAGCAATATGCCTCTTCCTCCAATATTGCCTGGAATGAGACCCATTTCCCTCATTGGAAAGTACCAGTACAAGAAGGGCTAGGAGAGACATGATAGCTGTGTTCCAATATCTCAGGGGTTGCCACAAAGAAGAGGGAGTCGGGCTGTTCTCCAAAGTACTTGAGGGCAGGACAAGAAGCAATGGATGGAAACTAATCAAGGAAAGAAGCAACTTAGAAATAAGGAGAAATTTCCTGACAGTTAGAACAATTAATAAGTGGAACAACTTGCTTGCAGAAGTTATAAATGCTCCAACACTGGAAGTTTTAAAGAAGATGTTGGACAACCATTTGTCTGAAGTGATGTAGGGTTTCCTGCCTGGGCAGGGGGTTGGACTAGAAGGCCTCCAAGGTCCCTTCCAACTCTGTTGTTAATTATTATAGTTAAAACCTTTTAACTATCCATCATCAGGAATCAATGAGTGACATTCAATAGCAATAGCAATAGCACTTAGACTTATATACCGCTTCATAGTGCTTTTACAGCCCTCTCTAAGCAGTTTTACAGAGTCAGCCTATTTCCCCCAACAATCTGGGTCCTCTTTTTACCCACCTTGGAAGGATGAAAGGCTGAGTTAATCTTGAGCCAGTGAGATTTGAACTGCCGAACTGCAGCTAGCAATTAGCTGAAGTAGCCTGCAGTACTGCACTCTAACCACTGTGCCACCTCGGCTCTTGTCCAAAGGGACAATTCTGAGATCCCACTCACAAAAAGAAATGACAAGGAACGAAAACCGTAGTTTGTGAAGAACTCTACTTCTTTCGAATGCGTACAAGCATCTTCATGTTAACCAATAGCCCCAAGTGGTTTCCCATGAAGGAAATTAATTATGCAAATGAAAACTACTAAACATGTAGCCTCTCTTATTCTTACTCCTCATTTCGTAAGAAAAAAATCTGATATAATTTGACCCTTGCCAGGCAACATTCAGATTTTTAGCTGGAGTAAGGAAGGAAGAGGAAAAACAGATTAAAAACGTGAAAATAACTGAGGAATAGACAATGTTTACGTCTCATAACTCATTAAATGTAAATTTGAAAAAAAGAAATTATGATTAGAGAGAAAGCAAAGAGCAATTTCAATTCTTCCACATCACACAGAGTTCCATCATGAAAATCAACTACCAATATTGCTTCTGCCTAGTTTGGAAAATGCAGATATTTGCCTCAGCCTACCCACCTACCCGTTCTTTCCAAAACTACAGATATCTACTATCTTCATTTTTACCACCTACGAGAAAGTCCTCCTGATAGACACTCTCACTCTTATAGATATCTGCCTTGTGAATTTGGCCCTTTGAGTTGATTTGATACCTTTTCTCGCTCCACTGCATGAAGCAAAGTCAGTTGAAGTCAGCTTTTTCTAGAGATGGAATAGATGCTCCGCTTGTCCCAGGTGAAGCATCATAAGGACAAAAGTCACGGGAATGTAGAATCCCAAACTAAACTTCCATTTCCTTCACGCCAGGTAGGAGGTGAGAACACAGACCAAAAAGACAGGTAAGGTAAGTTCCAAGCTTCTATCGGGTCAAACAAGGGTTTTCACAGAGTGGGTTGGCCCAGCATGAATAGGGGCAGGCTCACCCATTATATGTGGGTGAGCACCATCCCTTTTCCCTTGGGCATGCATCCAAAAGGAGGTTCAGAAGTAGGAGGTGCAGGTCTAGAAGCAGAAGGGTGGTGAGACTGTTTTTATCCATGATGCCAAAGTGCATCATTTGGCAAAGTGATGCCAAAGTGCATTACCATGGCTCAGTTCACCAACATGACTGGCTTTCCTCCTCCTCTTCTTCCATCACCACTACTACCACCACCAGTCCTTTCCTGAAATGTTATCCTGGCCAAGAGTCCTACATAAAATCTCACTCCATTCTGGAATCTCAGCTGCATCTCTCAGGAACACACAATGTTCCCTGTACCATCCCTCAGGATTTCTGTTGGATCCAATCCAGAAATGCCAAACATCACCCTTGTTTTTGGAGGACTAACAATGCAGCATTCACATCATCCTATCAAGAGGTGGTGTTCTTACAGGCCCGCAGGTGTTGTGAAGAGAGGTGAGGCAGGGCTGGGACACCAAGAAGAGGTAAGAGTTGGTGTGGGAACCAAGCAATGTTACACAGATGTGGGTGGCAAGGGGACAGAGGTGAGGCCAAACTTGGATTCTGGGACTGCCTTGCCTGCATTAAATAGGAGGGGGGAGGTATATAAATGCTCCAGGTAAGGGAGGAGGAGGTAACTGAGTATGTTCTCTCTCTCTCTCTCTCTCTCCCTCTCTCCCTTATGCTCCCTCCCTCCCTCTCTCTTTCTCTCTTATAAACTCTCTCTGTTTGCCTCTTTCTCTCTCTCTCTCTCTCTTTCTCTCTTACACACTCTCTTTTTCTGCCCCTTCTCTCTCTTACACACTGTCTCTGTCTGCCCCCCCTCTCTTACACACACTCTCTGTCTGCTTCTCTCTTTCTCTCTTACACACTCTCTCTGTCTGCCTCTCTCTCTCTCTTTCTCTCTTACACACTCTGCCTGCCTCTCTCTCTCTCTCTCTCCCTTTCTTTCTTCTCTCTCTCCCCCACCCTCGGCAAACCTTTATCTACTTTTATCTCTAAGCAATAAAGGTAAAGGTTTCCCCTATCCAGTCATATCTGACTCTAGGGGGTGATGCCAATCTTCATTTTTTTAGCCAAGGGAGGCATTTCTGTGGTCATGTGGCCAGCATGACTATACACCGAGGTGCACAGAATGCTGTTATAACTTCCCACTGAAGTGGTACCTATTTATCTACTTGCATTTGCATGCTTTCGAATTGCTACGTTGGTGGGAGTGAGACAAGTAACATGAGCTCACCCATCACAGGGTGCGCGGTCAGCTTTTCAGATGACAAGCTCAGTCTCTTTATTGGCTGAGCCATCGTGCCCCCATTCTCTAAGCAAAAAAATCAATTTAATAACTTTCTCCATTTTCCTTTTAGCCCAGATATAGTGTAGGAGATGGCCAGGCTGAGCCCCAGGGAGGGGTCAAACACATCATCAGTCTCGAATTCTTTCATACCCCCAAGAAAACTAAGTCCAGCCCACCTTGAATTCTATTGACACTTATCTACTGCCTATTTGCTTTGACCATTAGTAGTTCAGATTGTTGTAGAGAGCTCAAACCTTTATAATCATTTGAACTGCCTGGACTTGCTGATTTTTCCACACTTGACATTTAGTTTACTGACAGTTTTATCCCCTAAATATCCAGGTGTATTTTATATGTTAGTCATACTGTACAATAGTCTTTCCCAATGTAGTAGTCACTGGCTGTATTCGATCTCAACTCCCATTATCCTATTAGCTATGCTAGTTGGGGAATTCTGGGAGTTGCAGTTCACTGCATCTGCATACCAAGTATGGGAAAGCTGGGTTATAGAGGGATTGCTATTGCTAAAGTAATAAAAGGAAATGTTTCCGTGAGCAAAGTTTTTTTTTAAAAAAAAATCCCATTCAATTATGTTTGATTCTCAGAAACTACCTGGAGAAGTCTCTGCGGTTTTCTTGGCAAGTTTTTTGAGAAGTGGTTTGCCCTTACCGCCTTCCAAGGACTGGGAGAAAGTGACTGTTCAAAGGTCATCCAGTTGATTTTTTGCCTAAGGCAGGACTAGAACTGACACACTCCCAATTCCTAGACTGATGCCTTCACCACTACACTCTATAGACTCTTAAGAAAAAAAATATTCCACACAAAAACATTAACCAAACATTCTCCATGTTTCTTCTTAAAGGAACAGAATTCTGTCCATTATTCTATTTCTAAGCAACAGACATTCCACGACAGGAAGTCAGAACAGAAATGCCATGCTTACCAACTTCAGCTTTCTCTAATAGTTAACAGTGCTTTTATGGGTGATTAGCTTTCTAAAACGATAGGTTTACTCCACAAGTTCAAGCACTTTTTATTCTTTCTGTTTCCAGAGGAAGGACTGCAATAGCTGTACCATAATTCTGGAAAGGTACAAGAATGTAGTTCATTCTGAATTCTATGATTTGTTCAATAAGCCACAATAGACTAAGTCCACAGCACACCGTAAGCCAAAAATGAATAGACCACTTTTCAATTTAGTGCAATTCATGAAGTCAGCCGAAATTTCTTCAAAAGACATTTCAACGCCTTTAATGAAATACAGGGAGACCTGGCATGCGGTAGTCCATAGGGTTGTGAGGGGTCAGGCACAACGTAGTGACTGAACAACAAATAAAGTACAATATCCCCATAGTATTTTGGGCACAAATTCATTATCATTAAATCAATTTCATCTATAAATCTTGGACTTATGGTGAAATGAATCCTAACATGTTACGTAACTACCAGTTCTACCCTGGCTGGTTTCGCTTATCCAGAAGTTGCTTCCATGTTAAATTAGCCATAATTATCTGCATTCACACATTGAATAAATCATGGTTTACAACAAGTAGTGGGCAGATTGAAATGCCATGTTAAGCCGAAATAAAATATGTGTTAAGTATAGTGTGGGGCAATATATGAACCCAGCCACTTATATAGCAGGTTGTTTACCTGCAACTAAGGCTGTTCAGTTGTCATCGGAGCATTTAAGTTGACAGATTTGGGCCTGTGCAGACCAACATTCTCAAATATTTTTTAGGTGAGCTAAATTGGCAGCAGTGAGCCTCTTCAAGTTCCTATATTGCACCAGCCCATCAAAATCTCCTCAGTCTTTTTTTTTTGGCCTGGGAAATAAAGCAATGACTTCACATGAGAAAAGTGAAGTAGGGAGAATCATGTGAACAATTCAGTTATAGATATGAAATGTTCTGTTATTTTTCATGGTCTCTGGGCATAATGGAGAATAGCAAGTTTTTCATAAGGTAAAAGGTTGGGAATCAGAAAAGAGAACCCTCTTATCAAAAGAGCCACCCAGGGTGGGCTGCTGGGGGTTCGCAGGGGTTCGGGAGAACCTCTAGCTAAGATTCTGTGCATTTCGGAGAACCCCCAAATCCCACTCCTAGCTGGCCCCACCCACCCCTCCCCTCCCAGGAGTCCCGACTCAGCCCGTTTTGGATGCAGGTAAGTGCAGGTAGTGCGTGGAGGCTCAGGGAGGGCAAAAAAAGGGCCTACTGGAAGTTTGGGAAATTTGAGCCCGTTCCAAATTGGGCCATTTTCACCCTCCTGGAGGCTCGAGGAAAGCCTCCAGAGCCCGGGGAGGGCAAAAATCCCTTCCCCCCCCCGCTGTGGTGCAGGAGGCCAACTAGGCCACACCCACCATGGCCACACCCACCCCACAACCAGGCAGAGAACCCCTTGCTAAAATTTTTGAAGCCCACCCCTGAAGCCGCCTGCTGTGGACCTGACATTGAGAAGGTGGGATAGATAGTCCACACTATAACTCTGCAGATATTTTGAAGTGGAAATTCTTAAGAGAGACATCAGAGTAAACGAGGTTGTTGTTTTTAAGCAGAGGTGCCTTTAACATCATCAAGGACCAACACTGTAAGCCAATGAGCTGGTAAACCAGACAATATATTGGGAAGAGGGAAGAAGGCCACCTCCTCATTCAGAATAATATGCAAGCAGCCAATTGGGAAAAAAACTTACTTCTTATAACTTAGAATGCCAGACTGTGTCTGACATCTAGGCAATGTAGCGTAGAATCCAATTGGCTGGTAGAACTAGAAAAGAAAACAGGTAAAATAATGTCTGGGGATATATGGAATGTAGACACAACTTTGGGTATAAAAAAATATGTAGGTCACCCTTATCTTTGTGCCAAATTAAGGAAAGTGGTTGGAGGTGAATATAAAACTAGATATACTGGCTACATTATGGGAAGATTCAAGGAGCTGGGAGACATAGGAAAATGCCACATGAAATGAATCCCTGGAAAAATGAACTAAAGTCTTGACATGAACTTCTTGACCACCGAGTGAAAAAATGGATAAACCAAGAACAAAAATATGTAACACCAAATTAGCAGCCAAGCAAACTCTTAAAAAATGAGCTGGAATAATCTTAGTTAAAAATTGGCAGGACTCCTTACATAGTCAAGAAAGGGGTGGGATCTAAACAGGAACAAAAAAGAGAATATCCATTAAGCCCTATAAGGTTAGATCCCTGAGGATGTTCGGTATATTCTGAATCAAGGAAAGAGAGACCATATGAGCAGATAGTATCTGATGTGTCTCTGAACTAATACTGATTGTACTGCAGTATGCCCTAATTTATAAACAGATGTAGGCTACCATATGCAAACAATGGTAAGCATCTATTGTAATGAATAATGTAGATTAATGAGAGAATTTGTGAGAGAAGGATGGCTGGGTGGGTGAGTGGATGGAAGGAAGGAAGGAAGGAAGGAAGGAAGGAAGGAAGGAAGGAAGGAAGGAAGGAAGGAAGGAAGGAAGGCAGGCAGGCAGGCAGGCAGGCAGGCTGGCTGTGGGAAAAAAGTAAAGATAGAACCAATAGTAATAGGCACCTTGGGTGCAATCCTTAAACAACTGGAGCATCACTTGAACACCATTGGCATTGACAAAATACCATCAGTCAATTGCAAAAGGCAGTCAGAACAGCTTACTTCCTGAAACGATATTTTAATATCAAATAACATCTGCTTCTCTCACATATGCCTATCTTGAGTCCTTAGGAAGGACTTGATAGGTGGATAAAAATGTCAAATCCAGTCTAAGCATCTGATTGGCCGTATACCAGTGATAATAACAATAACAATAAATGGGAAACATAATAAACATAAGTAGCATGCCTGATATGGCAGTTATTGAAAAGAAGAAAGTCTGGATCATTGATGTTGCTATTCTGGGTGATGATATGATTGAGGAAAAAACAATTGGAAGAAAATATGAAATATAGGGACTTGCAGATCAAATTTGAATGCTTATGGAAAAAGAAATCCATTGTTACACCAATCATGATTAGAGCCTTTGGAGCAATGCCTGAAGAACTTCTTTGATACCTGGGAATATTGAATTTATAAGAACTAAATGCCCTAATTTTTTTTAAAACAACCACCTTGTCCTCTTGGATATATTCTATATTCTTAGATACTACCTTAATAATTCTTAAATCCTTTGTTAAGACTTGAATTCTTAAGTCCTTTGTTAGGATTTGAAGCCTTAACAAAGACTTGAATTATGAATTTTCCATCAATCTTAAACTGTGAATGTAACTGTACATTACCCATTTATATTACACAGGGAAAAATAGTGAAAACTGAAGTAACCAAGATACCTTCTGGAAATAACATCAACAGTCTGGATGAAGACGATCACTACAAATATCTAAAGGTGGTACCTTGAACACCATCAAACAATAACATCTGCTATCCCAGGTCCTTGGGAAGACTCAATAGCTGGATAAAAATGCCAGTCTAAACTTCTGGCTGACTCTGCGATGAACCATGTAATTTATTAAATTTATATGAAAGCCGATTCCCAGAGGCGCTGGGCGGTTTACAAATTGTTAAAAATGCTAATCTTTCATCTCTCTGCTTCAAAGATGTGCTATAATTACCACCATGCACTTGATAAATGTCTGTGATACCGAAGGAGGGATAATATAAAGAAATACTGATATTGGGTGCACTCAAGAATAAATCGGGAATAATATTTTTTTTGGGATGACAGCAGGAAAGCAAGCATCTATAATGTCTAAAGATGGATATGTGTGATTATCCTGAAAGGATAAACAGAAGGATGTTTGTCAAAATCAAAACTCTCAAGGAGTGATATAATCATTCACAATCTTCACCTCAGATTGAAGATCTTTACGATTCTTCTTCAGAGTGTGACTTTGAATAGAGTCTATGGCTAGTGGTGATAATTTGCTAGGAAGCGCCAGCAATAGAGGCTAAAACTGAATTTCATTCTAAGATTGTTAGGGTGAATAATTGCTGTGTAAATTCCCCTCCGTTTGGCCGTCTCCGTATCTTCTGGACCTTATGAAAATGCCATCAATAACAGCAGCAACCTCAACCAAATAATAAAAATGATAGGTAATACAAGTGATGGAAACTTGAAGAACGAAAAATATAGGTTGTCCTCGAGTTACAACCATAGTTTAGCCCAAACTTTATGCTGCTAAGTGAAGCATTTGTTCAGTGAGTTTTGCCCCATTTTACAACTTTTCCTGTCACAGTTGTTGAGTGAATCATTGCATTTGTTAAGTTAGTGACATGGTTGTTAAGTGAATCTGGATTCCCAATTGACTTTGCTTGTCAGAAGGTAGCAGAAGCTGATCACATGACCCCAGGACACTGCAACCGTCATAAATACGAACCAGTTGCCAAGCAGCTGAATTTTGATCATGTGACCGTGGGGATGCTACTACAGTTGTGAGTGTGAAAAATGGTCATAAGTTCATTTTTTTCAATGCCGTTGTAACTTTGAATGGTCACCAAATGAACTATGGTAAGTTGAGGACTACCTGTAGCCTTCCACAAAGGACCAGGCACCATTAAAGAAGCCCAAACAATATAAGCAAACCAATTGTAGCATGACCACCCCAACAATATTCTCTGCAGTGTAGTCAGCAATATATCAACACATCGAACAATTGCTTTGAAAGATGGCCCCAGTCAGTGAGAAAGACAGTGACTAAAAGCTCTTTCAGAGAAAGGCTAAAAAAAACCCCAACAACTGCTATTTCATTTCACAAGGGTATTGATGGAAGCCATTTCAACCTTATCATTTGATAATTGGAATTCTAACTTTGAGATAGAATATAAATATCTCCCAAATGAATTCTAACTAAGTCTCTCTTTATCAAAGGCACATTGATAATATTCTAACTCAGAGGTCTCCAACCTTGGCAACTTTAAGCCTGGCGGACTTCAACTCCCAGAATCCCCTAGCCAGCAAAGCTGACTGGGGAACTCTGGGAGTTGAAGTCCACCAGGCTTAAAGTTGCCAAGGTTGGAGACCTCTGTTCTAACTAATTTACCCAGGGAGTTTCCAGTGTCATGAAATGAGGAATCTATCAGATCTTCGAAGAGGAAGATTCCATTCCCTCTTGTACACAATGTGAATCTTCCATACTCGCCTCCCCAAAATAAATCAAATAATAGATGCTCAGGTATTTCTCAGCATCCCTTTCCTGCTTGAAGGAACACAGGCAAAACTGATAGCAATGTTAGAACCGAGACATCAGATAAGACCAGACTGGTTATCAAGGAGTGGTTGCTGCACTGGTGAGATGCAATGAAAGGAGAGGGGCAGCCTCCAAAGAAAAGAACAGTCATTAATCCAATTGCTGAACCTGCAGGAGAAAGAAATACTCAAGCATGAGATTTTGAATCAAAAGCAAATTTCTCTGAATCCAATCCTGGTCTTCAGTATTGAATGATGGGTGTGACCTTTGTGGTACAGAAGACAACACTAGGGCACACCAGTGGTGGGTTTCAAATTTTGTTACTATTGGTTTTGTGGGTGTGGCTTGGTGGGCATGGCGGGGGAAGGATACTGTAAAATCTCCATTCCCTCCCCATTCCAGGGGAAGGATCAGAAGTGGGTTACAGCAGGTTCTGACTAGTTCTGGAGAACCGGTAGCGGAAATTTTGAGTAGTTCGGAGAACCGGTAGTAAAAATTCAGACTGGCCCCGCCCCCATCTATTCTCTGCCTCCCGAGTCCCAGCTGATCGGGAGGAAATGGGGATTTTCCAGTAACCTTCCCCTGCCACGCCCACCAAACCACGCCATGCCCACCAAACCACGCCCACAGAACCGGTAGTAAAAAAATTTTGAAACCCATCACTGGGAAGGATACTGTAAAATCTCCATTTCCTCCCGATCATCTGGGACTCAGGAGGCAGAGAATAGATGGGGGTGGGGCCAGTCCGAATTTTTACTACCGGTTCTCCGAACTACTCAAAATTTCTGCTACCGGTTCTCCAGAACTGGTCAGAATCTGCTGAAACCCACCTCTGGCAGGAACTGCTTATGAAGTATACTGCTGTTGTTGAGCCAGTATGGTCTAGTAGAGAACTGGAAATTATATATATTGTTTATGGAGACTTTTTATATAGAGAAGAGAAATGATTGCAGATCTATCAAAAGGAAAAGCCTGTGTAGAAAGAATCTTACTGTGGATAATAAGTACAGAGGCATAAGGAGTACCATGGCCAATGGTACCTAGAATTACTCAGTTCCAGAAAGATCTGAGGTTGTCAATGTTGCAGAATGTCCTTGTTTTTAGTACACTTGAAACCATGAAGGCAGAACCTTTGGAAGCATCAGAATTTGTTGAGGATCAAATACCAAGACCAAGAATCTTGCCTGTGAAAAATGGTGGGAAGAACTGTAGATGTTGAATGAATTTGATCCATGGTGGTCCAGTTCTGTGACAGTCAGTACCAAAAAGAGAAAGAGAAAGAGAGGTAGAACCAAGCTGTCTTAAGTCTCCAAACTTTGGCAATAAAAGGCTCCTTGAGGTGCAAAAAATTTGCTGCACCTAATTTAATTACTTCCGTTTTCTTGATATTGAAACAGGAGATGAAAATAATATTCCCCGGATTAATGTCACAAATGTCTTTGGTAAGCTATTTTGGTCCCTAAATCACAATCAGATTATGTGGTTTTTAATCACCAGTTTCCATTTTGATGATGTTGGACAAAGGTCAAAATTGTCGTTTATCCCTGGCCCAAATAAGGGTGACTTCCAGCTGTGGGTGCTGCTTTCAGAATCTGCCTCCACAAAGACATGCAACAGCAGAATTTTTGGTAACAGAACTATAAATCAGTGTGACACTTTCTAAGACAGGAGAGAAATTTAGAGTGGCAGCCCCTGGGAGGACTTTCAGTCTCACAGTAAGAACACTTTTGGGGAGAATCTTAGACTTCAAGACCTAGGTGCCTTTTGAAAGAGACATCAACAAGAAAGAGACAATATTATCTTGCTATTTGTTTCATTTGCTAAAGAAAAAGAAACATCACTCAAACATGGGAGACGAAGAACAAAAAAATGCTTTTAACAAAGTCACTAAGATGGTGGGGCAAAAAACAACAACAACAAAAAATGAGATGATTTTGGCATACTAGTGCTCTATAAAATTTGGAACTTTTCCTAACAAAGGTCAGCTATAGGATATTCTTGATTGGTTGCACAAGATACTCACCATGAAGTGTAATTATAGTTATCTCAGCATAGATCAGTGGAGATATACTAGCCCATGAAATACAACCAACATTTTAACATTACTTACAATCCCGAGAGACCTAGCAACTTTGCATGTTCATTTTGTAGATTTAGAACACCAGTTAGGGATAGGTTAATGAAGCTTTCACATTGTGTGCTATGGCATTATGTGGTTGTTTGTTTTAGCTTAGTACATTACATGAATCCAGTTGCTGTACCTTGTTAACCATTGCGCCCTTGTTGGGCAAATCCAACCATTTGTAGTGCATTTAAAAAGCTAAGATGAGGCAATGTCTTAGCACAATATATTAATCCAATCACTGTATGAAACTGCTTGTTTTACTTGGAAGCAAAATGATTCTTGAGCTAAAGTTCCACTACTAGAGTTATCCTCCTTGTTACATAATTAATCACATTGAATGACACTTGTCACCATCTTGATGAAGTCAGATCTTTTTTTTTTTAAAGAATTCTCAACTTATTCTTCAGTTGCAGGATGAAGTTAGCTTCCCACAACTTTGCAAGTAAAATGACAGATGTAAAATTACTGCCAACTCAATGCCAGCTGAGCCATCCAACTTCCCTAACCATTCACACTTTAATCCATTTGGAGGTGTGTGGTGTTGTTGTTGTTGTTGTTTTTTGTTGTTTTTTTAGAAAGCACCCAACCAGCATGTACTGTATGTATGTGTCTCTAATGAAAGTATTGCCTCTTTCTAAAAAAGATAACTTCAAAAAAAATACATAGTGCAACACTGCTCTGGGAACTGAGGGGGAAGATATCTGAGTGACACAATGGGAACCAACCAATCAGTATTGTACACAGACAGCTTCTCTTTCAAACTTGTTGAACTAGTTTTTTTCCAGGTTCAGCCCTGGAGAGGAATGGTACATTTGGGTTGCGCACTCAAAAAATGTTAAGACGGGCCACCTTCATCCAAAGTCAAAAACTCTGAATACAATCACCAGGCCTCAGCTGTCTCACCCTCATTTCCCTGTGCAAAAGGAAAACACCAGCCCCCTTGGGAGTAAGTCTTATCACCTTGATACTATCCAGACTCAGTGCCTAAAAGCTTAAAGGCTGCAGCAGGGAGGACTTTTGGAGAGAGAGAAAAAAAGAAAGAGGAAGAAGAACACAAGCTGATGAGTGAGAAAAGGCAAAAAAAATAGTACAACTTTGGCAGGCTGGACTTCTCTCTACCAAGTGGTAAATGTCTCCCAACCCTCCAAACGAAGCTGAGCCTTGAAACAGTTCATTTCGCCAATGGAGAACTGAGCCATTCCTTCAAACAGGAGTGGCAGCTAGCTACTGTCAAGAAGAATTGCTTCGGCTGTCCTTCCTCAGCTGAAGCTGGCATGCCAGATAATGGCGATTGGGAAGGGGAAAACTAAAGGGCACAAAACTGCGCTGCCAAGAAGGTTTATCTCTTTTAGCTGGGCGTCTTATTTTCATAGACTAAGGCAGAAGTCTTCAAACTTGGCAGCTTTAAGACTTGTGGACTTCAAGTCCCAGAATTCTCCAGCCAGCATAGCTGGACTAAGGTGTTTCTTTAAAACCCTATCCTAAAAATATTAGAGGTCTCAGCAATGGAATGAGCTACTTCGGGATCTCTGAGCAAGGCTCCAAGGGAAATTAGGAAAAGAAAGACATCAGTTCCATTGGGGATGAAAACATACTTGAAGTTTTATTGATCCTTTTGATAAGGTCCTGCAGATACTTGATACTTCTCTGAAATAACATTTTAGTGAATATGAATAAGTTTATGGGAAAGTCTTTAAAAGTTAAATACGATAATGTTGAACTGCATACCAAAGCACCAGAATCTGATGGGGGAACTCTGGGAGTTGAAGTCCACAAGTCTTAAAGTTTCCAAGGTTGGAGATCCCTGATCCAGAGGATATGGCAA